>NW_026928947.1:0-335000 GCF_032062105.1 Saccostrea cuccullata | reverse complement strand
GGCAGATGTACTGAACTGAGACTAATACTTGTTAATTGGCAGTATCTTTCCTACCAAAAAAGCTTGGGAAATGTAATTTATTAAGAAGATCAGCAGAATTATAATGTGTATTATAACGCCAGTGAGAACTTTCCCTAATTTCACTTTCATTTTTAGAGGTTCTGATGGCAGGACTGATGTTTGTTATGAGATGATAAACCATGTGAAAACATTATCATTTTAGCGGAATCATGAACATTTTCGGCGAGATGAATGTTTTGTTTACAGTGGTGATCAAGGCTTCGCGCACCTGCAGGAGCGGATCCAAGGATTTATGAATGAATAAAAACTATGGAAATGACGTACCAATTTTCTTATTGATACATGCATTTTCTAATGAAATTATTAATATACAAGTAATGGAAATACAAGAAAACGCGAAATGCTAATAAATGCAGCTGACAATCATTATTTTTTTTATAGATTAAATAAAATAATTACAAAATCTAGAGACAAGACAGAAGAAGAATGAATGTTGGCAAAATATCAAATCCCATCAGGAGAACTGAATTTTATGAATGAAACTTTTAAAACATTACTTGTAAGTTGTATATGTTTATATCTGTGTATTCTACCTGGCTGTGCGCTTCCTTCGGGGGGGGGGGGGTCGTCTTTAACATAGAACCTTAGCCATAACGTTTCAACGGTAAGGGCTAGGGCTTTCCTATTTCAAATCTGTATTCTTGTGAAAAAAAACTTTTATTGGATACGAAGAACTTTGACCTAGACCTTGGAGAACACGTGTACATCTTAACCTTTTTTTTCTGTTTCATTTCTATGGCAACTGTGAGCGACTCATTACAATTATTTTAAAAATAGAAATCACTTTGACACATTGCAAGGCATAAACATTGACAGTGTCAAAACGATTGCTTGAGTAGTTATTGAGAAAATTGATATTAAAGAATTTTTACTTTCCCCTGGTTTCCATGGCAATAATTGATTATTTGAAAATTTTAAAGGCAAATCGCAAAACTACAATTACTTATCAATAAAATAAAAAACGGTTTCACGACGAATGTTCAGGGGACCAGAGAGAACACTCGCGGACACAATTCGTCAAAATTCGTCGCTTTTTGCAGGTTTCCATGGCAACGATAGCCATTTTGAAACTGAATGACCACATTGCACAACAACAACCAGTGATCGTCCTTTGAGGAAAGTTTCAGGAAGATTGTCCCAGTCATCTCCAAGAAAACGCCTGGACAAAAAACATGCGTACAATAGCAATATGTCTCCCCGATTCGTCTGGGGCGACATAACTAGATATGATCTCATAACTATATAGATATGATCTCGTTGCAAGCAACGAATAGGTCTTCCGTTCAGTTTCTCGATACGATGAGATGTGATTTTGACTGAGATATTCGAGAAAAGAGAATGACATTGAGTTTTCCCTCATTAAATTTTATGTTTCTGATTTATATCACAATATCTTGAACATCTTTTGTTTAATACGGCTTATTATAATACTCCCCCTTTTCGAGATGTAAAGCATCCGATATGTATAGCATTTTGGCCCCTTGAGACTCCTTATAGCGTAACATATGATTAAAATTTTATAAAATATTGTTGCAAATCGTTAAGTTGAATACCTTTGCTTCTGTAATGTATCACAACATATTGGTAATTAAACAGTTACAGATGAAAGAATTTTGGACCCTCTTAGCCCCTAATTTAAGGAGCCAGCCCCTTTTTCTTGATATCAAATGAAAGGTCTCATGATTTTAAAGGTTTTTTTGTTCAGCACTTAATCAGAGATTTCTTATCATTGTGGAGATATGCTACATGGAAATATTTAGGGGCCACTCTTACGAGTCCTTAATGGGGCCGTTGTACAAAAATTCAAAGTATGTATATTGTTTAGAATATTATTCTGACTATCTTTTGTTCAATATTGCTTATCAAAATATTCCCCCTTTTTGGCATATAGAGCGTCAAATATTTGACATTCTGGCCCCTCGTGACCCCTTATTACGTAACATATGATCAAAATGTTATAATATGTTGTAGCAAATCGTTAACACTTTTGCTTCAGTAATGTTTAACAAACTATTGATCATTAAAGAGTTAAAGATTAAAGACTTTTGGCCCTTCTGAGCCCCTAATTTAAGAAGCTAGCCCCTTTCTCTTGATATCAAATGAAAGGTCTCATGATTTTAAAGATTTTTTGTTCAACACTTATTTAGAGATTGCCTTTCGTTGTGGAGATATGCTACATGGAAATATTTAAGGGCCATCGCTCAAGTCCTTAATGGGGCCGTTTTATAAAAAATTCAAAGTATGCATATTGTTTAGAACGTTATTTTGACCATCTTTTGTTCAATATTGTTTATCAGAATATTGCTCCTTTTTGAGATATAAAACGTCAAATATTTGACATTCTGGGCCCTTGTGACCCCTATTTACGTAAAATATGATCAAAATGTTATAATATATTGTTGCAAATCCTTAAAAAAATACTTTTGCTTCAGTAATTTATAACAAGATTTTGATCATGAAAGAGTTATAAATAAAAGACTTTTGGCCCCTCGGAGCCCCTGATTTGAGCAGCTAGCCCCTTTTCCTGATATAATCTGAAAGTTCTTAACATTTCGCACATTTTGTCTTTAATATACTTTTACAAATTATGAACACGTACGAAGATATGAAAGAAAATGTGTCAAAGTTTGAGAGATGTTTCTGAGACATTTTGTCGGGCCCTACCGAGCTCTGGCGCCTTTTGTGCTAGAAAGATTTAGACACCCAAATGCAACTCAACAAACCTTCCTGCTTACTCACTAAAAATCTTGGGTCAATATCTTAAGTCGTTATGGAGGGGTTTCCCGGACAAGCCGACCCTCTGAAAATCAGAAAATCTCTCACTACCGGAAGTGACGTCATCAAAAAACCAAAAAAAAAACTATCAAGATCAATTGAATATCTTTTACGTCTGCAAGTTTGATGTAAATCGGATGAGCAATCTCTATGAAATCGCTTGCACAAAATCGTTTGGAAGAAAAATAAAAATAGGGAAAAAGAAACCGAACGAAAACAAAAAAAGTGAAAAAGAAACCCAAGAATAACAAGAAGGTCTTCTGCTGAAGACGGAAGAACTTAATAAAAGTGAAAAAGAAACCTAAGCATAACAAGAAGGTCTTCCGCTGAAGACGAAAGACCTTAAAAAAGAAAAGAAAATAAATATAGATCAATGTGATGTACTTATCTTTTTACTTAACTAACAAAAAACTGAAAAAAATACATATATATATGTGTTTACAGTTAAATTCAAGTAATAATTTTTAAACAATTATGAATGTAGTTAGTAAAAAAATTCAAAGGTGGATTGGGTATATAAGGTAAATGTGTGTATTCATCACACTTCGATCTGGAGAAATAAGAACACAGTATGTCATTGTTTCGTTAAACATTAAATTTTTTCAATTAATTAGTATGGATGTATTAATTTTCATTATCAATAAAACATGTATACCGGTAAGTCAATCTTCCTACCTTCTCCTTTTGTGTTGTCAATGACGATTTCACAGGTAGACTTGCACTGTTCCAGAGTTTCGAAATTGTTTTCATTGCCTTAATTGGCATCCTCTGTACACAAACTGTTCACACTCTCGCCCATTAAAATAATACCTCTTGAAATATGCCCTACAGGGACCTGTGACCCTAGGCTGTTCACAGACAGGTTTTGACCATGATCTATAGGAATAAGCTTCTGAAAAATGATGTCGGATTCCATAAAAACCGGGGTAGGAAAATGAAACAGTATGAATTCTTTAAATGAATTAAAAACAAATAAATCTTCACCGTATTTATTCAAGTAAGGCAACATGAATATCGATGAATAAAATATGAATTAACATATCTACATGTATATTGTACAAATATATGAATACTGGTTCTGTGCTTTGTTTATGCATCACAGAATTCAGTAATTTGTATGAGTAGCCTCAACTCCTGGGTCGAGTCAAAATAATGGGTTTAAAAATTAACAGATTATGTACACTTATAGGCAAGGTTCCTTTCTCTTGAGTTCAGAATTACACAATGTCAATAAATAACCTTCATCAACAATACATGTACATGTTGGTAATATTTTTAGGATATATGAAAAAATCAATGTTTAAGATTGAAAGAACCTCTCTAATACTAATTTTTTCTATAGCATCATTTCCTTCACCTTTACCTGGCCCAGTTTGTCCACACCGGCGTGAGCAAGATTCTTCATCATCAAAGCGGTTGTCATTACCACCACAGCCACCATACCAGAACCGGTCACAGCGGCCAGAGGTGGAATTGTAAAACCACTTGACGACATAATCGGTACAGGTTCCGTGGTCATTTTTCATTCGGCAAACTCCAACAGGGGTCACCTCAGGTTCTGGAATTGGAAAATGAATAATTTTGCAAACTTTTCTCCTGAAATATTTGATTTAGTTTTAAAATCGTTAATTTTTATCTGGCAAACTTTTTGACCAATTAACGACGCCCTTTCCCAGGATACACACTTACCCTTAGGACAGCCGTAATGGTTAGCCCCCTGGGCAGGGTTTTTTCCATCTGGGCAACAACCATACACAGTCTCATTACACAAATCTCCTGAAGGTGGATCGATAAGATCACAACCCTCAAAGTTAGGCCCTAAAACAATAAAGTAACATTGAAAAGGGAAAGTGATAACAATATTATCAAGTCAACAAAAATTGCTTCAATTACAAATATATTAATTTTTGTTAACAAGGAAGATCCCTGCTGCATTTTATCCATAAAACAAGTATTTCATGTTTTAAAGGAATTAATTGTTATGTATCCCTTTACCTGTGGCCTCACTGACTCCATCTTCACAGCAGCCAAATCTGGAATGCTGAAAAAAAAGAATTTAAAACTGTATTTTCAGGTATCAATGTCTTCTTTTAAGACAAAATTTGTTGTAAACGTTAAATAAATGCTGCCTATAAAAATATTATTTGAAGACCTTTCCCAGCACTTTATTTGATTTATATCAAAATTTCCCACGTTAATATATATATTTCCAGTGTACTGAGGCACAAATCATCAGTTGGAAAACACTATATAGAAATTCTGAAGCATTCAACTTGTTTGTTCTAAATAAGTTAAACAAAACCCTGGAATAATCAAAATTAATTTTCACACCAACACTAAAGAAAGGAGTGAGTCTGGTAATTCTAAAACAGGGCCTTTTATTTATACATGTATACACCGGTACATAATTTCCTCACCTTACAGGGATCAGAGTCACAACCCTCGTAATTCCACCCAGACGCTGCAGTAATGCCATCAGGACAGCAGCCATAGATAGAATCATCGCAGAGCACTATAACAGGTCAAACAAAGCCTAACATATGACTATGAATAGTCTTCCTTCTGACTTTTTCCAGATTTTCAGGGTAAACTACCCCTTCTTGAATACAGTACAGGTTTTTTCAGTATTGTAAAAAGTCATATGGCCAAAAATTTTAGCAGCTTATATTTTTGCTTTAACTCTGTATTTATATACCTAATGTTCGTGTCTTGGCCATGATGCTTCTCTTGGGACCTCTGCCATTATTAAAGTCAGGGTACATGTTAATCATGTAATCAGCCCCATCCATTAAGTTATGCATGGTGTAGGTCTTTGTCTCAGGGGTCAGAATCACCTCCTTCATGGGGTCCTGTTTTGTTGTATTGCGGTAGTACTTAGTTCCCATGTAAGCCAGCTACAAAAGAGATCAAACAATAAAAAGATTTATAGGGGGCTATCGAACTGATTATGATTAATTGTTTATATAAACTTCTATATCCCTTCTTTAAAGTGTAGACTTTATTAAAAATTGTATTTTTAGCTCACCTCAACGAAGTTGGGGGAGCTTATGTAATACCCTCGGCGTCGGCGTCCCAGGTTTTTTGGAGCAGTTTTCGTTTTAAGTACTTCTATGTCCTATATTGATTAGACATGCATGGAAGATGTTTGTAGTGGGTTTCGTGTACCAGTCAAAGTTTCAGATGCTGCAATTTCAGCAAAGGAATGACCAGGTTAATGTTATTGGAGCAGGTAAACATTTTGGTGCAGTTTTTGGTTTTTGGTGTAGGTCTCATTACCGAGTAAATATAAGCCCTATGAGGACCAAACTTGCATGAATGATACATCTAAGGATGCACACTACGAGGCTTGCTTCGGATGTTGAATTTGACATACATTTTCCGCATCAGTGAACAGGTTAATGCTTTCGCTGCAGGTCTCATTTCCAAGTAACTATGAGCACTATAGTGACCAAGCTTGCATGGATGGTACATCTAAGGATGCATACTACCCAACTTGATTCGGATGCTGAATCTGACCTAAATTTTCCGCATGAGTGAGCAGGTTAAAGTTTTTGGAGCAGTTTTAATTTCAAAGATACTATGAGCCCTATAATGACCAAACTTGTATGGATGGTACATCTTTAAATGCATACTACCCGCCTTGCTTCGATGCTGAATCTGCTGAATTTTCCAGTTGAGTGAACAGGTTAAAGTATTTGGTTCAGTTTTCATTTCAAAGATACTATGAGCCCTACAATGACCGAAATTGCAGGGACGTTACATTTTAAGTTGGATAGTACAGACTTGCTTCGGATGCTGAACTTGACCTACATTTGAATGAACAGGTTAAACTTTTTGGTGCAGGATTCATTTCTTAGTAACTTTGAGCTCCAATATCCAAACTATCATGGATTATAAATCTAAAGGTGCATTCTACCAGGATGGCTTCAGATGCTGAATCTGACCTACATTTTGTGGATAAGTGAAGGTTATTTTTTCATACAGGTTTTATTTCCAAATAACTTTGAGCTCTATATTGAGAAAACTTGCATGGATGATACATCTTAAGATGCACACTAATGTTCAGATGCTGAATTCGACATACATTTTCCAGATAATGGACCTGGTAAAAGTTATGGATGCAGGTCTATTACCAAGAAACTATAAGACTTATATAAACCAAACTTGCATAAATGATGCATCAAGGGATGAAAACGCTCAAAGTTGTTTTAGATGGTGGATTTTAATTACGTTTTCATATTGAAAAAGTAGTTTAAATATAGGCCTATTCCAAAGTATCAAATCAAAATTGCATAAATTTTGCATTTTGGGTGTATACTTTTTGTTGGTTAATTGTGCGAATTTGCCTTACTTAAAGAAAACATTCGTTGAAGTGTAATCTCTGATTACCTATGTTTATCAAATGATATAAATGTATTACTCATAGATGCATGATTATAAATTTGGCACACTTATATTCTTTGACGGAATTTGACTAGAATGAATACACAAAACAAATAAACATTATACAATTATGTACATGTACCATTTATTTTAAGAAAAATAACTGCCTTGTTTTAAATCTAAGATTTGAGTCAAAATCGATTCCAAAAAATCAAAAAAGATCTCTAATAGTGAACATAAAACTCTCGAGGAAGCAAATCAAAGCTTCAGTTAGTTGTCAGACTCGGTGACGGGGAGTCTGGTTTGGTTACCGTGTAGGACTGGACGTCATTGTTCTGCGGAGGTTCCCAGGCCACGATGATTCTGTCTGAGGTCGATTCTTCCACATGGAGATTTCTTATCATGTCTGAAAGATGTTCAAAATAAAGCAATGAATGGCAATTAATGTCGGATTTACTTCCCTTGAATTAGCTAAAGAAAAATTTCTTAAACACAGGGGTGACTTCACATTGGCATTTTGGGGGGAGGAAAAAGCAATTAATGACAGAATTAAACACAAATTCAAACATCACTTGGGTATTTTAACTGCTGTATTCTCATTATACGTTCTTTCAACATTTAGAAGTACCGTCTTTAAACATATAAGAAGACATAATTTCCTAAATGATTTAACATAAGCTTTATGTCTTAACCTTGAAACAGTAAAGTTGCACCTACTGTACATTTTTCAACACAAGGGCATTGTATAAAAAGAAACTATCAAATGTTTTTTTATTCAAAGTAAGATATTTTTTCGTCATTTCTGCTTAAGTTTCTTTTACAGATATCGCATTATGTAATGCTCATTCATGAACATGTTCAGTGTCCCTTTTCAGATTTTGTTCAACATGCAAAAAATAAATAGAAATAGATTACCTGTTTAAACAATATATAACTGTACTCAAATCAGGTAGGAAAAATATTATACAATATGCATTAAATATACCAGTACATGAAATTTTGTCGTTATATTCATGAAATAGTTTACACTGTATTAACATGATAAATATTGTTTATAAATAAATAAACACGTAAAACAACAGTGAAATGTGAATATATACGAAAAAAGACATAAATACAAAGTATAAAAGAGAAATGTTATGAACATATATTTACATCCGCTGAATATTTTCTCCTTTATTTCTTAAAAACCCATTGCGTTAATCACTGCATGAACTACAGTCGGCATGTCGCCAGTACAGATTTCTTGATAAGTGGCTGTTTCATCAATGAAATGTATAAAGACGTTCGCATCATTAATACAATAATTAATCTTTTTAATCCTACTTTAAATGATTATTTTCTAACAGATATAAATATAAACAATAGAATGCCTTTCTTTGTTTGTTATTACTGGAATTAACGGGCGCAGCTATTGCAGAAAAAATAAATAAATAACCCGTTTACGCGGGTTATGTAGTTTTTCTGCAATAGCTGCTTCCGTTAATTCCAGAAATAACAAATAAAGAAAGCATTTTATTGTTTAAATATAGAATATGAAATAGTCTCTTTTGGGGGTAACTTCTGAATCTCCTCTGATGAAACTTGCACGCAAAAAAAAGTATACACAACAATACAACATCAATATCATATCATACAGTAGTCAACCCCTCTCCCTCTTCTTGCAACTCTTGATTCCTTCCTTTGTATACTTGCAGCAACAAAACACAGTACAAATACACACTGGATATCTGCATTATTACTGTAGATCACTTTAAATTCGAATTTTGTGACACTTTATTTTCAATAGATTGTTTTGTTTGGTGAAACATTTATTTTTATTTTGTTTAATGCTCTGTATAATTTTCAATAGTAGATTTATATGCAAGAATGAAATTTTCACGAGAAGACAATTCTTGCGTAATTGCACAAAAATAAAGTTATCGTAAATAAAAAAGTGATTTTCAGTAAAGTGAAGCCATATGTTCTACCAATAAGGCAAGTTGGAAGTCCCAAACATTTTTTGTTATGTATTTTACCCTAAATATCTTGAATTATCAGATATGTCTTGAGTTTTTTTCTTGGCTCCATTGAAAATACAACATACGAGGGGTTATCAAAAAGTTCGTGGACTAGCACCATAAAATTAAAACCGCTTTAGGTACATCAATAAATTTTAAAGCATTTATTTATCATTAGCTTTTCTATCTATATAATAAACCACAAATCATAAATTTTATTGTTAAATAATCTAAATTTGGTTGTAACGCTGTATTTGATTGGATAAAAAATTATTTTATATCGTATAAAATGGGTTTCCTACGTCACAATGACTTGCGTATCAATCCGCCTGACGTTACATTTAAATTTTGTATAAACTGAAGTCATTTTGTTAGAACAATCATCTCTTTTTCTTACATCAAATGAATGAATATTAAATTATAAGCAATGAATTTAATAGCAATGAGTTATTCGCGGTTTATAAAGCGTAAACTGCCCCAACCACCCAGTTTATACCGTATAAAATGGGTAGCTATTAAATTCATTCTTTAAATACAATGAAGCGCATTGAAGTGGTAAATTTCTCTGAGTCATGTTTTGAAGGTCAATTATAACATAATGACACGCCCATAGTTTTAGAAACAAGAAAGTAATATTCCTTGTAGTTTTAGGACATCCCATTCTTCGCGACAAGCATCATGAGTTACACTGAAATGGAGCTTTAAAAAAAATTAGAAGAGGGAGTTAGAGACTCCCCGCTCTTGTTAAACACAAATTGCAACGAATATGTACATATTTTTGAACTTATCATGTCTATTGAAGTTACCACAACACATGTTTCGGTCGAACACGTGTTTACTCGGTGTTTATTTAGATCCTCAATTTGATTGGCTATATTTATGGAAAACCTGTTCTACAGGTATTTGAAGAAACAACTTGACCGTTTTATCAATTTCTAAAGAAATGGGCGTGTCAAAAGATGACAATAAACACTCTAAATATAGCTCAAAACGTTCCATTCCAACGGAAAATTTTACCACTTCAATGCGCTTCATTGTAAATTGGTTAAGTTTTTCTAAGCAATGGTATGTCCAGGCGGCACAACCTCGAAAACGACGTTTTTTCGTCCTAAGTGTAACTAAGATAAACTATTTTGATATGAACATACAATGAAGCGCATTGAAGTGGTAAAATTTTCCGTTCAAATAGAACGTTTTGAGCTATATTTAGAGTGTTTATTGTCATCTTTTGACACGCCCATTTCTTTAGAAATGGATAAAACGGTCATGTCGTTTCTTCAAATACCTGTAGAACAGGTTTTCCATAAATATAATAGCCAATCAAATTGAGGATCTAAATAAACACCGAGTAAACACGTGTTTGACCAAAACATGTGTTGTGGTAACTTCAATAGACATGATAAGTTCAAAAATATGTACATATTCGTTGCAATTTGTGTTTAACAGAAGCGGAGAGTATCTAACTCCCTCTTCTATTTTTTTAAAGCTCCATTTCAGTGTAACTCATGATGCTTGTCGCGAAGAATGGGATGTCCTAAAACTACGACGAATATTACTTTCTCGTTTCTAAAAATATGGGCGTGTCATTATGTTATAATTGACCTTCAAAACATGACTCAGAACTTTTCATCCAAACGGAGAATTTTACCACTTCAATGCGCTTCATTGTATGACATCTAAAAATCCCGTTAATTCAGGTATGTGTTATTGTACCATAAAATAAGGAATTTTTACTTAATTCTGGAAGTTCTATGAAATTTTATTGTAAATTTTTCACGGAGTATCGAAACAAACATTGCCTTGAAAATGACGTCAAAAGAGGGGAGGGGTTTCTTTTTTCAACATTTATAAAGTTTTTTCCCTGGAAAACTTGTATACGCCTAGAAAATGTTTAAAAATGTTTAAACTGGCTACGGAGAAATAATATGCATCCAAATTACTTGTTTTTAATGCCAAAATAGATTCAGAGAGAAAAGAAATGCAAAGTTAATGTCGATTTGTAGTCAAGGTTTGAAAAGTCTATTACGTGAAACAATGACGTTGATCCTGTATTTTAGCTAGTATATTGAACTCCAAAAAAACAAAATATGCTGGCACAATCAAGCGAGGATCTCTCCCAATGTATAAATCCATTTGCA
Organism: Saccostrea cuccullata; assembly: GCF_032062105.1. Classification (NCBI taxonomy): domain Eukaryota; kingdom Metazoa; phylum Mollusca; class Bivalvia; order Ostreida; family Ostreidae; genus Saccostrea; species Saccostrea cuccullata. Next base: position 323,623 of record NW_026928947.1, on the reverse strand, counting down.
ATATTAAATGCATTAAAAGCTGCTGTTAATGACATTTAAAGTCATAAAAACAAGACGGGTTTAGGTCCTTACTCAGCTCTAAGGAATCTCATTAAAATAGTGCACGAGGTAGAAGAAGCGGGCATTGAAAAATAATGACATTGTCGGAGCGACGACTGCGCCGGGTGATCATATAATGTCGTTTTTATTTATTTTATAATAATTTGGGAAATAATGAACGTATCATGCTTAAATTTTCAATATTTCTTTATTTTTTGTTGTTTTATGTTCCTTATTAATTTTATAAGCCCAGACATCATAGTACTAATTTTATAGTCTCTGTCCACGAACTTTTTGATAACCCCTCGTAATTTGGTTTGAGTACATGTATACTGTGCAACCATATATACCATTTTTCACAGAAAGATGAAACTCGGCACAAATTTTCTTGTAAACTGGTTAAGTATTTAGGGCATATGAATAGTGCATGATATGCAATATTATTTAAAGCCGCTTGGTCCGATTTTTATGGCTAAAAAAATGTATTCGTTTTTCTTCTTGAAAAATAATTGTCAATAAATTATATCAACTTTTGTCAAATTATATCATCAAAGTCTTTTTCTTTTTAAAGATATCAAAATTCAAAAGTTAAAAAAATAATTTTTGTTAGGTCACACAAAAATAATCCTTTCTTTTCAATGCGTGAAACAAGTCAAATAACCTTTGAAAAATTAAATTTATCGCTTACATGTATAACTCATGAAGAACAAACCGGAGCATTTTTTCCACAACAAAGTGTACACGGGCAATATTCTAGCCCTCGTTACTAGACTCCCCTTTTAAAAAATCTTTAATAAAAATATCTGATTTTCCTTTATTCTGTTAATATGCATATTAATATAAAAATTACTATGGATTATATTCAGTTAATTTCTTAATTTTAGGATTCTACTAATGGAAAAAAATACTCGGGTTTGAATTCTCTTCATAATTAGTTATAACCGATAAAAGTATTTTTTTTTTAAGGTGACTTCAAAACAGATCTTAACTTCCCGTCGGGAACTGCTGTTTGTCAACAAGGTTTTGGGTCTATGTTTTCCATGTAAAGATTGTTGTAATAAGCTATTAAATCAATATTATAATTAATTTTTATATATTATCTATGTAATGACATACTTTTATTATTTAATATAATATGTGCCTGTTTCGGATAAAGCAGCTTTAATATACACCTTCATTATTTGAATGAAATATTCATTGAGCTATGATACATCTTTTGTCAAGTGATTTGCATTCTGTTTAAGAAATCTAGTTAATAAAATATACATCCTATAAATAGAATGAAATAAATGCAAAATACTGGATGCAATAATTAAGAAATAACAGTTTGGCATGATAAAACTGTACAAAATATATGCATACATAATATATACATGTATTTCCAATCTGAATGGATGATTTTTAAGTGTGAATTATTACTTCATGCAGTTAACATGCAGTATCTTTTGGCAAGCATATGTTGAAACATTCCATCCGATTTCTGAAGTTATTGGCATTGCCGCCACACCCACCATAGGTGAACAGCTGACATTCTTTGTTTTGCGCATTATAGTATCACCGCTTTAGGCGTGCCCTACACCGGCCAACCACATGGGGTAATTGACAAGGGTGTGTTAGGGAGAGCCAATCAAAACTTTGTTCTGGCCATTGCATTACAACTCATTATGTTTCAATAAATTTTACGATTATTTGAAATGTGATGGAGTCGATAAATATATAATTATGATTATCCAAACAGTGATGCAAATGGTTATATTTCCTTGCAGCCAATGAATTACAGTATTGAAAAAATATTTAATATTTTTTCATTTGCAAAAACAATCATAATGCTGCTCTTTAACTCTTTAATGCATAAATGTAGCAAATAGTTTCCACATTATAGAACTAAAGCAGCTGCTTGAGAAATTCTTGTCAAAAATGATTTCAATCTAGCATATGATCTATAAGCCTTATTAAATAAATTCCTCCAAGAATTACATAAGCACTTGATATTATTTCGTGCATGAAGTACTGGGGCTTGGCAAACAACACAAATCAAGCTCAGTAATACGATGACAAAGCAATTCAGTAAAGCTTACAAATAAAGAACAAATATATTAACCGTAAACACAATTCTTCTCCTTAGTTGGTCTTAAAATATGGGACAAAGTGCTATCAATGTTGGTGCATGCTTTTTAAAGCTTTTGGCCAAGGTTTTAGTAGTTTGGACACTTATATGTGAGGAGACTGTGACTCCATGAACAAAAGGGTCATGGAATGGTCATATAATTCAAAATGAATATTAGTGAAATTAATAAAGGGGTAGAGATGGAAAGTTTTTGGATAATTAAAACATGTATGGAAAATGACAGAAAAGAAATATACACGCAGAATCAAAGGATATGTCAGATTGGAAATGCAAGTTACAGAAAAACAAAGGGATTGGCAGGTACACAATCATGAAGAAGAGGTATTAAAATATACAAAGGAAAAGAAATAGATACATTGAGTGAAGCAAATGGATTGCAGTACATGTATAGATACATTGCAGGAAACAAATGGATTGCAGCTGAATACATAGAATATAAGACCAGGAGATGTCAGTGCTTAGCTATGCTGTGGCTATACATATAATGAGGCACTACACTCAGCTAACCTGCAGACAGGGATACAGGGGGTTGTTCAGTAGAATAAGTGACTGTACCTCTGCGACAAGTGTTGTCACATTCTCTCTGTGTTTTAAAACGGTTGCCATTTCCCTGGCATCCACCATACCAGAACCGAAGACAACGCCCTTCTGTTCTATTGTAATACCAGAGTACTTTGTATTCCCTACAGGGTCCTGTGTCATCATCTAATTCACAAATCGGACTTGCTCGAGTCACCACTGCAATATGAAAACTATTGGATTAACATCTTAGATCCACCTTTTAACCTACTGTTCAACATAGTATTTCAGCATTAGCTTTTAGCTAAACTATCATCATTCAAAATGCAATGCAAGTTGTCAAACAGCACACTGTTTATATGGTACATGTTTCTAAGTAAGTTCACACTATTTGAACACAAATAGCCATTCAAAGCTTGATATAACCATGCAAACAGTAGAAATATAAAAGTCTACCTGAATACAGTAGCTCATAGTACTGAGCTACTTTATTCCTTTGGTCAAGTAGTTATGTTAAGAAGTAGGATTAGATTAGGCATATTTTGTTTTTATTTTAGTCTAAGAAAACTTTCTAACACCTTAGAATCTTTCTAATTGATCCACATCCTTATTATTTACGAATTAAGACACTAACATCCACCATGTCTGTCCCTGGCATACCTGGTTGCCTAGTGACTGATTGCCTGTTGACTTGCCGACTACCGCCTCCACATTTCTGGCGACATTCGTCTTCTGTTGCAAAGTTGTTGCCATTTCCGCCACATCCTCTGTACCAGAAGCGATCGCAATGTCCGGTGTCTCTGTTGTAGTACCACTTGATGTCTAGCTTTGCTTCCTCACAGTTTCTGCCTGAATCTGATGACTGTTGGCAGTCTGCAGAAAAAGACATTCTTATGTGACTATTCAGCTAAGTATGGTGAATAAGTACTGTGTTCAATGGTCTAATTCTAAAGAATATTTCAAGCTGCATCATTGTCTCACAGTCTCTCTAATTCTCTCGGTACTCTTCAATTGTTAATGGAACTGTTCTTGCTACAGTTCAGATATTCAAATCTTTTATGACAATAGCTTATAATAGAGTATATTTTTTGGCATTTTTTGAAAATCCTCTTAATTTTAGTTTGTTAGAAAGTACAGAAATTTTCTTTTAGGAATAGAGCAGTACTCATAATCCTTAAAATTTATTCCAGATTTTCATTGAAAATATGATGCAACCTTATACAACTACCCCCAGAAAATGAAATGTTCTTAGCATTTAAAACTACTAAAAAGGTATATGGGTTGAACTTCAACAATTAAAGTAGAAAAAAAAATGAAGTTGTAGAATTCATCTTGTGACCAATCCTATACGTTACAAAAACCTAGCACTTCAATTTGGTCCATAAGCAAAGATTTTTTTGTAATGTCACTGAAAAAGCTTATATTGTAAGCCTGTAAAGAAAGGAGAAGAAATACAATCACATATATATCTACATGTATCTATAGCAATGTGACAAAATCTGCCTATTGATGTGTCCATTTTAAATCATTAGAACCCAGTCACTTAACCACAAAAAGAAGAACATTTAAAGTCACTGATATTCTTCTTCAATGACATTGAAAATAAAATTGAATTTGAAAAAAAAAAAACAACAGCAAAACAGAGAAAATGAGCCAACTATTAGGTGTCTGTAAAATGTTAATTAATGCAAGGTTGATGCCCGAATGTGGATATCTTCAGGTGTGGTCAAAACAATTTGTATTCAACTAAGCGGCCCTGAATTGTGAACAATGTAAACAAAAATAAGTTTGCATAAGACCATACTAACTAAAACTGATAAACCTTCCCTTATCCATAGTTGAACCCCATCCATGATCCTTTAACCTTGACCTTCTTTCAAGATCATGACCTTCTTTCAAGATCAAAACATTCTTTGACAATAGGTGATTAAACATCTGAATTCATCATCCAGAAGTCTCTGTCGAGACTGTAGCTCTACTGGTTTGTACTTTAAACAAAGAAAATTGGCAGTTGGGACTTGAAACTTCACAACAGCAATAAACAGAATAATGATCATGTATCTCAGTGTACAATGCTTGCATGCCACAATATACATGTAATATAATCAGACTAAAACTGTATTTGGAATTGCATTTTTTAAGTATTTCACAGAAATTTCTATTTTTAGAAACCATGGCAACACCGTTCATTGAAATCAAAAACCGATACAGAGATTTATGTATCTTAGTGTAGTCTACATGTTTGCCAAGTAATACTGAAATCAGACCCAAACTGTAAGAGTAGTAGCATTTCAAATTTAATTCAAAAGAAATTTCTATTTTTAGTGTCCACGGCAACACCATTCATCAAAATCAAAAACCGATTTACAGAATTATGCATCTTATTGAAGTTTACTTGTGTGCCAAGTGATATGGAAATCAGATCAAATCTGTAGGAGGAGTAGCATTTTGAAACAATATTACAGAAATTTCTATTTTAAGTAACCACGCAACACCATTCATCGAAATCAAAAACCGATATACAGATTTGTGTATCTTAGTGTAGTCTACAAGTTTGCCTAGTAATATTGAAATCAGACCCAGACTGTAGACGGAGCAGCATTTTGAAAGTATTTCACAGAAATTTCTATTTTTAGTAACCAAGGCAACATTATTCTTCGAAATTAGAAAAAAATTACACAGAATTATGTATCTTAGTGTAGTCTACTTGTGTGTGAAGTTATATTGAAATCAGACCAAAACTGTAGGAGGAGCAGCATTTTAAAAGTATTCTGCAAAAATTCTATTTTTAGTAATCACGGCAACACCATTCATCAAAATTAAAATCTGATATATAGAATTATGTATCTTAGTGTAGTCTACTTGTGTGCCAAGTTATATTGAAATCAAATTTAAACTATAGGAGGAGTAGCATTTTAAAAGTATTTCACAGAAATTTCTATTTTTAGTAACTACGGCAACACCGTTCATCGAAATCAAAAACCGATATACAGAATTATGTATCTTAGTGTAGTCTACTTGTCTGCCAAGTTATACTGAAATCAGACCAAAACTGTAGGAGGAATAGCATTTTAAACAAGAGGCCCACGGGCCTTATAGGTCACCTGAGCATCATGCAACAACTTTCAAATGATTGATTTTGTTTCATGTTTTAAGCTAGATGCTAAGGCATTCACAATTTTGGAAGAGGCACTCTTGCTCATCATAACTATGTACTTAGTTAGTTTATTTAAAACATAGGAGCAGAGAAGCAGATTTTCAAAGAAATAATGCATTTTCACTATATAATCAATAGAGCCCCGCCCTAACACCAGAACCCCTGACCCTGGGGCCATAAAATTCATAATTTTGGTAGAGGCACTCTTGTTCATCATAACTATGTACTTAATTAGTTTATTTAATGCATAGGAGCAGAGAAGAAGATTTTCAAAGATTTAATGCATTTTCACTTTATAATCAATAGAGCCCCGCCCTAACACCAGAACCCCTGACCCTGCAGGGGCCATGAGTTTCACAATTTTGGTAGAGGCACTCTTGTTCATCATAACTATTTACTTAGTTAGTTTATTTAAAACCTAGGAGCAGAGAAGTTGACTTTCAAAGATTTAATACATTTTCACTATATAAACAATAGAGCCCTGCCCTAACACCAGGACCCCTGACCCTGGGGCCATGAATTTCACATTTTTGGTAGAGGTACTCTTGCACGTAATAATTATTTACTGACTTAGTGTATTTAATACCTATGAGCAGAGAAGAAGATTTTCAAAGAAATAATGCATTTTCACTATATAATCAATAGAGCCCCGCCCTAACACCAGAACCCCTGACCCTGGGGCCATAAAATTCACAATTTTGGAAGAGGCACTCTTGCTCATCATAACTATGTACTTAGTTAGTTTATTTAAAACATAGGAGCAGAGAAGTTGACTTTCAAAGATTTAATACATTTTCACTATATAAACAATAGAGCCCTGCCCTAACACCAGGACCCCTGACCCTGGGGCCATGAATTTCACAATTTTGGTAGAGGCACTCTTGCTCATCATAATTATTTACTGAATTAGTGTATTTAATACCTAGGAGCAGAGAAGAAGATTTTCAAAGATTTAATGCATTTTCATTATATAATCAATATAGAGCCCTGCCCTAACACCAAAACCCCTGACCCTGGGGCCATAAAATTCACAATTTATGCAGAGACACTCTTGCTCATCATAACTATGTGCTTAATTAGTTTATTTAATATTCAAGAACAGAGAAGAAGATTTTCAAAGAAAAAATGCATTTTCACTACATAATCAATAGAGCCCCGCCCTAACACCAGAACCCCTGAACCTGGGGCCATAAAATTCACAAATTTGTTAGAGCAACTCTTGCTCATCATAACTATGAACTTAATTTGTTTATATGATACCCAGGAGCAGAGAAGAAGATTTTTAAAGACTTACTGCATTTTCACTATAGAATCAATAGAGCCCCGCACTAACACCAGAACCCCTGACCCTGGGGCCATGAATTTCACAATTTTTGGTAGAGGACTCAATGCTGATTACAATCATACCAACAGTTTGACTGCTTAATGTCCGGGAGTTTAGAAGAAGATTTTTAAAGATTGCACTATTTTTAGTGGTTTTTGCCCCACCCCCAGGCCCCAGGGGGGCGGGGACCACGAAATTCACAATTTTTGTTCCCCTTTATCCATAGATGCTTTATGCCAAATTTGGTTGAAATTGGTTCAGTGGTTTCAGAGAAGAAGCTGAAAATGTTTAAATGTTAACGCACGACAGACGACGGACGACGACGGACAAAAACGGATAGCAATAGGTCACCTGAGTTTACTCAGGTGACCTAAAAATTGTTTACAGACAGACAGACGGACGCCGGACGCATTAATGTTGCATATGCTTTTCTGGTCTCTGACCAGTAGAGCTAAAAAATGAATTAACATATCTACATGTATATTGTACGAACATATGAATACTGGTACAGTACTTTGTTTGTGCATCACATAATACAGTTCATCATATGACTAGCCTCATAGTACAGCGCTACTTTATTGCTTTGGTGAAGTAGTGGTGTTAAAAGGCAGGATTAGATTAGGCATATTTTGTTTTGATTTTAGTCTAAGAAAACTTTCTAACACCTTAGAATCTTTCTAATTGATCCACATCCTTATTATTTACGAATTAAGACACTAACATCCACCATGTCTGTCCCTGGCATACCTGGTTGCCTAGTGACTGATTGCCTGTAGACTTGCCGACTACCGCCTCCACATTTCTGGCGACATTCGTCTTCCGTTGCAAAGTTGTTGCCATTTCCGCCACATCCTCTGTACCAGAAGCGATCGCAATGTCCGGTGTCTCTGTTGTAGTACCACTTGATGTCTAGCTTTGCTACCTCACAGTTTCTGCCTGAATCTGATGACTGTTGGCAGTCTGCAGAAAAAGACATTCTTATGTGACTATTCAGTTAAGTATGGTGAATAAGTACTGTGTTCAATGGTCTAATTCTAAAGCATATTTCAAGCTGCATCATTGTCTCACAGTCTCTCTATTTCTCTCGGTACTCTTCAATTATTAATGGAACTGTTCTTGCTACAGTGCTACAGTTCACATATTCAATTCTTTTACGGCAAAGGCTTATAATAGAGTATATTTTTTGGCAATTTTTGAACATCCTCTTAATTTAAGTTTGTTAGAAAGTACAGAAATTTCCTTTAAGGAATAGAGCAGTACTCATAATCCTTAAAATTTATTTCAGATTTTCATTGAAAATATGATGCAACCTAATACAACTACCCCCAGAAAATGAAATGTTCTTAACATTTAAAACTACTAAAAAGGCATATGGGTTGAACTTCAACAATTAAAGTAGAAAAATCCTATACCTTACAAAAAAACTTGCATTTCAATTTGTTCCATAAGCAAAGCTATTTTTGTAATGTCACTGAAAAGCTTATATTGTAAGCCTGTAAAGAAAGGAGAAGAAATACATCCCATATATATCTACATGTATATATAGCAATGTGACAAAATCTGTCTATTGATGTGTCCATTTAAAATCATTAGAACCCATTCACTTAACCATAAAAAGGAGCACATTTAAAGTCACTGGTATTCTTCTTCAATGTCATTGAAAATAAAATTGAAATTGAATAAAACAACAAAACAGAGAAAATGAGCCAACTATTAGGTGTCTTTAAAATGTTAATTAATGCAATGTTGATGCCCGAATGTGGATATCTTCAGGTTCGGTCAAAACAATTTGTATTCAACTAAGCGGCCCTGAATTGTGAACAATGTAAACAAAAATAAGTTTGCATAAAACCATACTAACTAAAACTGATAAACCTTCCCCTATCCATAGTTCAACCCAATCCATGATCCTTTAACCTTGACTTTCTTTCAAGATCATGACCTTCTTTCAAGATCAAAACATTCTTTGACAATAGGTGATTAAACATCTTAATTCATCATCCAGAAGACTCTGTCGAGACTGTAGCTCAACTGATTTGAACTTTAAACAAAGAAAATTGTCAGTTGGGACTTGAAACTTCACAACAGCAATAAACAGAATAATGATCATGTATCTCAGTGTACAATACTTGCATGCCACAATATACATGTAATATAATCAGACTAAAACTGTATTTGGAATTGCATTTTTTAAGTATTTCACGGAAATTCCTATTTTTAGAAACCACGGCACACCGTTCATTGAAATCGAAAAGCGATATACAGATTTATGTATCTTAGTGTAGTCTACACGTTTGCCGAGTAATATTGAAATCAGATCAAATCTGTAAGAATAGTAGCATTTCAAATTTAAGAAATTTCTATTTTTAGAAACCATGGCAACACCCTTCATCAGAATCAAAAACCGATACACAGAATTATGCATCTTGATGTAGTCTACTTGTGTGCCAAGTTATATGGAAATCACATCAAATCTGTAGGAGGAGTAGCACTTTGAAACAATTTCAAAGAAATTTCTATTTTTAGTAACCATGCACGGCAACACCGTTCATCGAAATTAAAAACCGATATACAGATTTATGTATCTTAGCGGAGTCTACATGTTTTCTAAGTAATACTGAAATCAGAGCAAAACTGTAGGAGTAGTAGCAATTGAAAGTTTTTCACGGAAATTTCTATTTGTAGTAACCACGGCAACAACGTTCATCGAAATCATAAACCGATATACAGAATCATGCATCTTAGTGTAGTCTACTTGTCTGTCTAGTTATATTGAAATCAGAGCAAACTGTAGAAGGATTTTCAAAAATTGTTTGCAGACAGACGGACGGACGCCGGACGCATTACTATCACATAAGCTATTCTTGTCTCTGACCAGTACAGCTAACAAGAGGCCCAGGGGGCACAGCGCTCACCTGAGCACATTGGGCTTGAATTTACTCCCCCCGCCCCCCCCCCCCCCCCTCCAGGCGGTCATCATTTGAACAAACTAGAATCTACACTACCTGAGGATGATTCCATATAAATATCACTAATCATAGCTTTGAAGTACTTGAAAAGAAGATTTTAAAAGGTTTCCTAATATATCCTTAAGTAAAACTTGGGTCGGCCATTTTGGCCCCACCCTAGCCCCGGGGTTCATGATTTGAACAAACTTGAATCTACACTACCTGAGGATGATTCCACATGAGTTTCATCTTTACTGGCCCAGTGGTTCTGGAGAAGAAGATTTTTAAAGATTTTCCCTATATATCCTTATGTAAAACGTGGGTCGGCCATTTTGGCCCCGCCCTAGCCCCGGGGGTCATGATTTGAACAAATTTGAATCTGCACTACCTGAGGATGATTCCACCTGAGTTTCATCTTTCCTGGCCCAGTGGTGCTGGAGAAGAAGATTTTTAAAGATTTTTCCTATATATTCCTATGTAAAATTTGGGTCGGCCATTTTGGCCCCACCCTAGCCCCGGGGGTCATGATTTGAACAAACCTGAATCTGCACTACCTGAGGATGATTCCACATGAGTTTCATTTTACCTGGCCCAGTGGTTCTGGAGAAAAGATTTTTAAAGATTTTTCCTATATATTCCTATGTAAAAATTGGGTCGGCCATTTTGGCCCCACCCTTGCCCCGGGGGTCATGATTTGAACAACCTGAATCTGCACTACCTGGGGATGATTCCACATGAGTTTCATCTTTCCTGGCCCAGAGGTTCTGGAGAAGAAGATTTTTAAAGATTTTTCTGATATATTCCTATGTAAAACTAGGGTCGGCCATTTTGGACCCACACTTGCCCCGGGGGTCATGATTTGAACAAACGTGAATCTGCACTATGTAAGGATGATTCCACATGAGTTTCATCTTTCCTGGCCCAGTGGTTCTGCAGTAGAAGATTTTTAAAGATTTTTCCTATATATTCCTATGTAAAACTAGGGTCAGCCATTTTGGACCCACCCTTGCCCCGGGGGTCATGATTTGAACAAACTTTAATCTACACTACCTGAGGATGATTCCACCTGAGTTTCACCTTTCCTGGCCCAGTGGTTCTGGAGAAGAAGATTTTTTAAAGATTTTTCTTATATATTCCTATGTAAAACTAGGGTCGGCCATTTTGGCCCCACCCTTGCCCCAGGGGTCATGATTTGAACAAACTTGAATCTACACTACCTGAGGATGATTCCACCTGAGTTTAACTTTTCCTGGCCCAGTGGTTCTGGAGAAGAAGATTTTTTAAAAATGCCATTAATTTTTAAAAAATTCATGATTATCTCCCCTTGGAAAAGGGCGTGGCCTTTCATTTGAACAAACTTGAATCCCCTTCACCCAAGGATGGTTTGTGCCAAGTTTGGTTGAAATTGGCCCAGTGGTTCTTGAGAAGAAGTCGAAAATGTGAAAAGTTTACAGACAGACGGACGCCGGACAAAATGTGATCAGAAAAGCTCACTTGAGCCTTCGGCTCAGGTGAGCTGAAAAATTAATTAGCATATCTACATGTATAGTGTACAAATATATGAATACTGGTACTGTACGTTGTTTGTGCATCACAGAGTACAGTTCATCATATGAGTAGCCTCATCTCATTTGGATCGAGTCAAAATAATGGGTTAAAAATGAACAGATTATGTACACTTATACATGTTATAGGCAAGGTTCCTTTCTCTTGAGTTCAGAATTGCACAATGTCAATAAATAACCTTAATCAGCAATACAGGTATGTGTTGGTAATTTTTTTTTAGAATATATGAAACCTGATAGACCCTCTCCAAAACTAATCATTTCCTTCACCTGTATCTGGCCCAGTTTTTCCACATCGGCGTGAGCAAGATTCTTCTTCATCAAAGCGGTTGTCATTGCCACCACAGCCACCATACCAGAACCGCTCACAGCGGCCAGCGGTGGAATTGTAAAACCACTTGACGACATAATCGGTACAGGTTCCGTGGTCATTTTTCACTCGGCAAACTCCAAAAGGCTCTGACTCTGGAAAAATGAATCATTTTGCAAACTTTTCTCCTGAAAATTTTGATTAAGTTTAAAAATTGTTAATTTTTATCTGGCAAACTTTTTGACCTACAACTCAACAAACTTTTTAAGGTCACATGGTCTTTTGCACAAATTATTGTCACCTTTTTGTAATAAAAATTACTATTTTCGAACCTCAGAACGATGACATAGCCCTACGATAAATTACATATATAATGTCAAGAATAAATGTCCTTTTAAAGTATTATCTTAAGTTTCCAAAAGTGGTTGTTTTAGAGGGGAATTTATTAATAAATGGTACGATGTTTCTACTATAGGCCTCTACCATAGGTTTTTTAAGGAATCACAGTCTAGTAATGAGAGTATGCCAGGGCATCAACAATAGCGGGGAACATGGGATAATTTGCATAACGGGTGAAGCCCGTTATGCTAAAATTATCCCATGTTTCCCACTATTGTTGGTGTCTCTGGCATACTCTCAAAATTAGACAGCGATTCCTTATATTTACATTTCATTGTGAAATAAAATTGTAGATTAAGACTTTAAAAATGCAGATATAGATTAAAATTAAACGAGGATTCATATCCCAATTTCAATAGTCCTCGCCCACTGACGTCAAACACATAGGCAGCTGCAGGAGATTTTACTTGCATATTTGGCCTCCTTAGCGTTAGCCTGGTCCCATGGCTCACCCTTGCCAAGGCAGTGACGCGGATTTTACGAAGCAAAACAGGGACAGGGAACCAGGCTACTACAGCGTCAGACACAGAGACAGATGCGCACGAGATTTGCATGCGTATTAGGCCTCCTTAGCCCTTGACCTATCGACCTGCCTAGTTTACATTCCGGCAGAATTATCAAAAAATTAAATTCCGACAACTTTCAAAGAGTTGTCACATAGAAAAAAAATTAGAAATGGAAATATTTACAAATAATATAAAACGTGCTTTCTTTGATACAATGTAGTTGAAAATTTTTAATTTTCTTCTAAAAGGTGGATATATTAAAAATTCTCTGCTCATTTACCAAACTCATCTGGGTTTTGTCTAAATGTGGCATCGAAAAGGGACCACTTTGCAGAGAGAAACCATACTACATGGTAGGATAATGAAGTATTGTTTATTTTTTTTAATAGTAAATTTTTTGTATGAAAAGGAAAATTCTTCTGCATTTACAGTTTGAAACGTTAAAATTTTGCTGTGAGATGAATCTTTCATGGTTCTAGGTTTTTAGAAGGTGAATCCTAAAAATGCGACCTTATTAACATACAAAGCAGTCAAACAGATGAAAAATACTATCACTCTGCGCTAAAGTGTCAGAATGTACAGGAAGTATAAGTTACAGTAGCTGTACTGTACTCGTGTCCATGTTTCTACAAAGAGCTACTGCTTTCAAAAGAACGGATAAAAAGACACCTGCAATTGGCAAGAAACTACAAAAAATCAAATAGAAATAATTGTGATTTTTCCGCCAGTAATATATTAACGTTCTAGCAATTGATTTGTATGAATTATGTTTTAGTAAATAAAATAAAACTCACATAATGTAAACAAATACTTTTAAATGTATTTTGATGTTTCAATACAACACAATATTATACATCATAACAATGTGACCTTAATCTGTGCGAAAAACCATGTGAGCTTAAAAAGTTTGTTGAGCTGTATTACTGGTGCCCTTTACCAGGACCCACACTTACCTTTAGGACAGCCATAGTGTTTGGCCCCCTGGATTTCTGCAATGTCACTGTGTATGGCTGTTTCTCCATCTGGAAACAGCCATACACAGTCATACAGAGTCTCATTGCAGAAATCCCTTGAAGGTCGACCATCAAGCTAGGCCACCCTCAAAGTGAGGCAACTTTGAATATTTATATAATATATAATACAATATATCATTGTTGAAATTTGGAAAGTGATTACAATAATATCGAGTCAACAAATAGAAATCTCTGTCGAGACTGTAACTCTACTGGTTTGTACTTTAAACAAAGAGAAAAAGTAGTTGGGACTTGAAACTGCAAAACTACCTTAAACAGAATAATGATCATATATCTCAGTGTACAATACTTGCATGCCACATTATACATGCACTATAATCAGACTAAAACTGTTTTTGGAATTGCATTTTTTAAGTATTTCACAAAAGTTATTTCTACAAACAATGGCAATTAACACCGTTCATCGAAATAAAAAAAAATGATAAATAGAATTATGTATCTAAGTATAGTCTACCTGTGTTCGAAGTTATATTGAAACCAGACCAAAACTGTTGGAAGAGTAGCATTTTGAATGTTTTTCACGGAAATTTCTATTTTTAGTAACCACGGCAACGCCGTTCATTGAAATCAAAAACCGATACACAGAATTATGTATCTTAGTGTAGTTTACTTGTGTGCTAAGTGATATGGAAATCAGACAAAGCTGAGGGAGGAGTTGCATTTTAGAGTTTTTCACGGAAATTTCTATTTTTAGTAACCACGGCAATAACGTTCATCGAAATCAAACACCGACACACAGAATTATGTATGATAGTATAGTCTACTTCTGTGCTAAGTTATATTTAAATCAGACCAAAACTGTAAGGAGGAGTAGTATTTTGAAGAATTGTTTACAAACAGACATACAGACGGACGGACGGGCGGACGCCAGAAGCATTACTATCGCATAAGCTCTTTTGGTCGCTAAAAATTATGTGAGAGTTATTGTGAAAGGCATAGTAATTTTCTCTTGCTAATGTATTTCTTTTCCTTCTATTCATTGACCGTTTAAGCTCACCTGAGCCGAAGGCTCGTGCGAGCTTTCTTACCACATTGTGTCCGTCGTCCGTCTGTTTGTACGTCTGTAAACTTGTCACATTTTCTTCTAAAAAACCACTGAGCCAAATTTAACCAAACTTGCTACAAAGCATCCTTGGGTAAATGGGAGTTGAAATTCTTAAAATCAAGGGCCAAGTCCCTTCACAAGGGGTGATAATCAAGAAAAAAAATAGGATTTATGGGTCTCTTCATACCTCGAAAACAACGAACATTAAACTCCCACGAAAGTTAATGATTTCACAGTATATAAATGTTTGGCTTCAATGAGATTGTTAAGTTGGTTGTATTTGTTGATAAGTGGAAAAGTGCAAGGGTAATCCTGTACCATAAAGCAGGTCAGAATTTTTTGCTTAACAAAATATAATTTTATTGTTTAATAGGTACCTGTAGAGTGTAAAAATTATCTTAGAGAAGAAAAAATTAAGAAATTATTCTGATACCTTCACAAATGACCCCTGCGTCCTCTGAATGGTCACAATTATGTACTCCCCATGGCCTACTTGAACAGTCCATAAGTGACGATTCGTTGCCATGACACTTGACATCATCAAGCCAAATGGCACCTGAACCAGCCCCAAAGGTCGCACCAAATTTTGCCTGGCCACCTCTGCAATATTTTTTTGATAGGCAGACATCAATGCTACGAAGTAACTAAATCACTTTAGTCAAATTTATTGTGAAAAAAAAATAAAATGAAGCGCATTGAAGTGGTAAAATTTTCCATTTGGATGAAACGTTCTGAGTCATGTTTTGAACGTCAATTATAACATAACGACATGCCCATTTCTTTAGAAACGAGAAAGGAATATTCGTCGTCGTATTTTAGGACACTGCACTTTCCACGACAAGCTACATGAGTTAAAATGAAATGAAGATTTTAAAGAAGAAAGAGCAATATATAGAGTTCCCTCTTATGTAAAACACGTATTGCAACGAATTTGTACACAATTATGATTTTATCATGTTTAGTTGGAGTTAGCATAGCACATGTATCAGTTGAACATGTGCTTACTGGTGTTTATGTAGACCGTCAATTTCATTGGATGTTATATTAATGAAAAACCTTTTCTACAAGTATTCGATTGAATATTTGACCGATTTTTCTTTTCGAAAGAAATGAACGTGTCTAAAGATAACTCAAAACATTCCATCCAAACAGAAAATTTTACCACTTCAATGTGCTTCATTGTAAATGCATTGAAAATAGGCAATCAAAATATAATCAGACGTTAGATGCGCTCGCATACTTGCTAAGCTTACATCGATGTTAGCGTAGCATGTAACATTTAATTTTAATTAGATTGAGAAAATAGGCACACTTTTTCTCATTTGACTGTGTCAGTTGTCACACTACACTGAGCAAGCAATTCAAAGATATCCTTACGAAAAACCAAGAATCCTGCAGACAACAGCAGCACTTTTGTTTGACCATCCATCATCACAAATAGTCCCCCTGACTCCATTTCTGATTATTTCAACTCTCCCACTGTTTGGTCCATTTCCATTCACCAGATTGACTTGTATATCTGTATTGTTCAAACATTTATATTAACATGGTTTTAGGAATAAAGTGTCCAAAGAGGATGGACATTTCACATCATTCGTTTTAATAAAAATAAGAGGCCCATGGGCCTTGTAGGTCACCTGAGCATCATGCAACACCTTTCTAATGATTAAGTTTGGTTTATGATTTAAGCTAGATACCATAGCTTTCACAATTTTGACAGTGGCACCATTGCTTATCATAATTATAAACTCAGCAATTGCTTAGTTTGGTTACTTAATACCCATATGCAGAGTATGGGGAACAAATATGCTTTTCAACTAATCAGTAATATTCAGCAATAAGCAGTAGTGCCCCTACCACACATGAACCCCTGACCGGCACACTTGCTTATCAAAAAAGTTTGGTTAATTTCACACAATCAATTTATTTTCAGTGTATAAGTAGATCCCCCACCAAGTACCCCTGACCAAGGGACTTTAAAATGAACAATTCTGGACGAAGGGCATTTGCTCAACATAGCTATATAGGTAGATCATCTGCTTGAAACCCAGGAGCAGAGAAGAAGATTTTCAAAGAATTTAATGTATTTTCACTTTATAATCAATAAAGAGCCGCCCTAACTGCAGAACTCCTTAATACGGGCGATAAATTTCACATTTTTGGAAATGGCATTTTTGCTCATCATAACTACATCATGTATGTACTTAATTTATTTAAGAAATAAGGTATCATTTTTTTTAGTTTTATTGAGATGTAAAACGGGTTGGTCACGTGATCAAATCCCATAAAGCCCGAAGGGCTTTTATGGAAGATTTGACCATGTGCCAACCCGTTTTACATCTCAATAAAACTCAAAAAATGATACCTTATTACTTATATTTACATTTGTGACTTATTCATACTTTATATTTGCCTGATTGTTACTTTTAACATGTGAAATGTGTTAATTTTTCAAACCCAACGGTATGTATGTAATCCACTAAACGCGCGTCGACCCTTTATGACGTCACAGAGAAATTATGTCGAACGTTTATCCAAACGCACATCTATGACCTCTTGACCCCATACCTGTATTTACACAGTTATAAAAACGTTTGCCTTCAGTAGTGTTATATAAAGGAAAACATTTGCAAATGTAAATATTTAATAACAAAGAGCAGAGAAGACTTTCAAAGAAATGAAGCATTTTCACATTATAATCTATATCATAGCCCTGCCAAAGCACTAGAACTCTGACTCTGGGGCCATGAATCGATAATTTTGGTAAAGAGTCAATGCTTATTTCATTCATGCGAACAGTTTGACTGCTTGATGTCCAGGAGTAAAGAAGATGAATTTTAAGATTGCATTGATTTGAGTGGTTTTGGCCCCACCCCTCACGCCCCAGAGGGACGGGGACCGTAAAATTGATAATTTTTGTTCCTCTTTACACGAATGAGGGTTGTTCGAAATTAAAGTTCGTGGACGATGTGAATATTCGTGATACTACTTTCAAGAAATTTAAAATAAGTCACAATCATGTGTAAAAATATTTATTTTGTTGATTGTAAAGTATCATTTCATTCGATTTAATAAAAATCAATTTACTACATTTTAAAATCAATATGTTTTGTACCCGCGGAGCATACTTAACGGCAATCAAGATTTTAACAGTGTAAATTGTTACTTATCAAAACAAAATACTTTTTTCTGCAAAATAGTTTTATATTTAGATTTTGTCATTGCTTACCAACCTTTGTCTTAGTGCAGAAAGGTCAATATTTATGAAAAAAGAGTGCAAAAAATTAAAGAAAGCTCCATTCATTTTGTAATTTCTTTATTATGTCGTCCCGAACGAAGTCGGGACGACATATTGCGATTGCACGCATGTTTTTTTGTACAAGCTGTTTCTCGGAGATGGCTGGGACAAGCTTCCTGTAACTTTCCTCAAGGGAGGATCGCTAGATGTAGTTGTGTTCTGTGATCATTCAGTTTCAAAATTGCTACTGTTGCCATGGAAACCTGCAAAAAGCTTCGAATTTTATCCATGAGTGTTCTCTCTGGTCCCTTCGACATTCGTCATACAAGAAGATGGGGGGACATGGCGGGCAGAATGCCTCTATAGCGTCAGATATTAAGAAATCATATTGAATATGTGAATTGAGTATTTAAATTAACTTTTCATTATTGAAATTTATGAAATTATTAGAAAAAGACCTTTTCTAAGAGAAAAAAAAATATCGTAAAGAAGTTTTCTTTTATAAAAATATTAGATAGTATTCGTGGCATTCGAACACCAAGCAATAAAAATCCAACGAATCTTACAGCCTTGAGATTGAGACTAACGCCCTAACCACTACGCTACATGGCTCATGATGATATTGCACATTTTAATCATGTTTGTGACATGACCCTTGACATAATGGACTTGGAAGTTTTTTCTCGGAAAGATGCGAATGTTTTGTTATAAAAGTGTACTTTTAAGGTAAAGTGGGTCTTTACTCCATGTTTTTGTAAACCAAAAATTGTATATTCTATTTCAAACTTTAAGGATCATCTTTCAAAAAAAATGGAGCGAAGACCTATTCATATTGAAAAAATTTCTTTAAGAATGAGAAATTGATCGTTTTTGTTCTTTTAGTGTGTCTATGCTTTTTCGTAGGCAAAAATATTTTCTGTCTTTTTGAGACTTTTGTGAATTGTAGAGATTTTACATTATATATACTTAATTATTAGATAAAATATCAAATAAAATTTAGATATAATTTAGATTTAATTTTTCACTTCTTATCTGTCGCACTACAGGCACTTCACCCTCCTTATCCGCCCATCTTCTTTATGATTTAATGATTAGTATCTGTAATTGTGCGTATTGCATTTAAAAATTGCAAATTGTCAATACTTGCCATGGAATGAGGGGAAAAGTGAAAATTCTTTAACTTTGATTTTTAAATCAAAGTACTGAAAGGACTCATACGAGTTGCTGGTTGTCCAAGCGTAGCCAATTGGTATTGTTTTAGTGATGAAAAAACAGTCTTGTCCAGTTCTGGACAATATGAGCTATTGCTTGCAATAGTAGATTTTCTAGTTATAATTCATTTTTTTAAAAAAATATGAATTATAACATTTTCATACAAAGCCTTTTTAAGATGAATTACAATGAATTGCCTTCATTTTAAAGATACAAGTCAAATGTTTAACATGTTGATTTTGAATGTGATTTCATTTTTTTTTTTTAATTCTTTTTAGCGAATTTTTGGGGTAGAAAAATATTGTCTGAAAATAATATATTTTTAGCATTTTTGTTTTAAGTGTATATACAAATACAAGTATTCCTACAGCATTAGGATTGCTAGCTGTCAAATTCTGGATTGAAAATCATTCAGATGTTCTAAACGACAGATTTCAACGGGATTTTATTCTAGAGGCTTAACATTAGTTAAGATAAGAATATGTTAACTTTGCTTTTTCAGACGTTCATTACCTCCAAATAAAGGGAACAGAGATGGAGACGAAAGTTGCACCTACCTAATATGCAACATTAACCATAGGTTATTTAGAACATAAGACAGTAGTTATATTATCAACTAAGTACGTTGTGGGGGATAAAATCTACAAACATAATACGGTCTGAAAGGTAGGGATTTTAGACGACAGTTTTATCTTATGGAATGAGGAATGTCGATAAATTAACGGAGTTTTATGATCTACTAAACCAAATGAACTCGGATATCAAATTCACGATTGAAACACCCACGAAATCAAAGGTATAAGGGGGTTGTCCCAAATTCCGTAGACAAGCGTTGTTTTATAGGAACCCTATGTCATACATAAATGAAACTTCGTATATAGATTAAACCAACACTATTTAATAGATTTATGGACAAATATTTTTAAAAGTAAGTACGAAATGCCTCTGACATATGATTCAATGGAAACAAAACGTGTTTAGCTCAAAACCTGTAAAATGTCTTTTGTCTTTTGCTAGTGTCAATAAAACCTTAATAATGATTGATTGATAGATTGATTGTATACTGTTTAAAGGCCCTCTCCAGAATATTTCACTGATATGGAGACGTCACCATTACTGGTGAAGGAATGCTCGGCACTTACGGCTTGAGCAGGGAGGGATCTTTATCGTGTCACACCTGCTGTGACACGGGGCCTCGGTTTAAACGGTTTCATCCGAAGGACCGCCCCATTTAGTCGCCTTTTACGACAATCAAAGGGGTACTGAGGACCCATTCTAACCCGGATCCCCACGGGGAGAAAAAAATGGGGGGGGGGGGTGTAGCATAAAACATGATTAACTACAAAAAAGGAGTGTGCAACTTTTCAAAAATTGGCACATGAAGTGTCGTTTTCCCCGTTCTACATGTACTTACTTTTAATAATGATTTTAGGGGTTTTTCAACAATAAGAAAAAAACAAATGTTCGATTATGAGAAAGTTGTAAATTTAATATTACATTTATGTCCCCATAAACGAAATTTCAGGGGTGTATAGTTTTTAACTGTCCGTCTGTCTGTATATTTGTCTGGATAAATCTTGTCCATATCTTTAGACTATCTTTTTCTTTCAATGCCCATGTTATGATCTTGCCAGGAATATTTAATTACATACATGAGTGACCATGGCATACCAAGAGATTTCAATATTGTATTATCTGGTTATGATTGTCTACCCCTTAGAGAAAATATGTTGTTCTTTGACCAAGTTCATAATTTTATTTAAAAAACACTAAAAGATTTTAGAATTAGAAAATATATTAGGCATTGTGCATCATGTCTTTCAATCTTGACCTTCATGTTGAAAGTACACAAAAATTTCAAGTATGGTTCTGAGCCTTCCCCTCTATATTCCTATTCCTTTTTTCTTCTTTTTTTGTTTTTTTCATTGATTTTTTAAAATTAAATTTTATAGTTTTCTTAACTCGTTGTTTTCCCCTCAATAAAATATCCTTCGATTATGTACTGTTTAACTCTTAATATTAGTTTATGATATATTTCTTTGTAGAGCTCAATTTTTTTTTAGTAATTTGTACCTTGATCTCAAATAGAGAGAACTAATATAGGTCATTGGCCTGTTGTTCAATCCATGTTCATTGTATACTTCTTTGTATATTATGAATAAAATACTTCTTATATATACTGGGTGGGACTATGGCTTTCATAGTCTACGAAAATTTTGTCATAAAAATAAGTTTTTTTTATGGCAAGACCTTTTTTGTGTTTATCTTCAATTTCTGAACAATGTTTTGAATTCCAAGCATCATCTATCGACGGAAGCAATTACGTATCCACAATTGTTGTGTTATAATGTGCCCCCGATGCAATATAAATTTTCTTCCGGAGTTTAAACTCTAGAGTAAGAGATTCATTAGGAGAAAACCCCATACTAGAGCAAGACTCTCTAGGAGTAAGATTTCTCCTCCTTTGTAAAAAATTAATTGCAATAAAAAAAATCACTATACAAGGTAAAACATAACAAGTGTGAATACTTGTACGCTTTCATAATTAATTTGTTTTTTTTTTTCATAAATGTAAAGTTTCTTACCTCCTTGCACTTGACATATTGTCATATAGATAATGAAGAGCAAATGTATTAAAACCTTGTCCATCATACAAAGAACGTTTTATCATTTGACAGTTCAATTCACTTATGCCGTGTATAATGAAGTTACGAAACAAATACTTATATTCATATACAAATGGTGAGTACATACTTAAAGCCACTTACTCTCTATAAAATGGAAAATTTACTATTAATTAAGGGAGAATTTTACTTCCTAAATTCGAAGAAGAGCAGAAAGTTCTAAGAATTTAACCTTAAACTTAAAGATATGAAATGAATGTCTTTCAGGGGTCTTGAAGTAAAAATTGATTATGTAGACTTTCGAAGGGCTTTCATCTTCATATTTTTATATGAATATAAATGTAGAAAAACGAATGAATTTTTATATTTAATCTGTTAACAACAGCTGCTGTCATTTATTTTCAAGGCATCTGTAATAACTACTGGCTATCCCATCTCTGACATTTTCTACCAGATCTGGTCACGGATATTCTTCCTCCGTTTTCTAGTATGATTAGCTGCAATAATGTAGCCCTCTCCGATTTTTTTTTTTTTTTTTTTTTTGGGGGGAGAGGGCTACAACTCCAATTAGGATCTCTATAATGGCGCAGATGCGGCAGTGGATCACTCCCGCACGGATTTCGGCTCAAATTATCTGTAAACGGCTATTTTATTATCATCTCTTACCTGGAATCCAAATATGTAATTATGCAAAACATAAATCGATCCAAAAATATTCACAACGATCCATATATCGGTTATTTTTCGTGTGTGTCAACAGCTTAACTTGAATTTATCCGCCATGTTTACTGACCTTGATGGATTGTATTTTGGGACAGCCAATGAGAATTTAGGTTCTATAGGAGCGGATCTACTAGGAATTCCCTTATTTTAAGCATACGTATCGCTGTTTGCGCAAAAATAACACTTGAAATGGTTTTATTTATCGATGTTTTTGTAATATATTATAGCACAATCGTTTATAAACATTGACATTTGCTTTATTTGGTTTTTCCAAATTTCAAGCGAAAGTCTCACTACGTCACGCGTAAACTGTCATGGCTGCTGAATATTGCAGCTGGGAAAGACACAGATTTATTTTACATGGTTTTCGAGTTTAACAGGCTATGTTGTTGACAGTGAATAAAAATTCCGTCTTATAAGAAGTAAGTTTAATGTAAAAATAATTTATTTTGCCTCCAATCACCCGTATTAAAAAAATATATTTGCACCATTACGGAGATGCGATGGAATTGTAGCCCTCTCCAGAAAACATCAGATAAAAAAAATCGGAGAGGGCTACATTATTGCAGCTATAGTATGATAAGTGTCTTAAATAGCCCCTTAAAATGAATGTCTTAAGTTTACTTTATATGTAGCTCGGCTAGACATAGGTTCTTTATTGGTAATTTTCAATTTGATCGACATGCCATTAATTTAGAAATATGACATGATAAAGTTCACGTTTTCCCGCAATTTAAGAATATTTGGTGTAAAATTATTTATTGATTTAAACATATTTTATTGAACACAATCAATGGGATTGGACACAAGTTATGCCAACTTAGATTGTCCTCTCCAACACAAACAAAAATAACAAAAATATATACACGTGATGTACAAGCAAACAAAAAAAAAACAAACAATAATATAAAAAAGAGGAAGAAGAAGAAAAGTGGTGCAGAGAGAAAAGAAAGGAAGGGAATGGGAGTGCATGGAAGAAGAAATAAAGAGGGGATTATAAAGGATACAAAATGGTTACGCTGGTTATTCATAAAATCTTTTTGATTTTTTAATATATTTATGCACAGCTTTAACAATATTGATATTATTCTGTTGACCCAATTCTGGGTCACCAAATAAGATAATGTCAAGGTCTAGCTCCGTTGTTATTTTGTATAGTGTGGAATAATTTGGTTCTAATTTCGGCATAATTTTTACAGTACAAGAAGAAGTGTTCAGTATTTTCATATATATATCCACAAGAACACCGAGTGTTATCTGAAAGTTTAACTTTAAATAAATCAGACTTAAGGATACTAACATTGTGTCTTAATCTTGTTAAAGTTGAGTTTGTTTTTTTATCACCATAAGAAAAATATTTTGGGGAAAGGTTCACTTTTAAAGAGTCTTTTTTTGAAAGCATTCACAGTATCGATGTTTCTAATCTCTATAGGCAAAGCATTCCATAGTGATATTGTAGATGGAAAGAATGAATTTTGTAATAAGTTTGTTTTACATTGAGGAATAGAAATATTGTTGCAATTGCGTAAATCATAATGGGTAGTTTGTGAGACATCAGGAGGTAATAGGTTTAATAAATATTCTGGTGCGATACCATGTTTTATTTTATACATTAAGCATAACTTTCTCTTTTCCCGTCTATAGGCTAGTGTCCTCTACAACAATTTGAATTTTTCAATTAAAATTTGTATATGACAATTTTGAAAAATTCAAATTGTTGTAGAGGACACTAGTGTTTCCCACCCTGTTTCATAATAAAGAGACTTGCGAGCAGCATAAATAGGTAGGCCAGTGACAATACGCGCAGCTTCTAATTGTAGTTTCTCCAGCCTGTCACAGTCAGCTACTGAAATATTGTCCCATACTTCTGATGCATATTCAAAAAGTGGCCTAATAAATGTAATATACATCTTATTTAAAAAGTCTCGATTTAATGATAATTTCAATTTACGGAGAACTGCAATTTCTTTTGAGGTCTTTTTAATAATATTATCGATGTGATTTGTCCATTTACCAGAATTTGAGAACGTAAGTCCAAGATGACAGTGAGTAGAAGATGGAATTATCTCTTGATTGTCAAACTTAAAAATGAATGTAAATTAGATACCTCGTTTTCTTTACAACCAAACATTAATATTTTGGTCTTACTAGGATTAAATTTTACAAGCCATTTTTTTGACCATTCATTAATTTTTTCTAAATCATAATTAGTAAATCTTTCTAAGTCCTGTATATTTTTGGAAGTATTTGACACAGATGTATCATCAGCAAATAGTCTAGAGAGACCGTGGAGTCCACATGGCAGATCATTTATATAAACTAGAAAAAGTAAAGGCCCCAGAACAGAACCCTGGGGAACTCCTGCTTTGGTTCTTCCAACTGAAGATTATATCAATTTGGACCTGATTATTTCTCATGGTCAGTTGTATGTAGCTTTGTCAAGGGTTCATTCCTTTCAGACAGTCACAATTCTTTTTAACAAAATGACTATCTTCCAATGGACAGTACACGACTAAAACATTGTTAACAAAGAAATTTTGAACTGAAAATATGTTACTCTTTTTGATTCTTCGACACCAGAATATAGGCTCGGATCTGTGATTACGGATATTGCAAATCATAGGCTTTTTAAACCCGCACGTTTTGCGGAAGAAAATGCAGCTAAAACAATTCGTCTTTTCCTTAAACTTCAATATGCCAATAAAAGCATTGACACGGTTAATATAAGTAATATTCTTAATCACAAATTGAAGCTTAAGGGTCCAGTCTTTTTTCCTATTATATTTCCTTCAATTATACTTCGACCATTGCTTCCAAACTTTTCAATTACAAAAAAACTTTACATGGCCTGGTCACCGAGTATCTGGAACTTATTCGTTCATCGTGTCCATGTTTTTCTTTGCCCTATAACTATAGTCCTGCTGGACACATTATTTCATGTGACGTAAATATAGTTAATATTGATGACCTTAGATCACTTATTTTAAAAGATCCTAAATATAGGGAACCCCGATCCTTCAACTGACGTCGAAATTTTATAAATATTATGGATTCTGTTAAAAATTACGCCAGACGATGGGCCAAATATGAAAAATAACACGTTAACACCTTGTCAGAATGGAGTAAATGTATCAGATCAATGTTAAAGTCGCGTATTAAAAGTTTGAGGGGCAATATGAAAGCCATATATTCTTCTGTGTTCAATAATCCAGAAGTGAAAAAAAGAATTAGATTACATGATCAGTACGTACTGGTCCCTGCCGACAAAGCAGGTAACAACATTGTCTTCGTTTGTAAGGCTCATTATATAAATTGCATTTTAGAAGAACTTGGATGTAATTCTACAAGTGGTAATCCTACTTTATACAGTTATTGACTGGGTATGAGGGCAACATAAGATTTGTTGGACCTGAAGGTGAAAATGTTGCCCGAAGCCGCAGGCCAAGGGCAACATTTTCACCTTCAGGTCCAACAATTCATATGTTGCCCAAATCCCAGTCTATAACTGTTTTGTTATACCCTTCACTGCTCACTTAAAAGATTGATCAATTTAATCAATACTCGCTATATTATAACCGGCCGCCAGGAGGCGGTTGGTTATATGATATGAAAGTTTGAAGTCGCAGTGCGTTTCTGCGGAGTTAAAACAATATAAATTAAAAATATTAAACATTAATATAACAGTATATTAGAAAGAGTGTCTACATGTATAACAAGAACGCACAATAAACATATAAAATTAATTATTTTTTATAAAGAATGAGGTAAATATTTCATCCAATCCTGATTGAGAAACTTAGACATGTTTGAGGTGCGGAGAAAATTAGGGCATTTACTGGGTGGTAGCAAATACAAAATTTACATGACATCTAAATTTTGTATTTACTTCAAACTTTCCTACAAGACAATATATGTCTCTTCACTAAATTTGCCAAAAACTATGCTATATCGTGATTTGAATCACCATTCCATTGGCTGGTTTGAAATCTGATCGTGTGTTTTTTTAATTTCAAATCAAATTCTGAAATTATGAATATGTATTAACACCTTGATTTATATATACAAGTGGTCAATATGGAAAACAAGAAACAGCATTAAGTATGAAAATAAAAATATTACAAATTCAGCACTCTTGAGTGACTTCAAGAAAGAAATGAAATCAATCTTTCAACTCTTAAGAAATGATAAGAGTAACTTCAACAGAAATTTAAAATTAACATTAGATATGCTTACAGACTTTGATTAACTGTTACCTGTTTTCCTAAGTACAGATTTATTTAAGGAATGACTCTAATTCTTGGCCAAATTATCGAGTATAATATGGTTTGGGTCAGTTTACGCTTTATAATCCGCGAAGCGGATTATAAAAAAGCGTAAACTGATCCAAACCATATTATACTCGATAATTTGACCAAGAATTAGAGTCATTCCTTATAATCTAATTTTAAAATAATTATAATTAAACAACTGGGGGTGTAAAATTGTGTTGTTTTTATGAGTTCAAATTTACCGCGCAAAAATACAACCGTAGTAACGGAAATGATGTGAAACGAGGGGAGGTAATAACTGATACATAGGTCTAGCAGCCATGATGCTTGTTTACACGAGGTAAGATTGAGCTACTGTTTGAAGTTAAAGTAACATTCATTAAATCTGGAATTTTCCATGAATCCCAAGGACTGGAAATGAGGGGATTGATGGAACCAGATGATTCAGCTGGTTGTCAAGGGGGTGTGTCCCCATACCAAACCAGATTATACAAAATGTTATGCGTTCCTTTTTGGAAATCAACCAATGAGAGGCAAGAATACAAACAAAATTAAATTATATAATAATACAATGATGTTTTCATAGTTATATGTTTACATTTTATTGTCATATTTTCACCAAAACTGATTCCACATTTATATATACGTATATTATTTGATTTATAATATGTATTAGATGTAAAATTATATGTGACTTTGTATTTAAATAATAAAGCACCCTGCGTGGTACTGTAGGGATTATTATTATGTATTGTTATAGAGGGAGCTTAGTCAGGGCCCCATCCCTGGCAGCTGCCCAACTTATCAGCTGTTGACTGTTATAGGTCTGGGAAATAATTAAAAAAATAAAATTCTGAAATTAAAGACTGTGATGAAGTGAACTTCTAATTTTAAAAGAGCGAATTTCAGAAAAGCGTTCTTCTGTAAAGAAAAAAAAGGGGGAAAAGCAAACAGAAGAAAAAATCAGTCAAATTGGATCTTTCGCCCCGCCCCTCATTTGTGTTCTAAGACTGAAATTGTTAATACTGATACCTTACTGCATATCTACAGGGCACCTCCAATCATCATTCAACATTCAAATTCAGAGAAATAAAAAACATAGGTAATCAAAGATTACGAAGCTCACCTCGACGAATGTTATCAGTGTAAGTAATGCAAATCTCACATTATATTTTCTTAATATCTAGTATATATCCAAACGACAATATTCTTGCAAGTTTGTTTAACCCCTTACATGGCATATACATATTTCTACGCAGATGTAGATGAAAAACATGTATAGTGTAAACAAATACTCATAAATTTGTTAAAACTGCAGATATCAAGGACTTGAAGTTCGTTGGGATTAATCTGTTCCCAAAACTTTAACCTGGTCTCTTGCATGGAAAATATAGGTCAGATTCAGCATCCAAAGCAAGTCTGGTAGTGTCCATCCCTAGATGCATCATCCATGCAAGTTTGGTTAGGATAGGTCTTATAGTTACTTGGGAATGAAAATGTAAGTCAGATCCAGCATCGGGAGCAAGTCTTGTAGTGTCCATCCCTAGATGCATCATCCATGCAAGTTTGGTTCGGGTAGGTCATATAGTTACTTGAGAATGGAAATGTAGGTCAGATCCAGCATCCGAAGCAAGTCTGGTAGTGTACATCCCTAGATAGATCTTCCATGCAAGTTTGGTACAGGTAGGGCATATAGTTACTTGGGAATGGACTTGCTCCTAAAACTTTAACCTGGGACGCCGACGCCAACGCCGGGGGTATAGCATAAGCTCATCTCGACTTCGTCGAGGTGAGCTAAAAACTATGAATCAGCGGGATTTTCACAGCAATGTTATTCTAATGAATATACAAGTAATAGCTTTTCAAAAAAGCTTGCCTGACTAATGCAATCAATATCTATAGAACCTATAATCATGATAAGTTATATATATAAACGTTTACATTGGGGTGAGGGGTAATTATTTCATTAGAGTAAATTATGAAGACGTCGAACAAAACATCATGCATTAATTTTAAGTTGTTTGCTACTTATGAAAGCAATGGAGAGCGTCGTTTTTGAAAGGGGGGCAGCTAGAGAATTTTTTTTCACTCATCTGCAAAAAAAAAAAAGAATATGCCCAAAGCTGAAAATCCTATTTCGGGGGGGGGGGGGGGGGGGGGGGGTAGTGACCAACTTTTTTTCAGTGTTTCAGTGTCAAGTTCTTTCTGTACCAACTTTTTTTAGCATTAAATACTGCATTTCTCTTTAATAAATTTCCTGTTATATACAGGGGGATCCAACCTTTCAATTAACATTTCCTATATATAGTAAAAGTAAGGTTACGTAGGGAAAAAAGGGGGGAGACCCCCCCCCCCCCCCCTGTTGCTACGTGTCTGATGGAAAAAGAACAGTGAGATTTTATTTAAAAGGTATATTTTGTATACATGTGTTAAAAATTTAAAATGGTTTTGATCTGTTTTTCGTTTGTTGTATAAGAGTGTTACAAATACTTGGAACTCAGGACCAATGAGCAGTTTCTTGTAATCTTTTTCGTGCTAACACCTACTGCGACTTGGGACTTGGTTTTAAACGGTCTCATCCTAAGGACCTATCTCCACGTCCTGCAGTGGATGCGAACACGCGACCTAAAGCTCAGCTCCTCATTCCACAACTCTATAAATGGTTTTAGAAGATGTAGTAATTAAATAAGGGAAATGAACTAATGAATATTAATTTTAATTCAACTGCATAGACTACCGGGAAGACAGTTGAGAATATGAAAACTACAAGAAATAAATGAATCGTTATGATTAGCATGCAGAATATGTTTAAGTACTAGATTGTTGGGTATGCCAGAGCATCAACGATTGCTGGAAACAGCCCGTTATGCATAAATGACCCAACGAACTTGACGGTGATTCCTTATATTCCTCAATCCTGGAATAGGAGGGACACTTTTCCTAAGTCTATTTTCTGTGTTAATTTTATCTCTGAAAACTGGGGGGGGGGGGGGGGGGGGGGGGGGACTGCGAGTCCGGGCGAGATATGATCAGAAATATTATGTATATTTGGCCAGTTTCCTCTTAAGAACTCTTTTTCCGTTTCGTTTTATTTACTTTAAATGAAGTAACTTCTAACTTCTTTCACAATATCGATATGTTTTTCCCTAAAGTTCGAAATTCCGATAAAAAGAACAGACTTGAAGTTTTCATTTCCATTCAGTGCAGTAGAATCATCCAGGAAAGGGGCGGGAAGATGTACACGTGACATTTGGCGCAAAATGATTGTGACACCCCTTACCTAGAAGACAAATGGACTCATCCAATAGTACAGAAACGCAGAAAAAAGGTCAAACGGACATGTCCGTATATGAAATCGCATGAAATAAACAGCTGCATGCAAAAAAACTAAAGGAAATAAACACATCAATATATTGTATCAGTAAGGCGGTTATTTTTTTCTGCTAAATGTTTTGTTGAAACGGAGGTAACAAATTCCAGTGATAATCAGCATGCACAAAATTTTGCTGGCTAACTGTGACCTCTTCTCTTCGCACCTCGGAAATATCAATCCTTATACAGCCTGACGCCGTGACGTCAGGCAATAATATCCTCAGGAAAGTGCAAGGACGTGTCAATCAAACCCGCCAAAAAATTTGAAGTTTTAATAACTTTTAAATGAAATAAGATTTTTAATTAATTTTTGTTTGAAATACTATTAAAATACATAAGTCGTAATATTAAAGAGAAACTATTGACTTCAAATCTGTGTCCAAGTCCCTTTAAGAACTATTAAGGCATTATAATGAAGTATTTTATGGTATAATGAACTTCAAGATAGAATGGGACCACTTAAGAAATAATATTCTATTAGTTGACCTCAACGAATGAAATTTAATTAACTCATGAAGAACTAGAAAAAATATGTGTCACGGGGTCACAGTCTTGTCAGAAGAATTCACAACGAAACTGGATCGGTCTCTTAAATATTTTAATGGATGTGAAGAAAACCTAAAAAAAAAAAAGGGAAAAAAAACTCTCTCAACACTCATAAAAACAATACACATAGACAAACACGAAACATAGACATCTCAACATTAACGAAAAGTAATTATTAATAGATATTTGTTTGAACATATTTTATTGACAAGCAAAAGGATAAGAAACAAGTTCTAACAACTTACTACTTCTTCTTCTTCTTCTTCAAAAAAACCACACACATAGTAATTGTCTTCCAAATAGTAGCAAAAACGTGTACAAAAAACAGTCAATAATATATCTAGCTCAATCTACAAGATTTATTTATAAATTTATGAACAGCGGCAAAAATGCCAATGTTTACTTCAGTTGAAAGATTTTCGTTGCCCCATAGCAGTAGGTGTACATCTTTTATGTCAAAAAGATTACTTGGAGCATTAATACGGAACACCATAGCTGCCGTATGTGGTTATTTTATATGAAGATGGTAGTCTATTATATTATGTTGTGGTTATTTTATATGAAGATGGTGCTCTATTATTGCAGCCCGGAGGACCGGGCTGCTCTATACATATAAGTTTAAGTGTTGGTATATGGGGATTGGGGTGGGAGTAGTTATTCAGAATTAAAGGTTTTCTGAACAATGAAAAGACTGTTAATCAGAATGTTCTTTCCCTTTATAAATTACGAGATACATAATATATTCACTTCCATAAAGTGAATCTGTAAAAATATATATGGTTTTCATATTTAATATATAAAGTTGTTTATCATTTACTATCGAAAAAATGACAGGTCCCTTTTTTTTTTTAGAACATCGAATTTTACTTCTCGCATAAAAACGTACTCTGCACAGCTCGTGTTTTATATTCTAAAATTGAAAATTAAATACATATTTGAATATAGGTGATGCATGTGTCTAACTTCAATTTATATTTTATGCAGCCAAAGTTTACTCGAGGAATTGAAGTTTAAAATGGTATCGTTTTTGTTAGATATTTATCCGACCATAAATTTTCCAAATATTCGCAACTATCGTCTCCATCAATTAGACGCATGCCTTTTCACACACATCGAAGCGGTTTAATGATCAAGAGTCATTTCCATTGTTTACTTTATATATTTCCCGGGCGACAATTGATGGTTACATCAATGTTTTCTTGTATTATGCTGCGCTTATTTTATATGAAGATGCATATGGTGCTCTATTATATTATGCTGTGCTTATTTCAAATGAAGATTTATACATAACTTTTTGTGATCTTTTTCTCAAGTAACTTGTAAACCACAGTAAAAGATCACCAGATATATAATTCCATACGTTTGTAATTTGAAAAGAAGGCCCTTGTGCCATACTCTGTCGAATGCTTTAGATAGATTGCAAAAAACATAAAACATGATTTGCCTTCATCTATACTTTGTACAATACTATTACTATGATTGGTTTCTAGAAATTAGTACACTGTAGAGTGACCAGGTAAAAACCCCGATAAAATTAATTGTTAAAATGAAAATAATTATACACATGTTTGAAAATAATTCTCTCCATAATTTTGCTAACAGAAAAACATTCTCTGACAGTGATTTATTAAATAACATAGTCAATGGTTTTGAAACAATAGAAAAAGTACTTTTAAGCAGTTTGTGACTGATGCAGTCGGGACCTGTGGCTTTATTAACAGGAAGTATTGAAATAATGTCAACTACCTCGTGTTCATCAATTATGATATTACTAAGATTATCACTACATGAAGAGTAGATTTGTGGTAGACTATTGTTTGTACACAGGCACTTGTTTCTGTAATGAGTTTTTGACCCATAGTATAACAAGAGGCCCAGGGGCCACAGCGCTCACCTGAGCACATAAGCTAGGAAAAAGGCACATATCAGATCAGAACTTAAAGTTTAATGAGGTGGGGGGGGCTTGAATCTAAACCCCTCAGGGGATCATAATTTGAGCGAACTAGAATCTACACTACCTGAGGATGATTCCATATAAATATTACTAGTCATGGATTTGAAATACTTGAAAAGAAGATTTTAAAAGGTTGCCCTTTATATTCCTATGTTAAATTTTGATTGGCCATTTTGGCCCCACCCTACCCCTGGGGTTCATGATTTTAACAAACTTGAATCTACACTACCTGAGGATGATTCCACATGAGTTTCATCTTTCCTGGCCCAGTTATTCTTGAGAAGAAGATTTATAAAGTTTTTTCCCATATATTCCTATGTAAAATTTCAATCGGCCATGTTGGCCCCACCCTACCCCTGGGGGTCATGATTTGAACAAACTTGAATCTACACTACCTGAGGATGATTCCACATGAGTTTCATCTTTCCTGGCCCAATTGTTCTGAAGAAGATTTTCAAAGATTTTTCCTATATATTCCTATGTAAAACTTTGATCGGCCAATTTTGGTCCCAACCTACCCCTTGGGGGTCATGGTTTGAACAAACTTGAATCTTTACTACCTGAGGATGCTTCACATCAGTTTCATCTTTCCTGGCCCAGTGGTTCAGGAAAAGAAGATTTTTAAAGATTTTTCCTATATATTCATATGTAAAACTTTTATCGGCCCCACCCTACCTCCAGTGGTCATGATTTTAACAAACTTAAATCTACACTACCTGAGGATGATTCCATATGATTTTCATCTTTCCTGGCCCAGTGGTTCTTGAGAAGAAGATTTTTAAAAAATGTCATTAATTTTTCTATAATTCATAATTATCTCCCATTGGAAAAGGGCGTGGCCCTTCATTTGAACAAACTTGGATCCCCTTTACCCACGGATACTTTGTGGCAAGTTTGGTTGAAATTGGCCCAGTGCATCTTGAGAAGAAGATGAAAATGTGAAAAGTTTACGACAACGACAACAACAGACACATTTTGATCAGAAAAGATCACTTGAGCCTTCGGATCAGGTGAGCTAATAATAACACAAGGTATCTGACTCCGATTTACACCCAGTACCCCCTCCCTTAGAATCGCGCTCATTTACACTTTTTAGCTCACCTGAGCTTTTCCAAAGGGAGATAATAATGAATTAGAGAAAAATAAATGACATTTTTTCAAAAATCTTCTTCACAAGAACCACTGGGCCAGGAAAGATGAAACTCATGTGGAAGCATCCTCAGGTAGTGTAGATTTAAGTTTGTTCAAATCATGACCCCCAGGGATAAGGTAAGGCCACAATGGCCGATCAAAGTTTTATATAGGAGTATATAGGGAAAATCTATATAAATCTTCTTCTCAAGAACCAATGGGCCAGGAAAGATGAAACTCATGTAGAAGTATCCTAAGGTAGTGTAGATTCAAGTTTTTTCAAATCATGACCCCCAGGGATAGGGCAGGGCCACAATGGCCGATCAAAGTTTGACATATGAGTATATAGGGAAAATCTTTAAAAATCTTCTTCTCAAGAACCACTGGGCCAGGAAAGATGAAACTCATGTGGAAGCATTCTCACGTAGTGTAGATTCACGTTTGTACAAATCCTTACCCCTTGTAGTAGGGAAGGGGGACAGAATGGCTAAAAAAAAGTTCTACGTAGTACTAGATAGGGAAATCTTTTAAAATCGTCTTCTCAAGTACTTCAAAGCCATGATTAATAGCATTTATGTGGAATCATCCTCAGGTAGTGTAGATTCAAGTTTGTTCAAATCATGACCCCCAGGGATAAGGTAAGGCCACAATGGCCGATCAAAGTTTAACATAGGAGTATATAGGGAAAATCTTTAAAAATCTTCTTCTCAAGAACCACTGGGCCAGGAAAGATGAAACTCATGTGGAAGTATCCTCAGGTAGTGTAGATTCAAATTTGTTCAAATCATGACCCCCAGGGGATAGGGTGGGGCCACAATGGCCGATCAAAGTTTGACATATGAGTATATAGGGAAAATCTTTAAAGATCTTCTTCTCAAGAACCACTGGGCCAGGAGAGATTAAACTCATGTGGAAGCATCCTCACGTAGTGTAGATTCACGTTTGTACAAATCATTACCTCTTGGGATAGGGAAGGGGGACAGAAAGGCTAAACAAAAGTTCTACGTAGGACTAGATAGGGAAATCTTTTAAAATCGTCTTCTCAAGTACTTCAAAGCCATGATTAATGACATTTATGTGGAATCATCCTCAGGTAGTGTAGATTCTAGTTTGTTCACATCACTCTCTCTCTCTCTCTCTCTCTCTCTCTCTCTCTCTCTCTCTCTCTCTCTCTCTCTCTCTCTCTCTCTCTCTCTCTCTCTCCCCCCCCCCCCCCCCCCCCCCCCCCCCCCCCCCCCCCCCCCCCCCCCCCCCCCCCCCCCCCCCCCCCCCCCCCCCCCCTCTCTCTCTCTTTCTCTCTCTCTCTCTCTCTCTCTCTCTCTCTCTCTCTCTCTCTCTCTCTCTCTCTCTCTCTCCCTCTCTCTCTCTCTCTCTCTCTCTCTCTCTCTCTCTCTCTCTCTCTCTCTCTCTCTCTCTCTCTCTCTCTCTCTCTCTCTCTCTCTCTCTCTCTCTCTCTCTCTCTCTCTCTCTCTCTCTCTCTCTCTCTCTCTCTCTCTCTCTCTCTCTCTCTCTCTCTCTCTCTCTCTCTCTCTCTCTCTCTCTCTCTCTCTCTCTCTCTCTCTCTCTCTCTCTCTCTCTCTCTCTCTCTCTCTCTCTCTCTCTCTCTCTCTCTCTCTCTCTCTTAACCCCCAGGGGTAGGGTGGACCACAATGGGGGAAATAGCAAAGCCATGATTAGTAATACTAGTATTCATATGAAAGCATTTTCGGGTAGGGTAGAATTAAATTAATTGTTCAAATCATACCCCCAAGCGTAAGGTTGGGCCACAATGGTAGATCAAAGTTTTACTTAGAAAAATAAAGGGGAAAAAATCCCAAGTACAGAAAAGCTATGTATAGTCATATTGACATCTAAGCATCCTCATGTATTGAAGATTCAATTCTATTCAAATCATGGCCCTTTGGGGTAGGGAGGGAAGCAATGGGAAATCAAATTCAAATTATTAAAAAGTTATGTAAAGGAAGAAAATGTTTAAAAATCTTTTTATCAAGAACAGCAAAGTCATATGCTGTATTAATATGAAAGCAACCTTAAGTAGTATTTAATACAAGCCCCCTCCCTTCTGATTTGTGCATTTTCCAAGCCGATTTGCTCATGTGAGCGATGTGGTCCCTGGGCCTCTTGTTCTACACCCTTTCGTTGCCCCAGAGCAGTAGGTGTACATCTATTACGTCTAAATCAAGTCGAAAAAGATGATCAAAAAGATTACTTCGAGCATTAAGATATTTTTTACAAAGAAAAAATGATAGGTATCCTCTTGTTTACCACAAGAGCAATAAGGATTTCCAATGATATTGTGATGAATAAGTCTTGGTTCAATACACAGTTGTGCCTTAATTTAGTATGAATAATGTTAGTAATTCGTTTACCAAATAAAAAGTAAGAGGGCGCTTTTGGATTATTGTGACTTAAATATATGTCTAAATTTTTCAAACCTAAAATTTATTATTTACAATTTTACAATAAACCTCTAAAGTTGATCGAAACACTATTTTGTCCGTTAAAGCGTTGATTTTTGCCTGAATTTTGGTCTTGAAGTCCTTCAGGTCAGGCCTGCCCCTAAATAAAATTGTTGTATTTTGATAGGTCAAGATGTAAGGAATAATTTAAGATAATATTTTTTAGGGGCACCCCTGCCCTGGGGTATAAATTCACAAAAAAACCTACGAAAAATAAGAAAACCTGATTACCAGAATCTGCTTTAAATTTATGCCATTGATTCTTATAGTCAGACTGGCTCAGTTGATATATACGCTGACTTTTACACATTTGGTACTTTCTTTTTAACGTCGGGGACAGACAGACAGAAACAACAATAGGGACAACGTGTCAGAAGTGGTCCAAATCATCATACATCAATGAACACACTCATCCTGGAAAGGCATGTTAAGTCGGACAAAATTGCCATAAAAGAAACAAAGTTCAGAATTCCATCCAATCTACATAGCATTCTTCAGGAAAATTAGTTTTTTTTATGTTCGCTTATAACCCTGAATTTTTAATTATTTTTTGTGTTTTATTTCAGGGTTTAGGTGATCATAATCATTGCTGTAATCCAGACAACAGTTCCAAGCCTTGGTGTTCGGTGCATGCAGATCGTAACCGATTTGCCTATTGTTCTGTACAAAAATGTTCTCTAGATAGGCCTACTCCTACCACGGCAGTTAATGAAGGTAAGAGGAATAAACTACAGCATATCATATGTTTTGTAGCTGGATATAGAATTCATTTCAGACATGCAAACACAATTTAAAGTATCAATATGTATTCCATTGTCACTTGTATGTGTTTAATTTGAAGTAACAACATGTGCTGGCTATTCCCCTTGACAAACTTTCTCACCTCTAATAGATTAAGGGTTCATTGTTTGACCTGCTCTCAATCCACCTGGTACAACACTTAACGTTTAAAAATTTCACCTTTCAAAGACTATTTTAATTTTTTATAGACTTGTGTATTTTCCTTCAATTACCTATCCTTTATACATGCCCATTCTTGATATAAGAAACACTAAAGAGATATCAAATTGTAACAATCCAATAAACAGTTGTCAGTCAGGTGGAACGAACCTCAGTATAATTATACATTGTATTTTCCCGCGGTTCTCCAGTAATAGCGGGAAAATATTGTATTGACGGCACAGTGCATTATAATGGAAGGTTCCATTGGTAGCCAATAGCTATTAAGCATAAAGAACAGGTTTTCGAAATGCAATTCAGGTATTCACTTCTAGCCGCCGTGCGGCACGAGTTAGACGAAAATGGACGCTCAAGCAGTTCAAAGACAAATTAATGATTCGCGCGTCGAATTTTGAAATGCTGAGCAGTTTCTCAGAGCTTTTCGACAATAGGCTTACAGAGATGCAGAAAACAATACATGAGAACCTACAGACAAGAGGCTAGAATTGAACAAGTCGTGTCAGACGGATATAAATTCAAAAATACGGCAACGAAGAGCAGCACACACACAACGTCAAGGTCC
Source organism: Saccostrea cuccullata (assembly GCF_032062105.1). NCBI lineage: Eukaryota > Metazoa > Mollusca > Bivalvia > Ostreida > Ostreidae > Saccostrea > Saccostrea cuccullata. Next base: position 285,600 of record NW_026928947.1, on the reverse strand, counting down.
TATCAAAAGTGCAGGAGGCCAGTGAACATTTGGAGGAAGGCAGTATTGAAGACATTCAACGTAAAATAGCAGAAGTTGTGGACATTATAAAACATAGACAAAAATTGATAAAACTTGCAGATTCGTCAGAGGCGGGATGGAAGGCAGTTGACGAGTACGTTAAGAATCCTATAGCATCAGATTCCGATGACGAGAAGAGAATCACGAAAGCACAGATTCGGGCTAAGAGGAAACTAAAAGAGGAAAAGGCAAAGAAACGAAAAAACCTGAGAGAATTTACCAGTCCCTACCCAAAGCCAGTGTCGACACAGACAACGCCAAGCGAATCTACATGGAAACCTGGGCATTGCTATCGCTGTAACAAGAGAGGTCACTGGAGAAAAGATTGCAAAGAAAAACTAGATGACAATAAGATAACTACACTTGTTTATCAAAATAATCATTTGATTAAGCAGATAAACGACGGAGGGTATCAGAAGCAATCATACGTGGTAAATATTTTACCTGTAGGCTATTTACGGGAAAATATAGGTCAGTGGCGTTCGATTGGTGCAAACAGGTATATTTTGGACGTTATTGAAAATGGCTATAAAATGCCATTGTTTACCACACCAGAACCCATAAAACTTAAGAATTATAGATCTGTGTTAGAAAACGGTGAGTTTGTAGATAAAGAAATTGAAACATTGCTCGAAAAAGGTTGCATAGAGGAATGTATCAATAAACCAAGGGTTGTAAATCCATTGACGGTAGCGGGTAACAAAACAAAACTAAGGTTGATATTAGATGCAAGACGCATCAATCCTCATTTATTTAAAAACAAGCATAAATACGAGGATGCCTCTGTTTCAAAAAGCTTATTCGAATCAGGTGATTTCATTTTTTCATTTGATTTAAAAAGTGCATATCATCACATTAGAATGCATGAACTAGATGAGGAATACTTAGGTTTCAAATGGAAAAGCAGGTATTACGTTTTTAAAGTTCTGCCATTTGGCCTTAGTACAGCGTAATACATATTTTCGAAAGTCATGAGAGAGGTAGTCAAGTTTTGGAGGTCAAAAGGTCATAAAATGGTCATGTATTTAGATGATGGGAGGTGCCTCAACATTACACGAAGCAGAATTGGTGAGTTTAGAAATTCAGAAAGATTTAGACAAATTGGGGTTTCTTGTTGCAGCAGACAAGAGTCACTGTCAGCCAGTGCAAGAATTAGTATGGTTAGGGTTTGTATGGAATACTATAAACAATAAAATAATGGTGACATCACCTAGGGTCAACAAACTCAAGGTTTGTATTGCAAATATTTTGGAAGGTTATGATGCTGGTTTTGTTTGGTTTGATGTAAAAAGTATCGCATCCGTGGTTGGACAAATAATCTCAATGCAAACGGTATTGGGTTATGATGTTAGACTAAGAACAAGGTATTTATACTTTTGTATTCTGGCACTTTCCAGTTGGTATTCAAGAGTTAGACTGTCTGCAGAGGCGGTAAGTGAATTAAGATTTTGGTTGACATCTGTTGAAGAAATGAATAACAATGGTACATTGTTAAGTCAGTTGACAGAATCTGATGTAAGTAAGGTGTCAGTTTATTGTGATGCATCTGACACTGGTTTTGGAGGTCATTTGACCATATGTTCAGAGGGTGAACAAGTCGAATTTGAGTGGTATGGAGTTTGGAACGAATGGGAAAGTAAGCAAAGGTCTACTTGGAGAGAACTTGAGACAGTAAATAGAATATTGTCAAAATCAGTTGATAAAGTTGAAGGTAAATCTGTTGAGATAAACTCTGATAATCAGAATGTGCAGCATATTTTGAAAGTAGGGAGTAAAAAGAAAAAGTTACAAGACATTGCAATGTCAGTGCATATTTTATGCAATGAGAAGGATATCCAAATAACAGGTAAATGGATACCTCGATCAGAAAACGTAAGAGCAGACTCTTTGAGCAGAATGACAGACTGTGATGACTGGTCAGTTAAACAATGTGTATTTGATCATTTCGACAATATCTGGAGACCACATACGTGTGATAGATTTGCAGATCGTCATAACATTAAGTGTGAGAACTTTAATTCCAAGTATTGGTGTGCAGGACCAAGCGATTAAGTGGGCTCATGAATGTGTAGGTTTACCAGACCCAACGAAGAATTCTTACGTTTCATCTCTACAAGAAGCTGCAAGACGGAGAGCTGGTCGTGCTGTGCAGAAAAAAGAGCCTATTACCAAGGATGTGTTAATTGAACTTTGTGATAAATTCATTGATGAAAATGATTTGCTAATTGTCAGTAATCTTACCATGATTTTATTTTGTTTGCTGGTTTTCTAAGGTTTGATGAAGCTATTTCTTTAACATTCAATGATGTGATTGTACATGATGAATATCTTGTGCTTTGCATTAAAAAATCCAAAACAGATCAGTACATACAAGGAAGCGAAGTCCTTGTCGCTAAGGGGTCAACGTCTGCATGTCCTGTCAATATGTATAAGAAATACCTAGAGCTTTTATCATGTTTATGTCCAATTGATGACAATCATTGTTTCTTACTTAGACCAATTTTTAGGTCAAAAGATGTTTGTAAATTAATATATAAAACAAAAAACTTAGTTATACAGCAGCTAGTAGCAATCTTATATCATTGTTGAAAACAGTTATGGGTGAACATGTTAACATAGGAATTCATTCATTAAGCGCGGGTGGGGCAACTGTGGCAGCCAACTCAAATGTGGATGAGAGATGTTTGAAAAAGCATGGTAGATGGAGAAGTGATAGTGCTAAAGATGGTTACATTGTAGACTCTTTGGAAAAAAGGTTTATGGTCTCAAGGTCATTGGGATTATAATTTTATTTATATTATTTACAGTTGTCTATTCACCTCCTTCTTTGTGTTTTTTTCTAGAGCAATCACGGCTGGCAGTCAGGCACTGTATGTATGTTTGTGTTGTGTTTTTATTATTTTCTACTTCACTCTGTTCATCCGCAAATAAAACATTTCTTTTCTAATCCATAATAAAATTCAAGAACATTTTTATATTTTACAGTGTTTATTAGATATGAGTCGTGTACTCAGCTCTATTAACATAATAGTTCTCGTAATCTTCCCTCTGATTTACAATATTCAAGTATTTAAATAAAGTCTTCTTGGTCTCACCACATAATAAAGTTATTTCTCCATAATATCGATATACATGAAAAGTATTATTACAAATTCAGTTATCTATAATATACAATGCAATCATTTTATGCCCTTAGAATGTCTTTAAAACAAACTGTACTGCAAAATCTGGACATTCAAAAACTGCAATAGAAAATATATTGTAAACGACTTAAAAATAAACTCCCTTAAACAAAAAAATGTGTTCGACATCAATATTCATGGTATTGTTTGCTATTTATAGCTGAGTACAAACTCGAATGACCAAAACGGCCTGAGACGGGATTTAAATACCTTGACCAAATCACGCAAAAATAAATGCGCAAAACTTTACGCTTAACATAAGCAATATTATGAAAACGAAAAGAAATTTTATTATTTTCTACTTCACTCTGTTCATCCGCAAATAAAACATTTCTTTTCTAATCCATAATAAAATTCAAGAACATTTTATATTTTACAGTGTTTATTAGATATGAGTCGTGTACTCAGCTCGAAACAACAAAGCTTTTCTATAAGTCTAAATACCCAAATTTAGAGAGACAGACAGTTTAGATTTTAAATTATCTTTTACATATCCATCTTTGACATTCTCTGATTTCCATCTACCATGAATTTTAAACAACCTGTCCGGGACTGAATTATTTGCTGCGGAAGTCGCGCCACCACTTCTCAATGAATGCAGGCCGAACTTGTCTTTATCTACTCCAATAGCTTCTAAGCTACATTTAAATAATTCTCTTACTCGAGTAAGAAATAGGTTTATTACAAGAGCAAAGATGATACACTCCTTTCCTAAACTGCAAAGCTCTGAACAAAAACTCATCACCTTGAACAATATTTGCTTCTTTTATATAATTTTCTAGACATTTAACTGGACAAGTGTCTTTGTTAGTTCTGGCAATAAAAAGCTTGTTACCTTCTCTGAAAATGTCTGTCTTACTTTTAGGGATGACAATCTCAATATGTGACGAACAAATTCTCACATCTTTAAATCGAATGTTGATCAACTCATTAAATCTCAGAAAACCTGCAAAAGCTAAACTAAACATGCAATAAATTCTAATCTTTGACAAATCTTTAGAATTACCATAAGCTGTAAAAAGCATATTCATAATTTCAATTGAAACAGGCTCTTTCTTTTTTTAGTGGTTTGGACAAAATTCTTTTTGCACCTTCAAATGTATAAATAACAAAATTTTCTTCGCACGGGTTTTTAACAAGGTGAAAATTATGTTTCCATGAAATACTGAAAAAATTGGAGTTGAGCACAGAGACTGAAACGTTGTTCTGAACCAAAAAAGAAATGTATAATACTACTGTACAGACATCTGCAGGTAAGGCTGAAAAATGATAACCTCGACACCATTCTGAAAACTTTCTAAAATAGCAATCATATTGTTTATTTGTGTTTTCGGATTTGCTTGCTCTTACAATATTTGGAACTTCGTCTACTAAGGAGGATAACTCAGGATTATCCCTCTTTAATCCGTCTAATTCATTCCATTGAGAAGTGGTGGGTCTCATCTTCTACAAAACACAAACAACACAATACAGTACAGCATAATGATGAGAATCAATGATAAAAACATATTTTTACACATAGAATGAATATGTACGCTTTTATAACGTAATTATTAAACGACAGAGTATGCATATCAAAACACTCACATAGTTGAGTGAAACATAGTCCGAATATAATTTCCTTGTCGGAAAACATAGCCTTCAAACACTGATAGTCACAAATTAGTCAACTTTAAATATCTTTATTAGTGTCCAATCTTAACACAACAACATTGAATGACACATTTCCTTCATTAAAAACGCTGTTCCTCTGCGATCCACTGACAAAAAATCTAGACGGATTTTTATATTCTACATAATCCTTCACAAAGCCTTTAAACGATCCATCTTTATTTACAATACTGGACCAAAAAGGGGATGAAATCCATTTAGGTGCAATAAGAACGCCTTTCCCTTTACATGAAATTAAATGCCGAATAACTTTAGAAATCAATCTTACTGGGGGAACAATCCAGTTATTATCTACACTCCAATCAAAAGAAAATGCATCAACACCTGTCGTTAAATTATCTGCAAATTTTGAATAGAACTTCTTAACCTTATGATTGTAGCAATTGGCGAACAAATCGCACGTAAATGGACCCCATTTTATATTGAAAAAATTGAAAATTCTTTGATCAATGGCCCAATCATCTGGATCATACATTTTACTGAAAAAATCAGCGACAATATTTTCATCCCTTGGTAACCAATTCACATCTAAAGTTATTCTATACATAACACAAATTTTTACAATTGCAAAAGCTACAGCATGCAATTCTGTTTTCATACTTCCCACTTCTATGATTCTTACAGCATTTTGATTATCCGTGCTAACTTTTACACATTTACCTTCAAGTTCTACCTTAAATGCATCTAATGTCATTTCAATAGCCTTGAGTTCTCTCCAAGTTGAACTTCTCTTGGATTCCTCCTCTGTCCATTGCCTATGAAAAATCTTACCAAGGATTTGCAAACAATAACCAGCGCCTGCGTGATCGCTAGCATCTGTATAAACGAGTCTTTCTGGTAATACATATTCTTGAAAAATTTTCTTAAAAGGTAAACACATACAATTTAGTTTCCAAAAATTGATCTCAGCAATTGTTTCATTGGACAACTGAAAAAATGTGTCCCACGACTTTCTTGAACATATAGACAAGTGCATATGCCTTGTCATAAATCTGCACACTGAACCAAAACTTGCTGAAAAAGATATTATTTTCCCTGTAACCTTGGCTAATATTCTTGCAGACACGTAAAAATTTTTATTTTTAAATTGCTCTAACAAGTCTAGAAAATCTTCTAGCTTACTTTTTTGTAATTCTAAGGTATCCTGTACAAGATTCCATCTAAATCCTAACCAATCTAAAGTTTGAACTGGCATCCATAATGACTTTTCTTTATTAACAATAAAACCTGCCTTATACAAGGTATCTTGAACAAAATTAGATGATTGCATACAATTAGAATAACTATCTGCAAATCCAAATCCGTCGTCGAGGTATAAAACTATTGAAATACCTCGTTCTCTCCAAAATTTTACCAAATTTCTGAGAATTCTTTGTGTTTATTTTTCTGTATACAGTTTGTATTTTGTATCAAATTCCAAAAGCAATTATAACTGGCTAAATATTATATGTTTTCAATCGATCTATGAAATGAATTAACATTTGAGTTAATTAGATAAAGTTAGAGGGGTCCGAAAAAGGGGCCACGGCACTATGCTTAAGTGGAAACATTCTTTGATGAGACTTTCAGAGAATCTTTATTGCATAATGAGGTTGCGCATAGTGTTGGTGTCACTTTCGGTAACGTCAAAATGAGGATATTTAACTTTACGTTAGAAAAGAATTAATTTGGCGTTACTTTCTTACTTACATTTATGATAAACGTAAAATAAAATCTCGGTAATGTCGTTAAATATACCATGCAGTTCATTGAAAACACATGTTGCTAAGTTCTCTGAATTGTGCATGCATAATCCGGGAGGGAAATATGTGCATGATTTGTCGCATGCAATAAAAAGTGCGGTAGAAATTTAAAACAAAGTTTTACATTGCATTTTAAATTTACCTGCATTTTATTTAACTGAGATCCATTAAAAATAATTTCATATCATATCAGTAGGCGCTGGTACCTTTTCTTTTTTCAGTTAATTGTGTGATTGTAGATATACATGTATTGCTTATTTAGCACATTCTGATTTTTTTTTTTCATTCAAAAAATCCCTATCCTCAACTTATGAAGTACTTCAAACGATGATACCAGGTTAATGAGAAAATTGAATACTAGTAGTTAATTTGCCATTGTGCACCTCCTATTTTACATTTTGATCCGACACATATTCGGGGTATCCCATAGCAAAACATGGACACTGTCATTATATTCATATGGGAGGTGGAGGGTATCATTTAGTGAGCTCGGACAACCCGATTACTATATACCCTCCCGCTTTCAAGTGGGGGTAAAATAAAGTACTCGTGAATGTTGCAGAATAACATCCAAGGTCGAGAAATGTCTGAAAAATAAAATCCGAGGCGTTAGCCAATACTTTTATATTTCAGACATCATTTCAAGACCGAAATTTTGATAATTCGACAATATCAATATACTGTGTGCATGTTTATCAAATGTTATATAGCACCAAAATCTGTCGTTGTAATCCTGGCGACAGAAAGGGAAGTATTTCAAATTACACGTCATGTACAAAAGTGGGTCATAAATAAGTCTGCCGTGAAATAACAATTAAACTTAAAAACGATGATTTGAGGATAAAATGTTTAGAAAGATAATAGTCTAAACAAGTTGCTGTCCTTTAAAAAAAACTACAATACGTGGACCATATGCATGTGTTTCTAAACGAAATTCAATTCAAGACAATTTCTAGGTTAAGTGAATATTCATGTAGGTTCGTTCACATTTTCTATTATGATCTGCCTACTCTGACTAATCAATAGTACTAAAATATAGCAAAATTGTTATATGTTATCTCCGATTGGCCTAAAAAGTTTTGTCATTTTAAAAAATGGGGCTATATTAACCCATAACGGCTGGGACTTTACATCTGTTCTGGATTTATTCAGAAGAAATCTATAATTGGAAAAACATATCTGATGATACACGTGTAGCACAGCTTTGTAGTACGTAGATTTTTTTTCAGAGCCCCCTCCCCGCCCTCCTACACATGGAAAACCGTTGCTACAGGCCTGTATCAAGCTGTATTCAAGCTGTATTTGGATTGCTGTAGATATATTTATTTTTGCAAGGCTTGATGCTCAAAACAAATGCCGAAGAAAACTTATTCTATCTTTTAAAACCTAAAACTATTCGTTGAATGAAGTTCTTAATTCAAGGTGTTATTCTATATTCTGCAAGTTCTTCCTATACTTTTTAAAATGCATCTGTCGCGGAATCGATGTTTAGTTTCTATATAAATGTGTATGTATAAGTAAGAAATTCGGATCCGCCAATAAATTAATAAATACGATATGCAGGTTTAAAAGCGAGATTTGCCGATGAACATGGTATATTCTAATTCGAATAGGGTGAATTATTTTACGGGTAAGCTGTCGTATTGGAGGGGGGGAACTCTCCCAATCGCAAATTCTCGCGCCTTTCCGGCTTGCGGAAGTTGTTTTTCCGACCTCTCACGGAAAGACCCGAAATGACTCTCCAGCATTCTTGCGCATGCGTATCCTGACGTATGCCCATGGCATCCGGTTTAACCTCGCTTATATATTTACTGCGTGGACCTCAGGGTCCACGCAATAAATATTTATGCCCTAGATCGAAAGAACATTTAATTTTAAGGGCACCCTCTGTTGCAAACTTAGTACATGTACATTAAACTATCTGTAACCAATAACTTATAACCTGATAGAGTGTCCTCAGGACACCTGATTTTTATGTGCAATATTTCATTGAAGATTTTTAATTAAAAGGAAAATAGAGTTTAAGTTTAAACTGTTGTTTTTCTTAGAATAGAACATGATACTATTTAAACAATATACATTCTGTTTTGTTTAGTGAAGGCTGAAGGTAGAGAGAGTTCTGGGAAAATAATGCAAGTCTAAAATTATAGTTTACTTAAAGCAATATGAACAGCAAAATTGAAAATTTTATTTTGCTGTTAAAATGTGTTATTATGATTAATTTGTGTGTAACTTAAACCTTTTTGATCAATTAAACTAAAATAAAGCAGAAGAAATCATTATTGTACAGGACAACACTTATGTACACTTATGTAATTTTGATGCAATATTGAAACTTATAGTTCTTCCATCGCAAATATGAACAACAGAAATTTATTAACGTTATTTTTCTGTCATTGAAATAGTTACAATGTATTTACAATTTTGAAGCAAAAAATTCCGACATGAAAGTTGCAACTTTAAACTTTAAGCTTTAAGCATTCTTTGAATTTGGCCATCAAATCTTTAAAAAAGTTTGCTGTGTCACTGTTTCTCCAAATGACTGTGTAATACAAGTGATCCATACACTTGGTATGTGAACTTTGCATGATTAAAATCTAGCTAATTTCTTGAACATGGACTTATTTGCATATATGTGAACATTGTATAATCGGTTTTATAGCTTTAAAACAGTAAAAGTTGCAAGTTTGTAATTAGATTAGATGCAAAAAAAAAGTGTTGCTTGCATTGAAAGTCACCAAGTTCAAGATCCTGTAACTGTTCAAAAGAATGGGAGTAAAATAGTTTGTAAAATTAGAGCATGAATATAATTTCATTTGTTTGAAAAGCTTTCAGAACTCAAAAATGTTGCAAAAATGCAGCAAAATTACAGCAAGCAGTACTTGAGTAACTGAAGTGAAATATCACTTTCTGTTTTTGTCCGTCGTCGTTTGTCATACGTCAACTTTTGAACATATGTAGCTTCTTTTCTAGCCCAAAAGTCAGGGGTTCTAGTGTTAGGGCGGGGCCTCATTAATTATATAGTGAAAATGCTTTAATTCTTTGAAAATCTCCTCCTCTGCTCTTGGGTATTAAGCTCATGAATTAAGTACATAATTATTATGAAGAAGGCTGCCTACATACCATAACTCCCTATGACCCCACTTGCCCTTCTAAAAGAGCCTCCTCCGACCCCATTCCCTACATACCATTCTAGATCCGTTTCTTTTTACACTCGAAAAAATGGTTCACGTTCTTAAAAAATTCTTAGTCTAAATACATCACAGGTGCTTGTGGAAGGACCGCTAACCCCCGAATATACTTCCCAGGTCTATGAATATTTTTTTTTTTGTTATCTTCTTTCATAAATTAATATTATTTTTCTAACACACATTTACAATGCATCTATAACAAAGTGACTCTGTAAGAGACAAAATAATTTTAATCTACATCTAGACATGAACCACTCTAAGCATTAATTTATTATGAAGCTATTTTTTTAAAGAAAGAAAAACATTGTGAGCTCCTGTATCATATTTGGTTGCTTATTTTATTATAGCATAGTTGTGAACATGGACATATTTTTTCACTCGTTTTAGAAATCCAAAGAACATAAAAATGTCAGGGATATTAACGACAGTTGAAAACATGAGGTAAACACCTAGAGCCCGTTATGCAAATTATTAGTATCCCGCGTTACAAGTGTCGTAAATGAACTGGCATATAAAAAAAACGGATAGGGATTCCTAAATTATCTTGCAATGGTATCTTTGAATTAATGTAGATTTTATTTTCTGTATACACACTGCAGATTCAACTCGGTCAATTCCGTTATAGTTTTATCGAATGCTAACAATTGCAAAATAAGATATATTTGGTTGTGTGTGTGTGCCAATTAATCTAACCAAATTTCATCCACATTTCCTGAGACCCTCTAAGGTTAAAGCACACTAAATTTATTTTTAACAGTACATTTAATCTGTTTGTTACGTCCACCTACATGTGCAACTTCTTCTGAAAGATCAAGAGAATTTAAAGACAGGTTAAGGCATTTCTACATTGCCAATATGGAGTCACTTAATTCAATGATGCTGAGAGTATGCAACACAAGACTGTTTTACGATGATATCAATATACCTTAAATGCATATAATCAAATAACAGAGGAAAACATTACTTATCACTTTTCATTAGTTGCATTTATTAAACATAAAGTTGACACTTCAATCATTTAATTTCTATACAATACTTGATTCTGATTGTACAAAAAGTCTTTTGATAACTGCATCAATAGAATCTACGCGCATTGATGAAGTTTTTTGTCCAAATTTTTTCTTTGATACATCGATCAAAGAGAAAAAAATTACATTCATTTCTTAATTCCTGAGATGATGGAAAAACATGATGAGGAATGTTACAGAATTTACAACTAATAGTCCACTGAGGTAACTGTGCAGATATAGCAAACTGGATTTGAAAAAGTCCGAAGATTCAATGAATAATACGCAGCATGTGTCTCTCTGATCCACTGCAGAAGACTTTTTACATTGCCATACACCTCTGGAAAATTTGGAAGCCCACAGCGGTGTCCCCATGAAGTTACACCCAAGACAGTGTATTTCCCTAAAGGGAAAAGATATAAAAAGCATTCTCAAATTAAAAAGGGAAGTTTGGGCTAATTTGGACACAAAACATTGCATAAAATGATACTCTCTTATTAAGGACATTTGCATCGTACCTTAACTAATGATAATTATGTTCCCCAAACGGAGTTTGGGAACATATTGTTTTTACTCTGTTTCTTATTATTATTTTTTTTTTCTTATTTCTTCTCCGGTACTTTTTTTGTCCGCGAGTGTTCTCAGAAACTGTTCACCCAACTGAGCTAAAACCTTTTTAGGGTTAATAGGTGTGTAGTGTAGGTGTGCGGAACGAAGGTCATTTTGCGCGCATACGCCTGCACGTGCGTGCGCGTGAAATGAGTGAATTGACTGATATACTTAATATAGCTATAACTTTTACATTTTTTGATGAAATGCTTTGAAACTCATTACATAAAGATATATTCATAGTGTAGATAATATGGCATGGTCAAATTAGCACGAACTCACGCGCATGCACGTGCGCTTCGCTCTGATTGGCTGAAACAAAAATCTCAATATCTTTTCTGTTTTTTGACGAAATGCTTTGAAATTTTGAATATAGTCATGCCTTACGATATGCTACAATTTGATGTATACAAATTTTCATGAAAACACGCGCATGCACGTGCGCTTTAATCTGATTGGCTGAAACTTTCAATGGCTATATCTCCTTTGCTTATTGACGAAATGCTTTGAAATTTAAAACATAGTCATACATTAGGATATCCTGCAATATGATATACAACAAATTTGAAGAAATTACGCGCATGCACGTGCGCTGCAATCTGATTGGCTGAAACTTAAAATGGCTATAACTCCCTTGTTTTTCAACCAAACAGGATGGGATATAGAATCTAGATAAATATAAGGGCCTCCTACAAGAAGGTATGATCATCATGCACGTGCACGCACGTGCGTGCATTTGGAACGAGTGAAACTAAAAATACACTTGAATGAGAGTTTTTTAATACTTTTGGACTAGAATCTTTAATATATAGTATATTTAAATATATAGAAAGTGTAGACAAGATGATATGATCATTACACACATGCATTCACATGCGCACGCGTGCAATGTTAAAATTTGAATATAATTGGTATTCTTCATGGAAAACGTTTTTAAAGTCAAAAATGCACAGATGTTGTCTTATTTTATAAGGCTTACAGGGAATATGGCACCAAAAGGGAGGTGGGGAGCGTTTGGGGAACATCTGTAACGGTTCCCGTTACAATTAGCACTAGTTTTTCTTGATTTTAAATTATAGTGTCTTAAGATGTTTGTAGACAAAAAAAATCAGCGTGCATTTCTAGGGGATTTTGAAAGATATCAATTGATTAAATTTCTTGGGTGATTCAAAGAAAATTATATTAAAAAAAATACTTAACATACATTCTAGGTGTTTCTTTTATCCAAAATTGTTTTGGAAGAAGAGTAAAACACCATGTATAAACATTAGAAATACAACACACAGTTCATTCAAGAACTGGAACTCTTCAACTCCATGGAAAAAGACAAAACTTTTCAAATATGTTGCGTATATCCTTTAGATAAAAATAAGTATTTACCGTTGACTTTACAGACCAGAGGACCACCGCTGTCTCCATCACAGGTATCAGACCCTCCATTAAAGTAACCTGCACAAAACATGCTTTCCGTTATGTTATAGCCTTTCAGTTTGTAAAGTTCTTTGCAGATCGTCTGGTTTGCAATAGGAATTTGTGCATATTTCAGGAGATGTGGAGATATTCCTGAAATGTTACGGAAAATGTGCTTCTTTGCATTTCATACACAATACTGAAGTGTTTTGTGCAAAAATATATTTTAATCATATTATTATATTATTATCGTCTTTCAAAAATACGACATGTACGAGTAGACCACTTTAAACCAATATCATTTCAAAATGTGTAGTGATACTCAGGTTAAATCAATTCCATTTTTTCTGGTTAAAAAGGTGCATTTTTTGCTTTAGTTTGTTATTGTTAACGAGGTTATTTCCATATTTTTTTTTTTATTTATCATATCATTTTAGCCGAGCTCATTGCTCGTAGAGCAATGCCCTGCTATTGCGACGGTGAGCAACAGAAAATGCTGCCTCTTCACCGCCAAATAGAGTTAACGAGTAAAAATATAGTACGTATGCCCAGCCGCTTTTTAGAAAACAAAATCCATTCAAACACCTTAAGAATAGTAAATCGAATATTTTAATCAAAATAATAATTTTTTAAATATGGTTCCTTTGACTAATATTTTACAAAGCAGTTCAAAAGGTTTTCACACGGTCCCTCGCGACGGTGTTCAACCGGAAATGCTTCTTCATCATCGCCAAATTAAAGTAACGAGTAAGAATATAGTATGTTTGCGCAATCACATTTGAGGCAATACAAACACTGAAATTGACTTTCAAAGTTATCTGAAACTGTCAAAAACTACAATTACAAGAAAATACTTTCTATTGTCTTCGACGAATAATTATTTGCTTAAAATTTGCAAAAAGGTTTTCATCAGGTACCGGGTATATCTGTCTGCGTCATATTCTATAAATAAAGGTTGTTCTATCAGGTTATCAGAAATGCGGGGAACATCATTCATGACTTGATGTGTACACGCTTTTATGCAAAACTCTCCGCTGGGAGCACATCTGTGCATAATCGTTTGACCTTAAATAATCTTGCTGCATCAGTGTTTATTTACTTTTGTTGGTATATATAAACCCCCAAAACTGTACCCGTGACAAATATTTTACGCTGTTAAATTCTAGCTATATTTTAATTATTTTTAAAATCTTTTTAATGCTTTATATGACACAGACGTATATAATTTTTTTTTTCAATGTCTGAATCGGCTTGTTTTTAAACTGTCATCGCGGTCATAGTTCATTACCCTGTTAATGAGCCCGGCTTTCAGTACTTCTGAGTACTTTGATTATAATCTATCTACAAACATAAATTCAATACGATTGGTACATATTTGACGCATTTAGTCATTTATTATGATGTACACATTTCAGATAATGAAATATGGAGTTATTTTTCTTTCCGATCAATTGATTCACTACAACTTAGCTGCAATAATGTAGCCCTCTCCGATTTTTTTTAATCTGATGTTTTCTGGAGAGGGTTACAATTCCACAGTCTGTAATGGTGCAAAAGTATTTTTTAAATACGGGCGACTGCAGGCAGAAAAAGTAGTTTTTACATTCAACTTACTTCTAATAAGACGGAGATTTTTATTCACTGTCGACAACATAGCCCGTTAAAAGCTAAAACCATGTAAAATAAATCTTGTGTTTATCTTCAACAGCCATGAAAGTTCACGCGTGACGTACCGAGACTTGCGCTTGAAATTTAGAATAACTGAATAAAGCAGGTGTCGGTGTTTATAAAAAAAATTGTGATATATAGCATCACTAAACATCGATAAATAAAATTATACCATGTGTTATTTTTATCGTAAACAGCATTATTTAGGCTTAAAATAAGGTAATTCCAAAGAAATCCGCTCCCTATAGATCCTTAATCTCATTGACTGTCCCAAAATCAAATCTGTCAAGGTCAGTAAACATGGCGGATAAATTTAAGTTGTGATGTTGACATACACGAAAAATAACTGATATATGGATTTTTCTGTATATTTTTGGACTGATTTATGTCTTGGATAACTACATTTTTGGAGTCAAGGTAAGAAATGTTAATAAAAATAGCCATTTGCTGACAATTTCAGCCGAAATCCGTGCGGGAGCGAATTGCTTCCGCAGCTGCACCATTACGGAAATCCTACGGAGTTGTAGCCCCCCCCCCCCCCCCCCAAAAAAAAAGGAGAGGGCTACATTATTGCAGCTAACTACAACTAGAACTATATAAACGCACATTATCACAAACCATTTTTTAGGCTGCCCCATCCAGATATGTAACAATCCAGGTTTTCACTGTACACTGTATCTTCTGATGGCAGACAGGCATGCTGAACATATGAACCCATTGATATACCACGGCCACGCTTATTAGGCTTCACTTTTAGTAAGGCTATGTCATTGTTTGAAGTGTCATCTGTAGTTAAATGTTTTGTTTTTACAATGAAAGTTCGATCATTTTCCATTACACATACACATATCTATAAAAAAAAATCTTACTATCGTATTCTGTATGGTACGGAAGCGTATTAGTGCCACTTTGACACTTCACTTTTTTTTAATTTCTACACTTTAATCTGTAAAATTTACACTTTAAAGTATAAATTTTACACTTTAATCTGTAAATTTTACACTTTAATCTGTAAATTTTACACTTTAATCTGTAGATTTTACACTTTATTTGTTTATTCACATAGTCAATTTGGCAACTTCACACATTCCCAGTAACGCATTTTAAAGCCAACAGACCGTTAATCATGCAAGATAATTACGGAAGCGTAATATCAATCTGAACTGCAAATAAAAAAAATATTTGAGATATATATTTTTACTGTTCGGTACACTATAGTAAAAACTAAAGAAACACATGTATATATACTGAAACAAAAGCAGACCCCTGATTTCTTATGCTGGAGAAAATTACAAGACCCATGAGGAAATAGTCCATCCTTGTTTTTAATATACTAATAAGCAAGAACGAGTTCATGTAAAATAAAAATAATTATACAAATAATAATTATTGTAAACATTTCAGTTTAATACTTTTTCTCAAGTGCCAGAGGTAAAACATCACAAATCGACCGTTCAATCGTAACCTATTGTAGTTCAGGTTGTTCAAAATAAAGTGTAAATTTTACAGATTAAAGTGTAAAATTTACACTTTAAAGTGTAAAATTTACAGATTAATGTGTAAAATTTACAGATTAATGTGTAACATTTACAGATTAAAGTGTAAATTTTACAGATTAATGTGTAAAATTTACAGATTAAAGTGTAAAATTTACAGATTAAAGTGTAAAATTTACATATTAATTTGTAAAATTTACACTTTAAAGTGTAAAATTTACAGATTAATGTGTAAAATTTACAGATTAATGTGTAAAATTTACACTTTAAAGTGTAAATTTTACAGATTAATTTGTAAAATTTACACTTTAAAGTGTAATTTTTACAGATTTATGTGTAAGATTTACAGATTAAAGTGTAAATTTTACAGATTAAAGTGTAAAATTTACAGATTAAAGTGTAAAATTTACAGATTAATGTGTAAAATTTACACTTTAAAGTGTAAAATTTACAGATTAAAGTGTAAGATTTACAGATTAAAGTGTAAAATTTACACTTTAAAGTGTAGAAATTAAAAAAAAGTTAAGTGTCCAAGTGGCACTAATACGCTTCCGTAGTATGGTTGTAAATTTCTTCTGTTTCAAATTCCTCCTCGTATAAATCTGGTACTTTGTTGTTCCAGACGCCAACTCTTATTAACAGTTGTGATTTCCCATATCTTATAAGACAGGATGTTTGAAGATGGTTAGCTTAGGTACTAGTATTACTCGTTTTGATTTGAATATTATTTTTTACGTAAAAAGAAAAATAAAAAGAAACGCAGTTAGTAATTTGCGAAAATTTTTTGACTGCATGGCTGAAAATTATGAAAAAAGGCCGAAATAGTATATTGTTTATTGCGCACTAACATCTTTATTAAAATTACTCAACCGTTAAAGGTAGGTAAATGGTAACCCGTCCACCCTTTCGAAAAAAAAAACAAACACTGGGTCTGGTAATTGCATTGCTAAGTGGATAAAGAGACTAAATGCTTGCATTTTGTTCAGACTTTTCCAAAATATAATGTGTTGTAAGACAGGAACTGAAACGATTTCAAACCAATTGTGGCGGTGACGTTGGCGCGTAACAATACCACGTCAAGTTGGCGCCATTCATCTTAATAACAAGTCACTTGAGTAATCTTCAGGTCAATATCCTTGAAACTGCAATTAATACATTAGACAATCGTACATTGGCATACATTAACCAATAAACTAAAAGATACCGATAGTATATATTTGGTTCGTCAACTTTAAATCGATCTTCCTCTTACTCGTGCACATGCCTATGCCCGAATTTTAGCTCAACTGAGCCGAAGGCTTAAGTGAGCTTTTCTGATCGAAAGATGTCCGTTTTCTGTTGTTGTCGTAAATATTTAACATTCTCGTCTTCTTTTCCAAAACAACAGGACCGATTTCAACCAAACTTGCCACAATGTATATTTCCTTAAGTGAAGAGGATTCAAGTTTGTTCATATAAAGGACCACGCCCTCTTCAAAGGGAATATTTATACATGTGTATGAATTAGTGAAAAATTAATGGCATCTTTTTAAAAATCTTCCTCTCAAGAACCAATGGGTCAGGAAAGATGAAACTCCTTTGGAAGCATCCTCAGTATTATAGATTTATAGATTCAAGTTTCTTAAAATCATGACCCCTGTGGATAGGATGGGACCACATTGGACGAACGAAGTTTAACCTATGAGTATATTGGAAAATCTTTAAAAATAAAAGAACCATTGGATCAGGAAAGATGAAACTCATGTAGAATCATCATCAGCTAGACTAATGAGAAGATTTGAGTTTGTTAAAAAAAAATGACCCCCGGGGGTAGGGTGGAGCTACAGTGGACGATCATGACAACAGAGGGTAGGGAGAAGCCACGATGGACGATCAAAGTTTTACATAGAAATATATTGGAAATATCTTAAAAATATATATACATATATTTTTTTCTCAAGAACTGCGAAGCCATGATTTTTCAAATTTATATGGAAGCATCCTTAGAAAGTGTAGATTCAGTTGTAGGGTTTGACCACAATAAAAGTCTAACCTTTAGGTAAAAAGTCACAGTTAATCAAAAAATATTTAATAATTCTTCGTTATTGTAGAATGAACTTCGTTCATATCATACCCCTACCCTCTCTTTCTCTTTAAGAGGTAGGTCGGAACCACTTTTACATTTAAACTTTTCTAAACTCTAAAATTCTAAACTGATTTTTGTTTTTCCCTAGACACAGTGCTCAGGAGAGCGGTAGGGCACCTGTGTCTCATTTTCAGGATGTTTGCCACAAGCACAATGTATCATGAGTTTGCAAAGACTTAATCGCAAAAAATTACATGATTAGACAACATCACTGGCCTCCGTAAAGTCCGTTTTTTCCGATCGACTAACGGGACTAACTGGACGGTAGGGTATTAAGGCGTCAGAATGTCCCAGATACTCTCGCCCAACTAAGGACTGCCTTTTCGGAAGGGTTGAATAAAATCCCTATGAGAAGGATAAATGCATCTAAAGATAAACTTCGTGCAAAGGGGAATTGAGGTTGTGAAAGATGCTCCAAGAAGAGAGGAGATAATGAGAGTTTTCGATTTTCACTTTTGGGGGATACCTAGTTCTAAATCAAATGAGTTTCATGAGCACATGAATTATAGGTCAAAATCAAACGATTAAAGATGTGATTGAATGTAAGATTTTAAGGCTGAAATTACTATGTTATATCATTAAATCACTATACAAAGAAGACGGTACGGTTTAAGCTTTATTGTGCCCTAAAAATTTAATGTTCTTAAAAAGTTTTGAAATTGGCTTAAAAAATAGTTGAGTACATGAATATGATAAATCATTAAAGAATATGGCATGAAGAAGAGCCTTTCTTGAAAATATGACGTCATTAATTTGGTACATTTTTAAGTTTAATGCAGAAAAGCTTCAAAATGACTCGTTTTTCTGTTAATTTTCCTTTAGAAAATAGTGTCTGCCACCGTCGCCCGCTTTTATTTTTGGATATATTGTGCAAACCGCTATAAAAAATCACATATCTAAGAATCTTGCCGGGCGACGGTGGCAGAGTATGTTTTCTGAAAGAAAATTCCACTGAAAATTGAGGTCTTTTGCAATTTTTTAAGAAAATACGGGAAAATGAACAAGTTAATGACGTCATAATTGGCATTTAGGAGGTCATATGAGAAAAACCATTTGTGTATTCTTACTGCAGAGAATTCCTATCATTCAGAAAGAATTAATTTTAATTTCTAATATCACTTTCATATTTTAGAAAAATATTGGGCTTTATTTGTATTGAAACTGTACCTTCTGCGTTTCTTTTTCCTCTTAGTATATATGTGTAAAGCAATAACATTTTCTTTCTAATTAACTTGCAGGATAGCACGTGTAGTGCTTGTTGATGTAGAAAGGGAAATTTACATTATGAATATGAAAAACTAACTTTTCAAAACAATGTGCAGCACTTAGAATCCAGAATGAACTGAGAATGGTTCCTCCACAGTGTGGTGTAGTATTTGTTTTATTGTGGATTTTCCTAATGCCCACTTGCCAAGGGAACATTCCTTTGGTCGCAAAGTTTCCAGAAACTATTCTCAGAAATATGGGTGTTCCTCCCGCGGTGTCTCTTCTTCGTCTGGACTTGATCAGTGATTCGTTTGGATGCTGGCCGCAATCTTTAATGAATTAAAAAAAAACTGAAAGATATTTAAGATTTTTTGTTAAAGATTTCACGTCTTTATTCGACATGTTATTTTATTATTCTTCAGAATCATACAGAAAATCTTATTGGTTTAGAGCATGTCACGTGAGGTGTGACAATTCGTGATGTCTCTCTTCAGATGACAATGAAATAACTTAAGCAAGCATTCACAGTTACAACTGTGTTGTTGCCCTTCGAATGAAATTACAGTGGTCTTAAAAAATGGTTACAATTGCTGAATATGCGAGATGGGTAAACAAAAGATTCTAACGATGACGTCCAAGTTGTTTGTTGACATATTTTGAATGTATGGAATCGGAGCAGAGTAGGGGAATACAAGGTGTTTGATAACTATTTTCTACTCTATAATTTAGATTCTTCAGGATGATAAAACTTATGGTCTGTTTAGACGAGAGACATTCAATTATATCAATTATACCCCGCCTCCAACAGGAATATAATGGCGGTGTCCATGTTTTGCCATGGGAAACCCAAAAATGTGTCGGATCAAAAAGTAAAATAGGTTGTGCATAATGGCAATATGTAGTAAAAAGTCTTTGGAAGTTTCATCAAATTTCATTCAGTGGTATGAGAGGAGTTGCGGATAAGAGAGGAGTACCCCAAAGTGTAACAGACGGACGGACGTACAGACAGCTAGACGAACATCTCGATTATTATATTCCCTCCGCTTTTCAAGCAGGGGATAGAACAATACATGACAAAATCTGTATCACACCCAATATCAACCCTCGACGAATATCAGCCCTCTGGCCTTCGGCCCTTAGGTTGATATTACAGTCTCGGGCTGGGAAGTCAACATTACCGCTACATTGCCAAAAATTTCAACTCATTACCGCTACATTTCTTCAAATTTTCAGCCGATCATTACCGTTACATTTTCCCGGCCGAAAACATCTCATAACCATTACATATTGAATCAGCCAAAAACAACTCATTACCGCTACATATCGATTTAGCCTGGTATGATTCGGTATATATGAGTTCTAATTAACAGAATTCACTTACTATCTAATCAGAATAACTGAGTATATATACTCAGTAACTGTTTTCATAAAGAGTTCAGCACGTCTTATAGTTCACATCCGAACATTTTTGATTTATTGGCCAAGATTCAGTCAGTTCAGACAAAAGGTTACTTGAAAATGCGTGCTGTAAGAAACAAGATTCTCCCAGGACGAAAGGAGAATAACAACACAGCACGAGAAAACTTCCGGTTGATGAATGGCGGGGTGAGTGGTGTTTTTGGAGCTCCTGGGATATTTCTATTGTAAATAACTTTTCACACGTCTGTCAGGCCAAAATGTGTAGTATTTAATTAACAATCGTTTTTTATGAGAGATTTTTAAGGAAGCAAGTCAAGTCCAAACCTATTGTTCCTATAATCTAGCTTCACTAAGTACTACCCGTCACGCACGATTTTGTTCTATTAATGGCCGCCAAGGAGTTCACTTTTAGTGCCCCTAAAATGGAAGTAGACAATAGCCCATCCGAAAATTATAATCACAGTTTGGATGAATTAAAAAAACAATTTGAGGGAAAAGATCTTGCAGAATGCTTTGCTATTATGTCCATGGAAATTAAGGGTGTTCGAGGAGAAATCCAGGACATAAAGCAACGTGTTGGTGACCTAGAAACGGTATGTGAAAACCTTAATCAGGACATTTCAGACATTCATCAAACGTCTTTTCCGGAGATAAAAGAGGCACTTAAGGGTGAACGAATCGAACGACTCAAGCTGGAAATGTGGGGCAGAAAATGGAATTTGGTTGTCCGGGGGATTGAAGGGTCAAATGATGAACGACCAAGAGAAACAGAAAAGAAGGTGAGACAATTCTTGAATGGTGTTCTTAAATTTGAGGAGTCATTTGCAAACGGGGTGATTTTGCAAGCTGTACATCGCCTGCCAGGTGGACCAGAAGGGAAAAGAAACATTATCGTTCGATTTAGCAGTCTTATTGATAGAGATGAGGTTCTTGAGGGGGCAAGAAAGCTAAAGAAGGGTTCAGGATATGGGATATCACCTGATCTCCCTAGGGAAATAAGCGACCTGAGAGCCAAACTCCTAAAGGAGAGATTCGCAATGCCACCGGAGGCTAGAAGTAAGACAAAACTTGTGTACATAAAAGATTTCCCCTTCGTGAAACTCAAAAAATAGATTGTCCGGTTCAGTGACCCCGATACCCGTGTTTACAACTGACAAGATGTGTATTCGCTCAGTTACGGAATTCTGACCTGCCTTTTCATTGATAAATATCGGTGCTATCTTGAGAATGACAATTGAGTCGTAACCGCCGATACAACTAGATAACTATTGATTTAAATATTTTATGCTCATATCGTTTTGTTTAATATAAGAGTGTGAAATATACTTAATGTACAGTGTGTCATTTTTTGATATCCAGGGGCTTTAAAATCCGGAAGTTTTTTTTTCTCTTGGATGGGAGGGTGTTTACATCAGTGTGTGGGAGGGTTTTATACTATAAAAACTGTCTACATGTATATACAAACAATTTTCAGACTGACTGAAGAAATAACAAACAATCTTTTCATCTTCTTTTTGTTACTTTATGAATGATTTAAAAATTGGTTGCCAGAATTGTCGGGGACTTGCTTCAAATAATATAAAACGTAGGGATATTTTTAACAGATGTCGAGATAAATTTGATATTACTTTCCTTATAGATACACATAGCTCGACGGAAACGCAAACCATTTGGAAAACTGAATGGGGATTTAAAGGGGTGTTTAGTTCAAATAGTAGCAGCAGCAGGGGAGTTGCGATCTTATTTAAAAACTCGTTTGAATTTGAAATATGTAAAGAAATCATTGACTCAGATGGGAATTTCATTATTTTAGATTTAAAATGTTTTAATAAAAAAATAACCTTAGTTGCTTTATACGGCCCAAATGAGGATAATCCAAACTTTTATTCTTCAATTCACCGTAAGATAGAAGCTATTGGAAATGACTCTATTATAATCGGAGGAGATTTTAACGTGCCCTTAGACTATCAAAAAGATACTAGCAACTACAAGCACAAAAATAATCCTAACGCCAGAGAAAAAATTTTAGAAATGATACCAGATTTAGATCTGGTTGATGTATGGAGGGAATATAACCCAGATATATCTAGATTCACATGGCATGGCCCAAAGAGTAAGCAAGCTAGATTAGATTACTTCTTAATCTCCGCTGACCTTCAACCTTGTACGGTGAAGACCGACATAGGGTATGCGTACAAGTCTGACCACTCTTTCATTGAAATTTCCTTCAAGTTCTCAAACCAAATTCGAGGAAAAGGTAGCTGGAAATTTAATAATAGTTTACTCTACGATCAAACCTATGTCCAAAGTATTAAAGAATGTATTTCAGAAACTATTGCACAATATGAAACAAATAATAGCTGTACAATTAATGATCAATTACTTTGGGAAACTTTGAAATTAATGATTAGAGGCAAAACCATATCATATACCTCTTTCAAGAAACGCGGTAGAGATAAAACGGAGTCAGAACTTGAGAAAAAATTACAAAGTCTATATGAAAAGCCTCTTTCAGAGGAAAATAAATTAGAAATTGTTTTAACAGAAAATGAGTTAAAGCAAATAAGGGAAGAAAAGGTGCCAATATGCAGACGATACTTCTCTAGCGCTCGAAGATGATGAAAAATCCCTGAACTTAGCACTAAAATGCATAAACTCCTTTGCTGCTTGCTCCGGGCTAAAACCCAATTTCGAAAAAACACAAGCTTTATGGATTGGTGCAAAAAGGGGCTGTGGTCAAGAGATTAAGACAAAAGAAAAAATAATGTGGAACCATGACGGTAAATTTAAACTCTTAGGTATAACTTTTGACTTAAACAAACCGGATATCACTTATGATAATTATGAGGAAAAGTTACAAGCTGCCAAAAAGCTTACCAATGACTGGTCTTTTAGAAACCTCACATTGATCGGAAAAGTCACTGTGCTCAAAACACTGGTTTTACCAATTTTTGTTCAACTTTTTACTGTTCTTCCAGACCCACCTTCAGATTTTTTAAAGAAACTTCAAAATATGTTTTTTGAATTTATCTGGGAAGGCAAACCAGACAAGATCAAGCGCAACGTTCTATATAATTCAACAGAAAACGGAGGGCTTAAGGTTCCTCATCTAGCATCTTTCTGCCAAGCCTTGAAAATATCATGGGTCAAGAAAATACTTGACCCTAATATTCATTCGCCTTGGAAACTCTTGCTCTCAGACACGACACAAAAATTCGGAAACGACAAAATGTGGTATTTTAGAAATGAAGGTTTAGAAACCATTACAAGTAAATTTAATCCATTCTGGAAAAGTGTATTAATATCTTGGGGAAAGGCTAGTCAAAACTCTACCACAGCCCCTTGCGAAATTCTTAGTCAACCACTATGGCTAAATAATGATATCAAAGTCGGAAAAAAATATGTGTTTAAGCGAAAATGGATTACCAATGGCATATTTTTCATCAATGATTTAATTACGGAAAATGGCGATTTCATGAATTTTAACCAATTTAATAATAAATACATGTTAAATACAAATTTCGTGGAATATACCGGATTACTATCAGCAATCCCTAAACATTGGAAGCAAATAATTAGAAATCATCAAAAGCTGAATGAAATTAAAAGTGAAAATATTTTAAAACTTCAAAGAAACGTTAAAGTCACAAAATACTTTTATCATTTTTTTGTTGAAAAGATAGCAGAGTCCCCTTCAATGGCTTTAAGAAAATGGGAGGAAAAACTTTCAATACATATTCCTGAAAATAAATGGAAAAATTCATTCTCTTTACCCTATTTAATAACAGAGGACACTAAACTTCGATGCTTTCAGTTTAAGCTTTTACATCAGATATTTTTTACAAATAGCAAACTTATGAAATGTAAATTAGCTGAAACAGAACTTTGTTCCTTTTGTCATGATACTAAAGAAACACTTATCCATCTAATATGTTTGTGTCCTTTTTCAATTACTTTATGGTCTAATTTAAGAGATAAACTTCGTAACACGTGTGGTTTAATAATTGAATTTACACCTGAAGAAATAATATTTGGATATAATAGTTGTAGCAAAACTGCTTTCAGATCGTTGAACATAATCATTCTAATTGCAAAGCAATATATAATGCATTGTAAATGGAAAAATATAACGCCCTCTTTTCTTGCTTTTTTGGAAGTACTTAAATATTATAAAACTATAGAGCTTTTTTCCTCCTATTCTCTTTCTTATAAAAAAGCAGACATGATCAAGCAAAGAATTTTTGAAAACATTTCTCAGTCAGTGAAGATAAGATACAGAAAAGTAATAAATATTATTGTACTTTTTTAAAAAATTGTTCAATGGAAGCACTTTATGTCTATTATGTATAAATATTTGCCTTTTTCCACTATATTGTAACTTTGTAATGTTTGTATGATGCATTTAATGACAGAAATAAAAAATATGAATGACAAAAAAAAAACAACACAGCACGAAAAAGGGAACTGAAAGGTAAATACGACAGTGGGGAAATAACAAGGCAACAATATGTCAAGCAAATGGCTTTCAAGGCTTTACCAATAGTGTTTAAACATTTGACAAAAAAAATATTCTGCTCAAAGTCCTACTTCCACCTTCCCGTGGTGAGCAGGGGAACCGGGTTTTATGCATGTAAAGGTTGTACTGTACACGCACAAGTGCCTGGCTAATGAAAGAGGCAATGTAGCGGTAATGTGTACTATTTTACGTATCAGTGATGTAACGTTTTTTGTAGCGGTAATGACTATGTAGAGGTAATCAAAATTTCGAAAATGTCGCGGTAATGATATGCACCCCTCGGGTTGAATTGGAGTGTGATAGAAATTTTCCATGCATTATTCTCTATTTATAAATTTTACCACAAACTGGTACATCGCAGTACTCCCATCTCTTCAACGGGTCAGTTGTATAGCACCATGGGCTGCTATCACGATCTGGGTTTCTGCAGAAATTTTCGTTTAAGCTAGCATTTCCTGGAAGACGGTCGGTGTCGCTGTGTCCGTGAGGGTACTGACTATCCCATCTCTGACACTTTCGACCTGATTTGGTAACGTTGGTTTTCCCTCTGTATTGTAGTCCTTGTGTGTCCCATTTACAATTTTTGACTGCAAAGCAGTAAATATTCCACAAACATTTCTTCACTTCTTTATACAAATGCCAAAGTAAGAAAACAAAGGAAAAAATTACATAAGTACTTTCTAAAGAAAAAAATCGAGTTTGCAGCATTTTTTTTTGGGTTAGTCCGTTAGAGAATATTGGAATTATATGAAAAGGCGAATAAATTTTCTCAAGTTAATAAATTTTCTTTTTCTTGTTTTCGTCGAAAATGAATAGTTGTTGCTTTGGTTTTCATACTTAACACGTGTAATTCTTTCTTTGGACAATGGATACCGACAGTTTGACCATGACCTGGGAGTTTGACCTAATTTTTAACTCATGATTTAAAAATTAGTTATATCCTTGTAATGAGTTTGAATCTCGTTTTATCAAAACAATTGCTAGTTCTCACAAGCTTCATAAAAGTAAAAATTAAAGCACACGAATTTTTTATTTGTTTATATATTGAAACAAATAATCTTAGCCAGTAATTTTGTAAGTTTATAACACAACTTATTTTCAAAATATCGATATATTCTTAAACTCATTGTATTACCAAATGCTTTACAATTTTTTTTATTTCAATTCATAATAATCATATTGATTTTCTTTTCAACATCGGCTTCGATGTAATCCGACTTTCTAGAACTTTCAATATAGAGCGAGATCGGACATACACGAAAAGAATTCGCACTTTTTGTTTCTTAATCAATAATCACAACTTATTCCTTTTATATCATTCAAATCATATTTTGGCTGCATAATTCATTAATAATGTTTCATGAAATATTCTTTTTCGTGGCTGTTTACCGAAAATGAAAGTACACTTTTAATTAAATTCATGATAATTACTATGCGATAGTTTGCGGACATCACCTTTTAACAAGTTTGTTTCTATAGGAATAAGTTAGAAGTTTTGTGCTGCTGTTTCGGAGTTTATTTGCAAAATTTATTAAAACATTAATATAGATTCGGCAACTGGCGACAATATTACACTCGATTATGAAACTCTGATACAGGAGTAATATTCGTAAACAGATGACTGGGGGATAGAGAGCACTTCAAAGGACTTCATTGAACCTTTAAAAAGCTCAAAACTGACCTTTTTATCAGTTGTAAAATAAATATATTAACCATTGACTTTTAATTTTTACCACAAACTGGTACATCGCAGTACTCCCATCTCTTCTGCGGGTCAGTAGTATAACACCATGGCCTAGAATCACTGTCTGGGTTTCTGCAGAAGTTTTCATTACTACTGGGAAGTATGTAGAAAGCATGATAGTGAGGGTACTGGCTATCCCATCTCTGACATGTTCGACCTGATCTGGTCACGGATGTCGTTCCTCGATATTCTAGCCCTTTTCTGGTGTTCTTACAATTCATGGCTGAAAAGTCTGAAAGAAACATTTGAGTTCTAAGCATCACCTATCTACGGAAGCGTATACGTCTCCACACTTCTCGTAATATGATTTGGCCTCTAAAGCCACTTTAACTTTCCTCCAGACTTTGTATTCTAGAGAAGAAGTTTTCCCAAGAGGAAATCTCATTCTGGTGCCAGCCTAACCACGAGTAGGATTTCTCCTACTTCATAACAAGATGTGTTTGTGAAACACTGATGATCCCGTACTTCAGCTTATAGCAAAGGTTTAATTCTCTCAAACTCAGGTCAAGGTCAAAGAGTCAAAATTGTTGGTACCAAAAGGAAGGTCTTGTTACAAAAAATATACTTATGAAATACCAAAGCCCTAGTTTTAACTGTTCACAAGTTGTGACCCAGGTTAAAGTTTTCAAAAAGTGGGTAAAATTCTTAGGTTAAGGTCAAAATATTTATGCCAGCTGAAAGGTCTTGTCAGAATGAATAAACATGTGAGATATGAAAGCCCCCTAGATTCAACTGTTCTAACCTTATGCCCTAAGTTAAAGTGTGGTATATATATATATATATACACACACACATATATATATATATATATATATATATATATATATATATATATATATATATATATATATATATATATATATATATATATATATACTGTAGACGTACTTTTTTCCACGGGGTCATAATTCCGCGAAATTTCAATTTCTGTTTAATCCGTGGGTAGAAAATTACGCGGATTTTCTTCACTGTCACTATATGCCTTACATTTATATTAAGTACGCTTGGACAAATTTCCGCGGATTATTTTTGACCGCGTACATAGCGTAAATTAATACCATGCGGAAAAAAGTACTTCTACAGTATATATATATATATATTAGGGATGTCAAATCGGTCAATTTTTAATACTCGATTACTCAGACGTTTTTCCGATCGAGTACCCGGGTACTCGGTAAAAGTCTAAATAAATATGAAGTTAATTGATAACTGTAAAACATTGCAAACTCTTGTAGAAATAAAACATAAATGGTCTGATGGGAGGTTTACCTGTAAATGTGTTGTTACATTTATGACCACTTTGTGCCCGACGAAAATTAATATAACAATTTTTTAAAGTTCAATTTATTTATCAGATAAATACGAGAAATAAAATCATAAATGGTTCACAGTGGTTTTGTTTTTTGAAAAAATAATCTGTTCCCTAATTGTAATGTAACTCTTTGGTTGCTTTTGACGTCCAAGTGATCAATCGTCAGAGCTACAGTATCAACTTGATCAAGTTCTCCTATGACACAGCTGATTTACGATCTTCGTACATTTTTCGATCCCAGATTTCAAAAAATTACGAGACGGTATGTTATAGTTTGGTGCAACGATGGACAATAGACTTTTAAAGCCTTTGCCTTCAACCATTTGCATTAATTGGCATGTAATCAAACGCATCCATATCAATAATCGCACGTGCAATATCGTCTGTCTCTTTCCCCGAGAATTTACGGCTTCTTGGAGAATTGTATTGACAAAATTATCAAATATATTTAAACATAATAAAGACCTTAAACGATGTTCAATGAAAACAAATAATTAAAACAAACTAAACATAAGGGGAGAAGACAGCCGAAGATGAGAAAAGCCAGGTAACAGGTGCTTGGTCACGGTAATTACTGTATCAACACTGCCACAGGCGATAACGGTCATTTAGAGGTACAGGAAACCCTAATTACTGTATTTACAAGTGCAATGAACATTTTACGTTTTAAAACCGATGTTTTAATGCATTAAAAAATAAACTTAGAAATATATAAAAATATACATTCGAGTAACCGAGTACCGATTTTAGTATTCGATACTCGGACGTTCGATCGAGTACCCGGTTAACCGGGTACTCGTTGACTTCCCTAATATATATAAATATATATATATATATATATAT
Source organism: Saccostrea cuccullata (assembly GCF_032062105.1). NCBI lineage: Eukaryota > Metazoa > Mollusca > Bivalvia > Ostreida > Ostreidae > Saccostrea > Saccostrea cuccullata. The sequence continues at coordinate 256,399 of NW_026928947.1, read as the reverse complement.
ATATATATATATATATATATATATATATATATATATATATATATATATATATATATATATATATATATATAAAAAAATAACAGAACACCGATTAAAACTCTACCAGTTTTAATGATATCATCAGGAGTTTTATGATTGATCATGGCTTTGCATTTCTTGATAATAAAAGATTTTAAAAGATTTTTCACGTGTATACAATGAAGCGCATTGAAGTGGTTAAATTTTCCTTTTGGACGGAACTTTCTGAGTCATGTTTTGAACGTCAATTATAACATAACGACACGCCCATTTCTTTAGAAACGAACACGAAATGTTCGTCGCAATGTTTCAGGACACCCCACTCTTTGCGACAAGCAACATGAGTTTCACTGAAATGGAGATTTTTAAAGTTATAAGAGAGATTTAGAGAGTTTCAGCTTCTGTAAAACACATATTGCAACGAAATTGTCCATAATTATGAATTTATCATGTTTATTGGATTCACCGTAACACATGTATTGGTTGAACACGTGCTTACTCGGTGTTTATGTAGACCGTCAATTTGATTGGATATTATATTTATAGAATACCTGTTCTACAGGTATTCGAATGAATCATTTCACCGATTTTTCTTTTCTAAAGAAATGGGCGTGTCATTGTATAACAATCAACGTTCTAAAGATAGCTCAAAATGTTCCATTCAAACGGGAAATTTTACCACTTCAATGCGCTTCATTGTAACTTTGATCCCCAAGAGTGGCCCTACTCTACTCCCGAGGTTATGATTTGAACGAAATTGAATATACACTATCTGAAGGTGGTGGCCCTAGGGGGTGACGAGTTGAAACTAGCTGAGAATGCTTCAATATAAACTTCGCTGTTCTGGAGGTTTTGAAATATTTTATCCTATGTTTTTATGTGTAAAATTTTGATCCGTCAACATGACCCACCCTACCCAAGGGCTCTTGCTTTGGACAAACTTAAATTTACGCTATGCAAATAAGGTCTCCTAAAATTCATTTCTTGCAAAGTAATTCTTGAGAAGATTTTTAAACATGCAATGCTCCCAAATTTTCACTGTTTCTCACTTATCTCCCCTTGAATGAAGGCATGATTCATTTAAACAAACTTGTACATTGTATTTTCTTCACCCAAGGATACTTGATGGCAAGTCTGGTTGAAAGTGACCAAGTGTTTCTGGAGAAGAAGACGATAATGTGAAAATTTACAGACTGGTGGACAGATAGACAGACAGACGAACTAAAGATGAAATGTAATCAGAAAAGCTCAGTTGAGCTAAAACACACTGGCTTTAGATCCAAGCATTCGTGCAATAAAGTTCTTCAGAGTATAATAAACAAGAGGCCCATGGGCCACATCGCTCACCTGAGAAGCTTTGACCATTCTGTTCTTTAACAAATTTCCACCTTGTTATACATAATGCATCCCCATCCTATCCCACTGATCATAATTTAGACATTTTAAAATCTACACTACTCCATGATCCTTCCATTGGCACATATGATTCAGCTTTTTTGGCCCAGTGGTTCCTGAGAAGAAGATTTTCAAAGATGTTTCCTTTATATTTGTATGTAGAACTTTGATTCCCTATAATGGCCCCACCCTTCCCCCGGGGGTCATGATGCCTATAATTTAGAATTTACACTACCCCAGAATGCTTCCACATAAGCTTCATTTTTTCAGGCCCAGTGGTTCTTGAGAAGAAGATTTTCAAAGATTTTTCCAATATATTTCTATATAAAACTTTAATTCTCCATTGTGGCCCCGCCCTTCCCCCGGGGTCATTATTTGAACAATTTAGAATCTACATTATACCAGGATGCTTCCACATAAATTTCAGCTTTTCTGGCCCAGTGGTTCTTGAGAAGAAGATTTTCAAAGATTTTTCCTATATCTTTCTATGTAAAACTTTGATACCCCATTGTGGCCCTGCCCTTCCCCCGGGGGTCATGATGTGAACAATTTAGAATCTACACTATACCAGGATGCTTCCACATAAGTTTCAGCTTTTATAACCCAGTGGTTCTTGAGAAGAAGATTTTCAAAGATTTTTCTCATATATTTCTATGTAAAACTTTGATTCCCCATTGTGACCCCGCCCTTCCCCCGGGAGTCATTATTTGAACAATTTAGAATCTACATTATACCAGGATGCTTCCACATAAATTTCAGCTTTTCTGGCCCAGTGGTTCTTGAGAAGAAGATTTTCAAAGATTTTTCCTATATATTTCTATATAAAACTTTGATTCCCCATTGTGGCCCCGCCCTTCCCCCGGGGGTCATGATTTGAACAATTTTAAATCTTCACTACCCTAGGATCCTTCCACATAAGTTTCAGTTTTACTGGCCCAGTGGTTCTTGAGAAGAAGATTTTTTAATGACCCAACCCTATTTTTGTCTTTTCTTGATTATCTCCCCTTGCGAGGGGATATGTCCCTTTATTTTAACAATTTAAATTCCCCTTTACCCAAGGATGCTTTGTACCAAGTTTGGTCAAAATTGGCCTGGTGGTTCTTGAGAAGAAGTCGAAAATGTGAAAAGTTTACAGACGGACAGACAGACGGACGGACGACGGACAAAATGTGATCAGAAAAGCTCACTTGAGCCTTCGGCTCAGGTGAGCTAAAAATGATTACAAATATTGACAGTTGCTAAGCAAAGCACTTTTGATATGTCGAATTATAATGTACTTCTCCACAAATTACCCTCTTTTGGAAAATGCAAAGACTCGTTTAACTGGTTCATTAGTCGTATTCGTCGAATAGAACGGTGTGTTAGATGGAACAGTAATCAGTCAAATAAAAACATAATTATAGGATTTTTTTATCAATATGCATCCCTGCTGACGGGTCAATCTCTCTGTGTCCTCCTTATCATGATCTGGTGAACGCAATTACATTCAGTTTAAAATAAAAATAACGGTCTAAAAATTCTGTATAAAACATTCGTGTGAACAACCATGTATAATCCACAGAATTTTTAAAATGTTGACTTCAATCGGTAAATGTTAAATCTTTGTATTGCCAACTTATTTGTCAATAGTTTGCCTCATTAAGATTTCTCCATATTTAAAACCTTTGTATCGAATCAACAAGAAGACATAAGCTCTATACAGACATGAAATGAATTTTCTAATAAGTTTCTTTCTTTACTTATAATTTATTAGTTACATAGTTATTTGCATATCAAATATTCTATTCAAATGAAGCCAATTTTATTCCAAAAATTAAATTTGAAATGAAGAAAGCAATTTTGTGGCCCTCAAATCGACACTTAGATACATCAATGACGTATTATCAATTAAACTATGTTTATCGGTTGTTAACTTTAGTTTACGGACTGTAAACTATAGTTAACAACGTTAATCTACATGTGTATATTTTACATCTGTAAACCATAGTTAACGCGATAATCTATGTTTCAGAACCGTAAACTATACTTAACACTGAAAACAATCTTTTGCGATTGCAAAACATAGATTATCTGATAAATACAGTTTCACGATTTGTAAACTATGGTTTACAACTCTTAACTATAGTTAACGATCTGATTAATATAGTTTTACGATTTGTGAAACTATAATTAAGAACTCTTAACTATAGTGTACGATTGTAAATTATAGTTTACAAACGTGAATCTATGTTTATCAACAAAATCTATTGTTAACGTTTTATTACAGACAGATAAACTTAGATTAGCATTCGTAAACTATAGTTAACAACCGTTAAATATAGTTTTATAGATGAAAAATATAGTTAACGAATTGTTAACTATAGTTCATGGTTTGTAAACCTAGTTTATCAGCTGTGAAACTTTGTTAAGCTCATTTTTGTGAATTTTGCGTGCCGTATATATGATTTATTTTTAGACTTTTAATAAGCTCTTTACTGGCAAAAAGAACATATTCATTTAATATATATTTAAACCTTGCATCTTAATATTTATACAGGGTGTTTCAACAAACATGTCCCGACTTTTTATGTCTACAGTTTTGCACAATAATAAACTATTTATAAAATAATAACTGTATTTAAAAGCCCATTTTCTTGCAATATCATTATGATATAAACAATATAAAATAAAGTCATTACATTTTTCCATTGAAGTTTTGATTACATTGAAAAAAATTAGTTTTTGAGTTTTTTTTCAGAAATGGATCTATGGATTTTCATAAACTAAACAATACAAACAGAAAATCTCCAAAATTATCAATATTAGTGCTTACGATTTTGATAAAAAGTACTCATATAAAAACCATCTTTCTACGAAACAGACTTTTCATTAAAAATGTCCATATATATGTCATAAAGGACTTCAGAGACAAAATGAGGATGCTGACTGAAAATATTGTGACTTTTTAGAACACATAAAATGACGTTAAATTGAAAAGTACTGCTGACGTTCAATCTTTAAAAATATCTGTCTTAAAAAATAATTGATTCAGAATTACTTCAACTTTCATATTAATAAAATTGTTTGGTTATGTGGTTTTCATTTTTTTTTTCAAAAAAAAATCTTTCGTTTATACTGCCTAAGTTTATATAGCAACCACAAAGTCGGGACATGTTTGCTGAAACACCCTGTACATCTAAAGTTCGTCTTACAAACAGATTCATCTTCACAATCAACACCGGCGTCTTCTTTATGTGTGCAATCTGAGACTCCCCATCCATCATGTTGACAATCATGGATGCTGGATTCATTTCCGTGACAACTCAGACTTCCAAGCCAGATTGTGCCCTCACCAGGACCATACAGCTTAGAGGGTTTGCTACCACTGAAAGTTATATTTACCATCTATATTTTTTCTCCAGATCACATGTATATCATTTTGAACCATACTGATCAAAGCCCTGTCAATATCTCCCTGTATCCAACCATACGACAGACAACATTAGCATCATTATCATCAAAGTTGTCATCACAGACAGTTCCTGATCTCCCGTTATACCACATCTTTATCCGACCTCTACTGGTAACCCCGCCATCCACCAGTCTGATCCTCACTGTAAATAAAAGTCTTCTGTAACTTGGCTGTAAAATTTAAAGCTAGATTTCTTTTAAATAATTTAATAGGGACTTGTATCACCTGTGGGTGTTTGTAAAGTAGACTGTGTAGTTGTGGATTTTCTGCTAGTAGCATCTACAGCATCTGCACAAAAATAAAAGAATACGACTCACAAACTATTATTTTATTGATAGGTACATATAAAGTGTAAAATTATCGTAGAGAAGAATAATTTAAGGATTTATTTTTTATACCTTCACAAATAACACCTGCATCCTCTGAATGATCACAATTATGGTTTCCCCATGGCCTTCTTGAACAATCAAAAAGAGACGATTCGTCACCATTGTACTCAACATCATCAAGCCAGATGACTCCTGAACCTTCCCCAAAGGTCGCTCTAATCGTTGCCTGGCCACCTCTACAATGTTGTTTCAATAAGCAGATATCAATAAGAAAAATACTTTAAGGAGGTTTTAAGGGGTCAACAAATTAACCACAAATTAACCACCAGATTTAACTTATTTTATTTTTTTTTTTTTTTTGATACGGTATCTTAAGCTGTCAACTATCATTCGGCAAAGAAAAAATTCATACTTTTTAGTTTTAAAATTTGATTATTTTTGTATAGCTATATATGGGGCTCTTCTTTTAAAGGAGATAAAAATAGTCTAAAAATAGCTCCCCCCCCCAGCCTCTTTAATTTCAATGTGAAGAAAGTTAAGGCACAGGAAAATGGGAATTTTTTTTCTAATGCTACTGTATCAATCGTACATTGAGCAACCAATTTTAAAAATGATAATGATTACCTTACCTAAAACCAAGCATTCTGCAGACAACAGCAGCATTTTTATTTGACCATCTATCATCACAAATAGTCCCATTGAGTCCATTTATTACTATTTCAACCCTTCCACTGGTTGGCCCATTTCCATTCACCAGGTACACTTGTATATCTGCATTGTTCATTCATTTATATTTTATATGGCTTTAGAATATAGAGTCTAAAAGTATTAATATTTTCAAACAATTTGTCTTAATAACTGTTTAACGTGTAATGTTATTAATGGATAATTATTCGCCAGAAAAATATCAATATTGACCAAGGCGAAGCAAGGTGCTGCACGCGCTCTACCCCTACGATGAGTAGCAAAAGCTGTTTGTGTTTGTTTATAGATTATAAAGATTATAAAAGGATTATAAATAGACTATAAAATAAATATTGTTATGAACTATTTGCGCTTGTATATATGATATAGGGGTTGTGAAACGCAAGATAAACTTCTGAGATGAAACAGTTTTATTTTTCCTTATATATTAGCTAACATTTACGGAAGCGTAAATAAGCCGTACGTACGAGATACTAAGTCGTTTGTACGATATACTAAATCGTACATACGACATAATAAGTCGTACGAACGAGATAATAAGTCGTACAAACGAGATACCAAGTCGTACGAACGAGATAATTACGGAAACGTATAACCGCCTCGTGTTGATGTTTTAGAACGCGATATTATGATATAAAAATGTTGTCAAATACAATTACTTCAAGGTTTGGCGATTTAATAATGACAACAATCTCTGATGAATAGTACTTTTCTGGTATGTTTTATACGACTTATACACTTTGATATATCAAAGTAGAATTCCTAAATGTCGCACTAAAATAACGTGTAAAAATTAAGCCGCTGAAATTAAATATCGCAGACATTAGTGCAATATAACATATATGGGTCAATATAAAAAAAAGCAGCTAAACGTGTCACTTCTTTGTAAAATCCTATTTCTTATTTTCTCCCTATTTTGGATTGTTGCTTTACAATGTATGACATCTATACTTTCTACTTACTAATAGAAATTTTCACATAATTAATTTCATTTAAGTCAATAGATGATTTTTATCACACCAATCAGTCAAATTCAGCTGTCAATGGAATTTTCCTCTTCAAATAAGGATAAATATGCCAAAAATGGTATGAATTTTTTTCTGAAAAATCATGTATGCATAAAGTAAATGTTAAATAGAATATGTATTGGATTAAAAAAATATGAACCCCATCTTCCATTTAACTGATACAGCCTTAAATATGACTGTACAAGAAATTTGTGTCATTGGTGTTACTATTTTTGTTTTTGCTACAAAAGAGTTATCATTCCTGATAAGAGAATATAAACAGTCCTAAGTCATATTACATCACTTCTAACCAAAAACAACAGAAAAAGTTCTTTGATATTCATGATCAGAACATATTGATGGACTTCAGAAGTAAAAAAGTACACTAGTACAGACTTTTTTTGTCAGTGGTGTTTCCATCGTTATTTCAAAACAATTTTAGATATTCATTGAACTTTTTTACGTAAGATGTTCTTTAGGTGAACTGATAGCAATGTGGACAAAACTTTTACTTTATCTAGGGTAAATAAGAGATACCAGATCATTTTATGACTAATACGTCATTGGTGTTACTGTCATTGGCATTACTTCCCAGAGTTTAACACCAATGACAGGAATGGTTACACCATTGACAAAACAAGTACTTTTGGAGGCAAAATATATTCTTCTTATTTAGAAAAGTCATTTATTTGTATTCTACTTTGCAAACCTAATTTATGGTGTTTGAAAGTATTTTGATTTATTTTCCAATACATATTTTTTTCCCACTTACAGACGTTTCAAATATATGGTAATCCCAATGACAACTTCAGATCATATACATGTAACACCAATGACAAACATTTTTTTATGCTCAGAAAATATATTTTCCCTTCTGAAAAATTCACAGGCCAAGTATGAATGTCAGAGGTTATCACCTAAGTAAAGTAAAATTAGTTAAGTTAAACTCAGTTTGTTTAAATCTCTCTACAAATAGTTACCTTTTTATGGTAACACCAATGACTAGTGAAGTAACACCAGTGACAAGAGATTTTGATTTATACATTTTATCCACTAGTTCTTTAATGAAGAATATGGGATTTAAAACGTTATATCCGACACAGTTGAGATCCTTTTACCCTACCCACATTATTTTTTCTCAAACCAATGATAAACCAACACTGTATTTCTTTCAGCTTTCACCATGTATTTGTATACAATATACATGTGGGGCTTTATTGAAGAAAAGTATAAGAAAAAATTAACGTTTGCAACAGGGGGTTTTCTCCTTTATATTTTTTTAAAGTTATCTACATATCTACATAAATCACATATTCTTTAAATGATTAAATGACAGTACACCTCATGTAGCTCTGTATTATGCTATGGTCACAATGGGATAAGTCTCTGTCATTGGTGTTACCAGACTTCTTTTTGTTATAAGATCATTTTAAGTATGAAATCCCAGAAACTTATTTCATTTCTGTATGTTAGTCATGCAGTGTATTCTGTCTTTCACATAAAATTTCATGTTGTATTATGTTAAATTGCTAGTTTTTAAGTGCTAGGTCATTGGTATTACTGATTTCGATCATTGGTGTTACAGTTGAGTCAGTGGAGTAACCAACCTAAAAGGTGTTATTTTTCCCTTTTAATAAGTTTAAATGTAAGAGATAACTTTATATTACATAATTTTACTCATTGAAAAAAATCATAAACTATTTTATTTTGATTTATACACGCATGGCACCACATTTGCAGCATAGTATAGCGTGTGTCTTTTTATTTTTGTCTCACGTCAATGTACAAATATGATTGAAAACTTAATTTTCATCACTGGACAATGAAACTTTTGGACTTATCAGTAAACTTGAATAATACTAGTAAATGTTTATCATAGCTTGCATTCATAAGTTTTTCACTTGATTCTATACGACAAAATTTTATAAGGTAAGACCAATGACAGAAAAACACAGTTTGATAATATTTACGAGAACATTCTGAAAAAAATAGCTTCCCTACTGTTTGCTAAATGTTGTTTTCCCAAAATATTGTGCAGCTTTATCAATTTAGATACAAAAAAGAAACGGAAATATTTAATTGTATTTCCAATTTTCACATGAACCATTTAGCTGCTTTTTTTTATATTGACCCATATGAAGACCTCGGGTAGACGACTAGATTTAATCAAAGAGGAAATTCAGTAAAATTCGAACGACTTATAACATCAGATTGATTAATATAACGTAATGCATTGCATCGATGTCTGATTTAAATAAAATAATTCAAATTGTTATAGCACTACTTGCAGACCCGTAGTGCATGTCTAGGCAATGCTTTCCTCTTTTTCTGACTGTGTGCCTTTCTTAGGACTCGAGATACTCTTTCAAAACCGTAGCTACGTGCCTGATTTTTATTCTCCGAAATTGTTTATTTTTAAAAAAATGATTTTTAAAAATAAAAATCTAAAATCTGCAATATTTTTTTTTTTCTTCTCAGAATAAACAAAAAGAAGTTTGCAGATTTTGCAGATGTTATAATTTTTTAATGTATATTCTTTTTTAAATGTACTCAAAGAGCAACTTCATAAAATGTATATGACTGTATACATTATAGCATAAATGTGAATTTACCAAATAATTCAAAACATGATTTGGGAAAAAGATAGATTTGTGTCAATGACAGCACTGACTAATAAGCTTGTGTGTTATCTTTAAAAAGAATGAGGACAAAATGCAAATTATTTCGTTAATTTTATCAATCTACACATAATATTAAAATATAGAGTATGTGCAGACGTGCACTCGATTTTTTCCAATTGAATTATCAAAGAAAATTAATATACAACTTTCTAGAAATTTTGAATTTACAATATTTTGAGGTCATATTTAATTCATGACATCACATCAGACGACAAAATTTAATGCTTATATGTCTGCATATGTTCTCCAAGCTAGGAACATGATTAACGTTACTTTAATTGAGGATATTTTGATAGGCATATATGTATATATGTACTTTTTTCCCAGTTTCTTGCCCTTGACTATAATATTATCATAACATATGTACAATAGATGTATGCATAGTCAGTATAACTCATATACGTTTTATCAATTGCTCTCATTATATGTAAGATCATGTTTGTTCTATCAATTGGATCCTCCTCCTGGGTCCTTCTTTTGTTTGTAAATCTTTTTTGCTCCTCCAGGGCCCAAATTGGACTGATAAAATCTTGTATCTTGTATATATCTGATGTTACAAATCGTTCAAATTTTGTTGAATTTTTCTCTTTGATTAAATCGAGTCGTCTAAGCGAAGTCTTCATGTATGTTATATTGCACTAATGTCTGCGAAATTTAATTTAAGCGGCATAATGTTTTCACATTATTTTATGTGCGACATTAAGGAATTTAACTCGGATATTTCAAAGTGTATAAGTCGTCTAAAACATATCAGTAGAGTATTATTCATCAGAGATTGTTGTCATGATTAAATCGCCAAACCTTGAAGTAATTGTACTTGACAACATTTTAATATCGTAATATCGTGTTCTAAAACAACAACACGAGGCGGTTATACGTTTCCGTAGATAATGTCGTATGTATGACTTAAGCCCTGTTCACCCGACAAGTTTAATTCGCAGTAAATTAATGCGAAGTAAACTAATGCGAATCAAACTAGTGCGAATAAAATTGCGTTCACACGACAGCTAATGCGAAGTAAATTGATGCGAATTAAAATTTCACTTCGACAGTCAGGCGTCAGAAAGGCTATTATGACGTCATTTGCTAATCACGTCACCTTATGCAGAAGCGGATGTATTTGACATAATATTACAGTGTCTGTACACATATTTTAGTGATTAACACAATTTTTCTTAGTTTTTCAGTCAAAAATAGCATAAGTACTTAAAGCTGACCACCGACATGACGCATTTGATTTAATTTTGCCATTACGCATGCCCCAAAATTGAATTCGAATTAGCTTCGCTTAGCATTCACACGGAGACAATGCGAAGTAATTTAATGCGCAGTAAACTAAATCGAATTAAAGTAATTCGCATTTGATTCTCCGTGGGAACGCTAAGCGAAGCTAATTCGCAGTAAACTTACGTTTAATTCGACTTAAACAGGGCATTAGTATCTCGTACGTACGACTTATTATCTCGTACGTACGACTTAAGCATTCCTAGCTAACGTTTAAAATTATCTTTAATGAAAATGTTACCTAGAAGACCAACGAAAAGTTAACCAGCTCTGTGTTCCAAATCGCACAATCGGTTTCTTTCAGTTTTGTGGTAAATGCAATGATAATGTTAAACTACTCTTTCAATAGTAGTTTTGTGGTAGTAAGTTGGTGATTTAACAGGTGGTAGGACGAATAACCCGTACGTGACGTGTCTCTGTTACGCGCCACGTCATCGTCACGGTTGAATGAAAACCTTTCAAGGCCCTCTTTGTTAAGACGTTCGATCGGGGGGGGGGGGGGGGGGGTTGCAGCGGCTGCACACCAAGCTGTTGTTGTCTTTTTCCTTATCTTGGCAACGTAAAAGCTAGATCCCATGGAACTTCCGTCAGCTATAAGACTGCTAGAAATGCATTTCATCTACAAATACTGTGTATGCTTCAAATGTATCAAATGATACAAAAAGATCGTTGTCAAACTTGTCCTCATCAAGTTGCACGTGTTTTTGGTTTTCAGCACTTTTCTGACGGGACGTCATATACTTCACGGTTGAGTAAATCTATTCGCTAATTTTAGTGCATAGTATCAAAGATTCTCATCTGACCAATTTTTATGCTTTTTGGTCATGTGGTTAAAAAAATTCACATATAATGTTACCCTGCGTTTCAAATTTTTTAAATAAAGATACAAAATGATACAAAAATAATTTTTTGATCGTTTACTGAAATAGAAAAAAAAAAATACTTTTTTACGGATTTTTGGCTCAAATCTGTACATACTCAGATTGGAAGCCGATAAAAGCTAACATATTTATAGTTTGTTTGAAAAATTAATTCATATTTATTTGATATATTTAGGAACTGTAGTCCCTTATTATTAGCTCACCTGAGCCGAAGGCTCAAGTGAGCTTTTCTGATCAAAATTTGTCCGTTGTCTGTACTTGTCGTCGTCGTTGGTGTTGTCGGCGTCGTCGTTACGGGCGCGGATCCAGAAATTTTTTCCAGGGGGGGTCCACCCAAGTCTTAAAAAAAAATCCAATCCCCAAAATTTCTTGACAAGCAAAAAAAAAAAAAAACCTTAACTCGCCGAAACGTCAAAAACCTATTTCGTGGGGGGGGGGGGGGGGGGGGGGGGGGGGGGTAGTGGTGACTTCTACCGCCTCAAATCTTTCAATTTTCATACCCATTTCATACATATTCGCGTTTACCAGGGGGGGTTCAGCGTTTTCCAGGGGGGGGGGGTCCATAGTAACTTTTTTCTAGTTTTAGTATATACATTTTTTAACCTGGTAAAGGTCCTGACCCCCCCGACCCCCCCTCTAGATCCGCGCATGCGTTAACTTTTCACATTTTCGACTTCTTCTCAAGAGCCACTGGGCCAATTTCAACCAAACGTGGCACAAAGTATTCTTAGTTGAAGGGAATTCAAGTTTATTCAAATAAAGGATCACGCCCTTATTCAAGGGGAGATAATTAAGAAATAGTGAATATTTGGTGGTATGTTCTAGAAATCTTCTTCTCAAGAACCACTGTGCCAGGAAAAATGAAACTTATATGGAATTATCCTCGGGTAGTGTAGATTCAAGTGGCCACAATGGCTGATCAAAGTTTTACATAAAATATATATAGGGAAAATGTTGAAAGATCTTTTTCTCCAGAATCACTGGGCCAGGAAAGACGAAACTCATGTGGAAGCATCCTCAGGTAATGTAGATTCAAGTTTGTTTTTTTTATATCGTGACCCCGGAGGATAGGGCGGGGCCAAAATGACTGATAAAGTTTTATATAGGGATATATAGGATTTTTGAAAATCTTTTCTTGAACCATTGGATCAGGAAAGATGAAAATCATATGGAACTATCCTCAAGAAGTGTAGATTCAAGTTCGTTCAAATCATGACCCCCGGGGGTAGGGCGGGGCCACAATGGCTGATCAAAGTTTTACATAGAAATATATAGGAAAAATATTTAAAAATATTTTACTTCAAAACTATTGAACCAGGAAAGATGAAAGTCATGTGGAAGCATCCCCAGGTAGTGTAGATTCAAGTTTATTCAAAGCATGACCCCCCCCCCCCGAGGATAGGGAGGGGCTACAATGGCTGATCAAAGTTTTACATAGGAATACATAGGAAAAATCTTTAAAAATCTTCAAGTAATAAACAAAATCAACCCCCCCCCCTCCCCCAAACAAGCAAACTTTTCACCACTGAGCTGATATGTGTTTTTAACTAGCCCATTTGCTAAGGTGAGCGATGTGGTCCGTTGGCCTCTTGTTATTAATTATATTTACACTTGAAAAGTTCTTCAAGTCTTTGATTGTGTAAAAATATTAATTATAACTAAATTCAGTGTTTTATAATAATTTTGAACAGCAGGAAAGAAGATGTTTTCATACGCCAACATTCCGCCAAAAATATAGTCCCTGCAGGTTTTCAAACATAAGACATACAAGTTTGGCTTTCCAGAAAGCCTGAAATGTCATCTCTTTGGTATCAATAATGTCAAAGAAATAAAACAGAAAGGGAGATATTTTAATGCAATGAATATAATATATGGATTATTACACCTGAAGTTCCCAAATGACTTATTCAGCAAACTCCACAGTAAAGTACGCAGTTTCTTTTGGCCGCAGTATATATATGGAAAGCATGGACGTCTGCGAGAGCACCCAAGGCGATTTTTCGTGAAATTTCATTCTAGCGGTCTTTGTGGTTCTGGGTGTTTACAATTTACTTAAATTCAAATACTTTCCTTGAACTATATTTTCTTAACACAATACGGAATTATCAGCAATAATTATCATTCACTTAAAAGCAGCTAATCATTAAAGTTTGACAGGAATTAATTTAATAAATCCAATTACAGACTAAAAAATTAACATAAAATTAGCGTTGACCACTCTTCATTCATTTTTTGCAGAATCTACTTGTAAGCTTGTTCTTTTGTGCGAGAACCAGTTTTCCCTTCCCGTCAACAAATCTATATATAGAAATCACGTCATTGTCAATTCTCGGAGCCTTGTGTGGCTTACCCATTTAATAAGGCATAGTACTGAGGATCAATATATATACGATAGGGCTGTGTATTGAGCCAAAAATTTCGATACGATACAATATTTTTTAAAACGATATGCGATATATTGGATTCTGAAACAAATCCATCAGAAAAGGTTTCTAAATCATTTTATGCATACATTTCATAACAATTAAGTGTTTTATTATCCATTTTAAAGTTCTTGTCTCATTGTCTTTAAAAATAACACTTCAATTAAAACTTTTGATGACAGTAAAATCAACATGTTCAAAAAAACTTCTCTATGTATTTTGTAATAATTATAAAAACTGTGTTATTTGCTTGGAAATTATATAATTATTGAAGGTTTTAATTCAAAAAAGTAAAATATAATCTTTGGTGATTGAAATTCCCATCTTTTAAACAGAATATGAAGAAAAAATGTCTGTCCGATACGTATTGGAAGTTACTTTTCGATACGATATTTTTCTTGAATATCGATACGTATCGATATATCGATATATTGATACAGCCCTAATATACGACACACCGAAACTATAGATATTTAATATGTTGACGGTGCGACCGTTAGATCGAGCGCAAACTCTTCTATTTCTTTTGATTTAGATCGGGCTCGTCAAACCGCACGTGACATTTGGTGCGTGGTGAATCTAGACTCTGACGTCACATGACGTCGTATGTAAGTTACAAATACCAAGGAAAAACTGAACAGTGCTGAAAGTTAATGAAAAAAGTTACGTTTACAATTTATCTTCAATATGTATCCATAATTTAATCAAGGCGAGTAAACTTTTTGTTGAACATTTGCCGTCATTCTCGCGAGAACGCAACTTTGCTAAGTGATGCATTGTGGGTCAAAATTACTGCGGCAAAAAATTCTACAGAATGAATGTGCTGTCGTCCGAATTTTCTCTTCGCCCAAGCGTTGTCGTTAGAGCTCGCAGTTACGAGCGTCTCTTCGCGACGCTCGCTGCGCTCGCTATAAGCATCGTACTTCTTTTCTAAATTTTCCTTGGCTTTCAAATAGGCCTAAACCGAAAGTAGATCACACAGTCCTAAGCTAGTTCTTCTAAAAGAAAACCAGTTTACAGGCTACTTGGAACTCTGTAAAACATCGAGGACTCCCGAAAGATTAATGGAGGCTTACACTAGGACTTCACTTCCGGCATACAATCTTAATGTGTCATCTCCCGAGGGAGATGACAATAAGCAAATGTACTTTGAATATTTCATCTAGTCAGAAACCAGAGAAGAATCATACCTGAAGGTATTCAATATATAATGAAGGGATTTTGAACTAATTTGAATAATTTTAAAGTAGTTAACACATACTACTAGATAACGATAAAAATTATATGAACCAAATTCACAAGACTGATGGATGCACATGAAAAGTTTTTGAAGAGTTATCTGTCCTTGAAGAAAAGAAGAAAATTTTTGATTTCTCAAAATTTCTGCGGTAAATAATTAGTCCCCTACCAGTGAAACCGGATGGGGACTTAGGTTTCCTCTGCATCTGTCCGTCCGTCTGTCTGTCCCTCTGTCCTTCTTGGTTTTCCGCATTTCTTTCTAAACGCTTGTTTAGTTATTTCATAGTTTAATAAACAGGGAGTTTATGCATATGTTCACCAAGAGATTTGTTTCAAATTACTTTTTTACAATATCTGATAAAAACATGCGCTGCCCATAGACTTCAATGTAAAAAGATACAGATAATTGAACAATAATCATTTTTTTTAATTCCTTCGGTGGAGCATTTTTATCTGATAACATCTTCAAAATGCTACCATGGTTAGATAATTGCATCATTAATTTATAACGTACAAAATATGGTCGTTATACGAAAGCCCAGAAGGCTGATTCGAGATTCAAGTTTCGAAATACATTGAATACCTTAAAGTAAGTGTAAAGTTCCTTACCTCCTTGCACTTGACATATTGTCATGTAGATAACGAAGAACAAATGTATTACAACCTTCACCATCATGGAAAAAAATTCAACATTTGACAATTCAATTTATAACTTATGCCGTATTGAATGAAGTTACGAAATAAAGACATGTATTTATACACAAACTGTGAGTACATACTTACAACCACTTAATCTTCTTCGAATCGAAATTTTACTACGGGAAATTTTTACTTCTTAAAAACGGAACATTCTAGAAATTTGACCTAAAATTTTAAGATATGAAAAAATGAATGTCTTTCAAGGGTTTCTAAGTAAAATTTGATTATGTAGAATTTCCAGGGGTTTTTGTCTTCATACTCACTTATGATGTAATTCCTTCTATGAAACCACTTTTATACCTGTGGATTAACAAATTAGATTTTTCGACCCCCATTTTTATACCCACCCCAAGGTTTTAATTAAAAATCCTAAACCTTATATTGCACGTCTGTGGGCTCCAGCTATCATCCTTCTATTGCATAAAATGTTAGAGAAGTTTTGGAACCAGGATTTTTTTTTTTTTGAAAAACATCATTTTCGACCCGTATTTAACCGGTAGGTGAAAAATGTGAATTCCAAAAGTTTCTTGTATTTAGATATATCGACGACGTATTGTCAATTAACAATGGTAATTTCTATTCCTACGTCGATACGATACATGTATATCCTTGTGAGCTTGAGATAAAAGATAACACAAAGTATTTTACTTGAAAAAGACGTTAATGGTAATCTAACACCCAAGCTATATGATAAACATGATAACTTTAACTTTTCTATCGTCAACTTCCCTTATATATGCAGCAATATATGCTGCATTTATACGGAGTGAATATCTGCATTTATACGGAGTGAATATACTTGATATCTCAACTGATTCGATACGCAAGAGCTTGCTGTATGAACAATTTCTAAAACGAGATAAATTATTGACAAGCAAGTTGATGAAACACGAATATCAGCCGTCTCGTTTAAAGCATCATTTCGTAAGTTCTATGGCCGATACAATGACCTTGTCAGCAAACACAATTTATCATTGGGATGCTCACTCCTCCATGGCACCTGATCCCACCTCTGATGTTTCGGAGGTCCGTGTTTGCTCTGCGCTTATTTTGTATTGTTTTATGGACTTTGAGATTGAATACTGTTCGTTATCCATATCCTTCTACATCTACAGGACACCCCGAATCATCTTCCAAAAGATTTGAATCAGGGTCCCAAATGCGTGTGATTAAAAGCTTATTTTAATTACAGAAAAAACGGTTCTATATTTTTTTTTTCTCAGGAACCATGGTTATGGAAGTATTGAATCGTCAAGTTTTAAGTTTGTTCAAATCATGACCCAAGTGGATAGAATGGGACCACTTAAGAAATTATATTCTTATAATTGACTGTCAACGAATTAAACTTAATTTACTCATTAAGAATTAGAGAAATATGTAGTTTTATCAAAACGTCAGAAGAAAGATTTGAATTAAAATGACACCTTTTAGTTTCTTTTATACAATTACAGGATAAGCATTTCCTAAGTGTCCGTGTCTTGATGATATTTCACATTTATTGATCTTTAAACCATCTTTTATTGCTAGCGCTCTCGAGCGCTAGCAACTACGTTAGTCCATGTATTACAACCTTCACCATCATGGAAAAAAATTCAACATTTGACAATTCAATTTATAACTTATGCCGTATTGAATGAAGTTACGAAATAAAGACATGTATTTATACACAAACTGTGAGTACATACTTACAACCACTTAATCTTCTTCGAATCGAAATTTTACTACGGGAAATTTTTACTTCTTAAAAACGGAACATTCTAGAAATTTGACCTTAAATTTTAAGATATGAAAAAATGAATGTCTTTCAAGGGTTTCTAAGTAAAATTTGATTATGTAGAATTTCCAGGGGTTTTTGTCTTCATACTCACTTATGATGTAATTCCTTCTATGAAACCACTTTTATACCTGTGGATTAACAAATTAGATTTTTCGACCCCCATTTTTATACCCACCCCAAGGTTTTAATTAAAAATCCTAAACCTTATATTGCACGTCTGTGGGCTCCAGCTATCATCCTTCTATTGCATAAAATGTTAGAGAAGTTTTGGAACCAGGATTTTTTTTTTTTTGAAAAACATCATTTTCGACCCGTATTTAACCGGTAGGTGAAAAATGTGAATTCCAAAAGTTTCTTGTATTTAGATATATCGACGACGTATTGTCAATTAACAATGGTAATTTCTATTCCTACGTCGATACGATACATGTATATCCTTGTGAGCTTGAGATAAAAGATAACACAAAGTATTTTACTTGAAAAAGACGTTAATGGTAATCTAACACCCAAGCTATATGATATACATGATAACTTTAACTTTTCTATCGTCAACTTCCCTTATATATGCAGCAATATATGCTGCATTTATACGGAGTGAATATCTGCATTTATACGGAGTGAATATACTTGATATCTCAACTGATTCGATACGCAAGAGCTTGCTGTATGAACAATTTCTAAAACGAGATAAATTATTGACAAGCAAGTTGATGAAACACGAATATCAGCCGTCTCGTTTAAAGCATCATTTCGTAAGTTCTATGGCCGATACAATGACCTTGTCAGCAAACACAATTTATCATTGGGATGCTCACTCCTCCATGGCACCTGATCCCACCTCTGATGTTTCGGAGGTCCGTGTTTGCTCTGCGCTTATTTTGTATTGTTTTATGGACTTTGAGATTGAATACTGTTCGTTATCCATATCCTTCTACATCTACAGGACACCCCGAATCATCTTCCAAAAGAATTGAATCAGGGTCCCAAATGCGTGTGATTAAAAGCTTATTTTAATTACAGAAAAAACGGTTCTATATTTTTTTTTTCTCAGGAACCATGGTTATGGAAGTATTGAATCGTCAAGTTTTAAGTTTGTTCAAATCATGACCCAAGTGGATAGAATGGGACCACTTAAGAAATTATATTCTTATAATTGACTGTCAACGAATTAAACTTAATTTACTCATTAAGAATTAGAGAAATATGTAGTTTTATCAAAACGTCAGAAGAAAGATTTGAATTAAAATGACACCTTTTAGTTTCTTTTATACAATTACAGGATAAGCATTTCCTAAGTGTCCGTGTCTTGATGATATTTCACATTTATTGATCTTTAAACCATCTTTTATTGCTAGCGCTCTCGAGCGCTAGCAACTACGTTAGTCCAAATATCTTGAATACGCTTGCTCGGCTTCACGGTCGTGCATTCTGGGAAAACTTTGAAAACTA
Source organism: Saccostrea cuccullata (assembly GCF_032062105.1). NCBI lineage: Eukaryota > Metazoa > Mollusca > Bivalvia > Ostreida > Ostreidae > Saccostrea > Saccostrea cuccullata. The sequence continues at coordinate 237,061 of NW_026928947.1, read as the reverse complement.
CTATAGATAAACCGTACAATAACAATTTCGTTGTATCATGTTGTAGCATTAAATGACTACATGTATGTTTATTTATTGTGTAGCTTACACTTTAAAGATAACTTCATATTTGTAATACTTTGTAAATTTTCCGGGTTTTTTTTTGCTGACGGAAAAGCCCGAATCATTATCTGATTGTTCTAAACATTGACAAAGGAGGTTATTTTTTTATTTTTTGTTTTTTTTTTAAATCTAAGCACAACCATGATTGGTCAATTCAGCCAATCTTACAAATACCAGAAACAGGAATTTACACTAAAAATACCGAATAAATCCATTATTTATTTGGGGAAAAAAATCTGATGTGTACATGGCTTTTAACCTAACATGACCGAAAGGACCTCTTCACATTCGGAACTCTCTGGATTTCTTTATAAAGCATAAAATTTGAGTTATTTTTCCTATATTCCTTTGAACTCCCCTGTATTTTCTTTGCTACATTGCCAAGAAATTCTATAATTCTTAAACCAGCTCATACAATGCCTTTATCGGCATGTTCTCCATATTATATAGTGCCCCCCCCCCCCCCAGGAAAGGTCAAAAATGTCCCATTGCGCCAAAACTCTAATAGACCATGTCCTCACAACCCCCCACCCCTTCGTTTCTTTACCTATTTATCTATAAAATACACTTCATAAAACAATTAAAATAAATTTATCACTCTCCAGCCTCGATAAAAATTAAAGAATCAGCAAAATAAATGACTTGATCACGGATCCTCCGTTCTGTGTTTAAAAATTGCTACGGCGCTAGCTCACCTATCTTTTTTAAAAGATAAACTTGTTTATAATATATTATTTGGATATTACGACAAAATATGAAATCGCGACATAAGGAGTCAACCATTACGTCGCGGGTTCGAATCCCACTGTGGGACGTGGAGACCGAATAAACCGAGGCCCCGTGTCGCAGTAGGTGCTGGCACGAAAAAGACCCCTCCTTGCTCAATGGCCCTGAGTGCCGAGTATAAAACACAATTTGCAGCTCTCCACTGTCAAGTGGTAGTGTCTCCATATGATTGACAACATTCTCGAGAGGGGCGTTAAACAACATACAATCAATCAATCAATCAATACTTGTGGACGGAGAATCAAAATCTATTATACTAATGGGCAGTAAAAATGCACACCAAACTATGCGTGTATCTTATTATAAGTAAATATAGTATTAAGTGTAAAGAATTTCTGTGGACAAAAAAACCACAAATCAAATGGTCATGCAAGTGGTAGATGTTACCGAAAACAGAGGCATTTAAAGGTGCTTGAACACAGATTTGAAGTTAGAATTTTCTGTATGATGTCACAAAAATTAATTAAATATCTTATTTAATTTAAAAATTATTGAAACTTCAAATTTTTTGGCGGGTTTGATTGAACTATCCTTGCACTTTCACATATTTTAATTTATTCTTAATCCTGGGGGGAAAGTGGCAATATTCAGCAAAACACCTTGAACATATTTGTGGCTTCATACAACATTGAAATCAATTCACACTAACTAGTAAAATCCAATGATAAAAAATGAGTAACTTCGTGACCCAGATTAAAACCTAATGTGACACGTGTAAGACGAAATTGTATACCCTATTGAACTATCCAGCAACATATTGAAAACTAAACCAGTGTTTTGTAATTCGCTGTAATAATTTATCTCAAATTATGCACCATGTGTCTTGACGTTATGAAAGTATACTCAGTATTTCATTGCGAGGAAAATAGGAAAAATTATGAGGTTTTCTGTAATTAGCAGCTCCTTGATAGAACATTTTAACTGTAAAAAAAATGAAATACTAGTACTTCTACATTTTGATATACTGTCTTGCATTTCTTATTGAATGGCCCCCGTAATTATAATAGAGGAGTTTGAAGGGGAAGAAAGAGTGACAGACAGACGGACCAGGGTAAAAAAAATCTATCCAAACTTTATTTAGAAAATGCAGGTATAATCATCACTACCGAAGGAAATGCCTAGAATCTGGTAAAATGGACATCCACACAATCAATGATTAGAAATCCTTGGACGTAATAAACATTGTATAATGGAAAATATACCGTAGTTTAAAGCCAAGATTGTTTAAACAAGTAATGATATTTCTAAAAAAAAAAAATAATAAAAAAAGGACTTTTTACCTTTAATCTGGGGAAAAACCCTGTTAAATTACTATAAATAAAAATGTAATTATGGCATTCACACTAGAATTATAGAAGTTGTCATAGTACTTTTATTCAGGGAAAAAAAAAATGAATTACCTGGGAATTCACAGCAAGGGGATTTTAATAACTCTTACAAATATATAGTATCCTGAGGAAGTGCAGATCAAGAGATTTGAATCCGGCTACTAAAGGGGGTAATTAAAAGAACGTTTCACTATAATAAGTATGAATTTTAATAAAAGAAATCTCAATACTTATGGATAATGAAATTTACAATATTCATAGATATTGAGATACATGTATATACCATATCCACAATACTCGTCCGTTAAGAATCGTAATCTATAATACTAAATGGACAGTGAAAATGTATACCAAAGTAAGAGTATATCTTAATAATTATGCTCTTCGTCGCAAGTTTCCATTCCTTGGGGAGTTTAATTAACTTTGTAAAGTAAAAAAGTTTAATACTGAAAGGCCAGCCTATATTTTGAAAAATGAGTGAAAACGACAGCGTGTAGGAATATCCAAACAATTCTTTTAAAAAAAATCAAAAATTGTACTTATCCACGTTTGTGTGAAATTCTAACAGATGATGAAACTTGAATCCATTTTGCTTTAATCCCTCAAAACAAATTTACAATAAGATGCACTTGACAAAACTGCAAAAGCCTAAGAAGAGCAAAGAATTGCAAGAGCATAAAACAGTTTTATATGCTATTATTCTCTGTAAGCACCAAAAAATCTTGGAAACGACATGTCTCGGATTTTGATGAAATTTTCACCATAGGTGTGTCTTGGTACAAAACTAGTAAATATGGTGTCGGAAGTTCCACACGTGCACTTGGTTGCCATGGAGACGGATCCATTGAATTCGGCCATTTTTGGCCCATTTTGACTAAATGAAAACATGAAAATTGAGGAAATGTAAATGAATATTTATCGGTATCTAATACACTCTAACAAAAATCATTGGATCATATGATAACATGACATTTTAAGGTACACAGGGCATATAATCGTTTATTCTAGAAATATTCCTCCTGTAAGAAAAAGGTCATGCAAACTTACATGGTTTCTAAGAATTTGAAAAATGGGGAAATTGGAATTTTTTGAGATCTTTGAGGCTAAATAAGAAAAATTGTCCGCGGAAATTTCCCAAATCTTATATGTGTTATTATACTTGGGAATAAGTAGTGTCATTTCATGAAAAAACATAAGTGGGCTTTTGCTCCTATTTTTAGTAACATGTATCTATAAATAGATATATTTTAGAAAAATGTGAAAAATCAAATTTTGGCAAAGTTTAAATTGTCATTAATGCATAATTAGAACGTATGTTGTAAAATTTGAAATTTTAATGACAAGAGCTGGACACCACTAGCTGGTATGGACAACGGTTGAGGGGAATTCCCATTTCTATTTTTAGTAACAGGTGGCTAAATATAGATATGTCTCTGAATATTAGGAAAAATGGCATTTTTGTTCTAATTGGAAGCTTCATATAAAAAGTCCTAACAAATATAAAGCTTTCTACAATATGCTTTCAGAATGTACATGTGTTTGTTCAAAAATTGCTACAATATTGAGGATGGACTCTTGTCTCATTTAATGGCAACAATGGTCTAAAAATAGATTACTCGAATAATTAAGAAAATGTAGATTATTGCACCTTTTCAGGCAATTTTTAGATGTAGTTGCTGCATAATTAGTAAATATTTTGTAAAATTTTAGATGTAAATGACAAGATCTGGATACTACTAGGTGGTTTAGATAATTGATGAGGGGAATTCCCATTTCTATTTTTAGTATCAGGTGGCTAAATAAAGAGATGTCTCTGAATATTAGGAAAAATGGCATTTTTGTTCTAATAGGAAGCTTCATATAAAAAGTCCTAACAAATATAAAGCTTTCTATAATATTTTTACTGATTGTACATGTGTTTGTACAATAATTTCCACGATATTGAGGATGGACTCTTGTTTCATTTTATGGCAACAATGGTCTAAAAATAGATTACTCGAATAATTTGAGAAAATGTAGATTATTGCACCCTTTCAGGCACTTTTTAGATGTAGTTGCTGCATAATTGGGAAATATTTTGTAAAATTTTAGATGTTAATGACAAGATCTGGATACCACTAGGTGGTATGGATAATTGTTGAAGGGAATTCCCATTTCTATTTTTAGTATCAGGTGGCTAAATATAGAGATGTCTCTGAATATTAGGAAAAATGGCATTTTTGTTCTAATTGGAAGCTTCATATAAAAAGTCCTAACAAATATAAAGCTTTCTACAATATGCTTTCAGAATGTACATGTGTTTTGTACAATAATTGCCACAATATTGAGGATGAACTCTTCTTTCATTTCATATCAACAATGGTCTAAAAATAGATTATTCGAATAATTGAGAAAATGTAGATTATTGCACCTTTTCAAGCACATTTTAGATGTAATTGCTGCATAATTAGGAAATATTTTGTAAAATTTGAGATGTTAATGACAAGATCTGGACACCACTAGCTGGCCAGGTATGAATAATGGTTGAGGGGAATTCCCATTTCTATTTTTAGTATCAGGTGGCTAAATATAGAGATGTCTGAATACTAGGAAAAATGGCATTTTTGTTCTAATTGAAAGCTTCATATAAAAAGTCATAACAAATATAAAGCTTTCGACAATATGCTTTCAGAATGCACATGTTTGTACAATAATGCTACAATATTGAGGATGGACTCTTGCTTCATTTTATAGCAACAATGGTCTAAACATAGATTACTCGAATAATTGAGAAAATGTAGATTATTGCGCCTTTTTTAGGCACTTTATAGATGCCATTGCTGCTTAATTAGGAAGTATATTGTAAAATTTGAGATGTTAATGACAAAAGCTGGACACCATTAGTCGGTGTGGACAATGGTTGAGGGGGTTTCCCAATTCTATTTTTAGTATCAAATGGCGAAATATAGATTTGTCTCTAAATATTAGGAAAAAATGGCAGTTTTTTGCTAATCTTAAATCTAAAGCTAGAAAATGTCTTAAAATAAAGCTTTGTACAATATGCCTTCGAAATGAACACTTGTTTGTACAGGAATTGCTACAATATTTAGGACTGACCCTTTTTTTATACCAACAATGGTCTAAAAAGATTCCTAGAATAATCGAGAAAATATGGGTTATTGTACCTTTTCAGGCAATGTTGGAAAGAAAAATCAATGTTATACCGTTAGTCTGGAAATTTTTGCTGTAGATAAATTTTTAGCAAATTTGCGAGTTCATTGCATTCGATCGCAAAAATATTTTTCTTAAAAATAAATTACAAATAAGAAAATGTTAACAAAGCAGTGGTTATTCGCAAAATTTTGATACGTAAAAATTAATAAGCACCATTTTGACCTGAATTCGCAAAATAAAATCGACGTAAAAATTTCCAGATTTACAGTAGACGTTGTGTGACTGACAAATAATTCCAATCTATTTAGTGAAATGCACACTATCTGAACGTGGGGCTCTCTTTTCTATTTATAGCACATCCACTTATATGTAGCAACTTCTCAGCAGAAGAAGAAAAATGACAAAGGATTAAAGGAGCTTCATTGATAACATATTTACGAAATATACTGCTGTATTCAACATGTTCAATATGTCATGAGTATAATAAAGTTTTCCTAGTAAAATAATCATGTGACTGATAAGTATAAACTATATGTAATATCGGTAGTTACCGTTAACTAACAAGCATAAAAACAATGATGATATTCAGTTCTACTTATATTTGAAATATGCGAAATCAATGAGGACTTCCAGTTCTATTTATAGAAACAAAGAACAAGGTACAGTTTCAATACAAAATATTTAAAGCTCTATATTTTTCTTATATATGAAAGTGATATAGGAAATTAAAATTCACTCTTTCTGAATCATAAGAATTCCCTGCAGTAAAAATACACAAATCGTTTTTCTTATATGACCTCCTAAATGCTAATTGTGACGTCATTAACTTGTGTATTTTCCCGTATTTTCTTAAAAAGTTGCAGAAGACATCAATTTTCAGTGGAATATTTTCTTTCAGAAGACATACTCTGCCACTCTCGCCCAGAGAGATTTTTAGATAACCGATATGTAATTTTTCATAGCAGTTTACATAATCCAAAAATTAAAGAGGGCGACGGTGGCTAAAGGAAAATCAGCACAGAAATGAGTCATTTTGAGGCTTTTCTGCATTAAACTTAAAAGTGTACCAAATTAATGACGTCATATATCCTGAACGACCCCCCTTCGTGTCATATTCTTTAATGATCTATCATATTCATCTACTCAATGATTGTTAAAGCCAATTTCACAACTTTTTAAGAACATTAAATTTTTAGGGCACAATAAAGCTCAAACCGTACCTTCTTATAAAAGAGACCAGAGGGCATCAACAGTCATGAGAGTAACCCTGTAACAGATCAGTGAAATGGCATTTTAACAAGGTCTTGTTATTAGAGATTAGATTCCCTAGTTTCTCCTCTTGTTTAAAGAGAAAATCCCTATGTTTGGTACATGTATTAACAAAAATCCTTAGATACTCTGTGACAATTTTGACAAAAAAATGACAAAAGGTTCTTGAAACTGTAGCTCTATGAAATATGGTGATATCAAAAAAAAAATGCAGACCACAGAAACTGCCATATAGAATACGTTCTTTGAGTTTTTTTAAAGGAATTTCAAAAAATTTTTTAAAAGTCTTTGGACAAAATAAACTTGTAGATGAAAATACAGTGCCAAGTACATTGTCAAAGACTAAATTAACAATATTATTTTACAGAACAATTGAAAAGATTTTTAAAGTTTTCCTATAAATGGCAACACCGTTCTATATTTCGCAATCAAAAACCTTTTGATAATGTGGCAATTATTCTATGTATCTTAGTGTAGTCAAATTTGTGTACCAAGTTATATTGAAATCAGACCAAAACTGTAGAAGGAGTAGCGTTTGAAAGGAATTTCACAGAAAATTCTATTTTTAGTAACCATGGCAACACCGGTCATCGAAATCAAAAACCGAAGCACTATTCTATGTATCTTAGTGTAGTCTACTTTTGTGCCAAGTTATACTGAAATCAGACCAAAACTGTAGAAGGAGTAGCGTTTGAAAGGAATTTCACAGAAAATTCTATTTTTAGTAACCATGGCAACACCGGTCATCGAAATCAAAAACCGAAGCACTATTCTATGTATCTTAGTGTAGTCTACTTGTGTGCCAAGTTATATTGAAATCAGACCAAAACTTTAGAAGGAGTAGCGTTTTAAAGGAATTTCACAGAAAATTCTGTTTTTAGTAACCATTGCACTATTCCTATGCAATAATTTATGTATTTTCTCGGCCTGATATTGTAGTCTATTTTGCCAAGTTGTTGCTTTAAAAAAATTGTAGGAGGAGTAGCATTTTGAAAAATTGTTTACAGACAGACAGACGGAGAGCTATACAGACTGATGGACGCCGGACGCATTACTATTGTATAAGCTCTTCTGGTCTCTGACCAGTAGAGCTAAAAATGACAAAAGGTTCTTGAAATATGGTGACTATCAAAAAGAAATGCAGACCACAGAAACTGCCATATAGAATACGTTCTTTGAGTCTTCGTCTAAAAAAATTAAAAGTCTTTGGGCAAAATAAACTTGTAGATGAAAATACAGGTACATTGTCAAAGACTAGAATTAGGACAATCAGGAATTATTTTACAGAACAATTGAAAAGATTTTTAAAGTTTTCCTATAAATGGCATAAATATCTATATTGCCACGTGATACTAAAAATAGTAATAGGAACCCCCCTCAACTTTTGTCCACACTAGCTAGTTGTGGCCAGCTACTGTCATTAACATCTCAAATTTTACAATATACTTCCTAATTATGCAGCTATGACATCTAAAAAGTGCCAGAAAAAGTGCAATAATGTACATTTTCTCGATTATTCCGGGAGTTTATTTTTAGACCATTGTTGCTTTAAAAAGAAACAAGAGTTTTTCCTCAATATTGTAGCAATTATTGTACAAACAAGTGTTCATTCTGTTGGCATATTGTAGAAAGCATTATATTTATAAAGACATTTTGTACGAAGATTCAAATTAGCATAAAACTGCAATTTTCCCATAATATTAAGAGTACTTCATATCTATATTACGCCACGTGATACTAAAAATAGAAATGGAAAACCCCCTCAACCATTGTCCACACCTGCTAAATGTTGTCATTAACATCTAAAATTTTACAATATACTTCCTAAGTAATCAGCAATGACATCTATAAAGTGCTTAAAAAGGTGCAGTAATCTACATTTTCTCCATTATTCGAATAATCTATTTTTAGACCATTGTTGATATGAAATGAAACAAGAGTTCATCCTCAATATTGTGGAAATTATTGTACAAACACATGTACATTCTGAAAACATATTGTAGAAAGCTTTATATTTGTTAGGACTTTTTATATGAAGCTTCCAATTAGAACAAAAATGCCATTTTTCCTAATATTCAGAGACATCTCTATATTTAGCCACCTGATACTAAAAATAGAAATGGGAATTCATTTCAACAATTATCCATACCAGCTAGTGGTGTCCAGATCTTGTTATTAACATCTAAAATTTTACAAAATATTCCCTCATTCTGCAGCAACTACATCTAAAAAGTGCCTGAAAAGGTGCAATAATCTACATTTTCTCAATTATTCGAGTAATCTATTTTTAGACCATTGTTGCCATAAATTGAAACAAGAGTCCATCCTCAATATTGTAGCCTTTTTTTTGTACAAACACATGTACATTCTGAAAGCATATTGTACAAAGCTGAATATTTGTGTGGACTTTTTATATGAAGCTTCCAATTAGAACAAAAATGCCATTTTTCCTAATATTCAGAGACATCTCTATATTATGCCACCTGATATTAAAAATAGGAATGGGAATTCCCCTCAACCGTTGTCCATACCGGCTAGTGGTGTCCAGCTCTTGTCATTAAAATTTCAAATTTTACAACATACGTTCTAATTATGCATTAATGACAATTTAAACTTTGCCAAAATTTGATTTTTCACATTTTTCTAAAATATATCTATTTATAGATACATGTTACTAAAAATAGGAGCAAAAGCCCACTTATGTTTTTTCATGAAATGACACTACTTATTCCCAAGTATAATAACACATATAAGATTTGGGAAATTTCCGCGGACAATTTTTCTTATTTAGCCTCAAAGATCTCAAAAAATTCCAATTTCCCCATTTTTCAAATTTTTAGAAACCATGTCAGTTTGCATGACCTTTTTCTTACAGGAAGAATATTTCTAGAATAAACGATTATATGCTCTGTGTACCTTAAAAGGTCATGTTATCATATGATCCAATGATTTTTGTTAGAGTGTATTAGATACCGATAAATATTCATTTACATTTCCTCAATTTTCATGTTTTCATTTAGTCAAAATGGGCCAAAAATGGCCGAATTCAATGGATCCGTCTCCATGGCAACCAAGTGCACGTGTGGAACTTCCGACACCATATTTACTAGTTTTGTACCAAGACACACCTATGGTAAAAATTTCATCAAAATCCGAGACATGTCGTTTCCAAGCCCTATAGTAAATTCGTTGGTGCTTACAGAGAATCGGAGAGTTTAATTCGAATTAAACGTAAGTTTACTGCGAATTAGCTTCGCTTAGCGTTCACACGGAGAATTTAATGCGAATTAGTTTACTTCGCATTAGTTTACTGCGCATTAAATTACTTCGCATTAGCTCCGTGTGAACGCTAAGCGAAGCTAATTCGAATTAAATTTTGGGGCATGCGTAATGGCAAAATTAAGTCAAATGCGTCATGTCGGTGGTCAGCTTTAAGTACTTGTGCTATTTTTGAGTGAAAAACTAAGAAAAAATGTGTTAATCACTAAAATATGTCTCCAGACACTGTGACAATATGTCAAATGCATCTGCTTATGCATAAGGTGACGTGATTTGCAAATGACGTCATAATAGCCTTCCTCACGCCTGACTGTCGAAGTAAAATTTTAATTCGCATTAGTTTACTTCGCATTAGCTGTCGTGTGATTGCAATTTAATTCGCATTAGTTTGATTCGCATTAGTTTACTTCGCATTAATTTACTGCGAATTAAACTTGTCGTGTGAACAGGGCATAAAATGTTGTCAAGAACAATTACTTCAAGGTTTGGCGATTTAATCATGACAACAATCTCTGATGAATAATACTCTACTGATATGTTTTAGACGACTTATACACTTTGAAATATCCGAGTTGAATTCCTTAATGTCGCACATAAAATAATGTGAAAACATTATGCCGCTTAAATTAAATTTCGCAGACATTAGTGCAATATAACATATATGAAGACTTCGCTTAGACGACTCGATTTAATCAAAGAGAAAAATTCAGCAAAATTTGAACGATTTGTAACATCAGATATATACAAGATACAAGATTTTATCAGTCCAATTTGGGCCCTGGAGGAGCAAAAAAGATTTACAAACAAAAGAAGGACCCAGGAGGAGGATCCAATTGATAGAACAAACATGATCTTACATATAATGAGAGCAATTGATAAAACGTATATGAGTTATACTGACTATGCATACATCTATTGTACATATGTTATGATAATATTATAGTCAAGGGCAATTTTAAGAAACTGGGAAAAAAGTACATATATACATATATGCCTATCAAAATATCCTCAATTAAAGTAACGTTAATCATGTTCTTAGCTTGGAGAACATATGCAGACATATAAGCATTAAATATTTTCGTCTGATGTGATGTCATGCATTAAATATGACCTCAAAATATTGTAAATTCAAAATTTCAAGAAAGTTGTATATTTTCTTTGATAATTCAATTGGAAAAAATCGAGTGCACGTCTGCACATACTCTATATTTTAATATTATGTGTAGATTGATAAAATTAACGAAATAATTTGCATTTTGTCCTCATTCTTTTTGAAGATAACACACAAGCTTATTAGTCAGTGCTGTCATTGACACAAATCTATCTTTTTCCCAAATCATGTTTTGAATTATTTGGTAAATTCACATTTATGCTATAATGTATACAGTCATATACATTTTATGAAGTTGCTCTTTGAGTACATTTAAAAAAGAATATACATTAAAAAATTATAACATCTGCAAAATCTGCAAATTTCTTTTTGTTTATTCTGAGAAGAAAAAAAAAATATTGCAATTACCGAAAGCATGCAATTTTAGATTTTTATTTTTAAAAATCATTTTTTTAAAAATAAACAATTTCGGAGAATAAAAATCAGGCACGTAGCTACGGTTTTGAAAGAGTATCTCGAGTCCTAAGAAAGGCACACAGTCAGAAAAAGAGGAAAGCATTGCCTAGACATGCACTACGGGTCTGCAAGTAGTGCTATAACAATTTGAATTATTTTATTTAAATCAGACATCGATGCAATGCATTACGTTATATTAATCAATCTGATGTTATAAGTCGTTCGAATTTTACTGCGCGAATTTCCTCTTTGATTAAATCTAGTCGTCTACACGAAGTCTTCATATATGTTATATTGCACTAATGTCTGCGATATTTAATTTTAGCGGCTTAATTTTTACACATTATTTTAGTGCGACATTTAGGAATTCAACTTGGATATATCAAAGTGTATAAGTCATCTAAAACATATCAGAAAAGTATTATTCACCAGAGATTGTTGTCATTATTAAATCGCCAAACACTGAAGTAATTGTATTTGACAACATTTTTATATCATAATATCGCATTCTAAAACAACAACACGAGGCGGTTATACGTTTCCGTATAAAGCTGACCACCGACAAACGCATTTGACTTAATTTTGCCATCACGCATGCCCCAAAATTTAATTCGAATTAGCTTCGCATAGCGTTCTCACGGAGATAATGCGAAGTAATTTAATGCGCTGTAAATTAATTCGAATTAAACTAATTCGTATTAAATTCTCCGCGTGAACGCTAAGCGAAGCTAATTCGCAGTAAACTTACGTTTAATTTGAATTAAACTCTCCGTGTGAACAGGGCATAAATGTCCACATGACGGCGGCCAAACCCACAGGTCATGAAGAGTAAAGGAGTTTTGGGGATAAACAGAAAGTAAATGTTTTGTCACACCAACAAAATTTGTCAGATCTTTCAAACTTTGACTAGTTTCATTCCCTAAACTTAGAAAAACATCTATCAGAAAGAAAAAAACAAGTACAGCAAATCATAGGATCTGCCATATTCCAGTATACGAAGGGTCATACTCAAAAATGTGTTCGAAAAACAATTAGAAATTGAATGAAAATGTTACGGATATGTGTTTTAATTAAAAGAGAATATTTTAGTTAAATCATTAAGACTAAGTCATAGAAAAGCATTTTTTTTTTGTTTCTTTCCGAGCCCCAATGACATTATTTATTGAACGCCCCTCGTACATACGAATGATTTTTGAAAACTATGGTACAAGTCATTTACCCCATATCATACTGTTGATTATGTGCAGATACCGGATGGGCGTGGTCATAATGGCAACTCGGGAGCTACGCTACCTCGTGTCATTATGACCACGCCCATCGGGTATCTGCACATAACCAACAGTATGATATGGGGTAACTACTATATATCGTAATAAGTGAAAAAAGATTTCTGCGGGAAAACACAATTAACGTGGTCATGCAAATGGTAAATGCTATCGAATACAAAGGCATTCAAGTACACATGGTGTAACACTATTCTGACAGTAAGCAGAAAGGATATGTTTTTACGATTTTAAAATAATTAACATATAAGAGAGAACAAATCCTGAAAAAAAACATTTAAAGATCCTTTTTTATTTGCTTTTTAAAAATTAATATATGATAAATTTTTCAAATTTGTATTTACAACTTTAGAATAAATCTCTTAAAGCGTTGACTTTTGCATGAATAATTTTGTCCTTGAAATTCCTCATAGAATAAAACTAGAGGTACTGTGAGCAATGAGCTCACTCAATGATACCCCCCCCCCTGCCTCCCATATGATTATAATGGTGGCAAAGTCCACGTTTTGCTGTGGCCAGGAAACCCAAAATATGTGTCGGATCAAAAAGTAAAATAGGTGGTGCACAATAGCAATGTGTAATAAAGATTCTGTGAAAGTTTCATTAAATTTCACTCAGTGGTATAAGAGGAGTTGTGGATAAGAGATGGGTACCCCAAAGCGTAACAGACAGACGGACATACCGATTACTATATATCCTCCCACTTTTCAAGCGGAGGTATAATGATATTTTGATAGATTGGGGTGTAAGAAATAATTCAAAATAGGATTTTTAGGGGTATCCCTACCCTATTGTCGAAATTTACAAAAAACGTATTGCATTTATTTAAGGAATAACTGTCTTATTTTTCGAATTCATGAAGTGATCAATGGATTGGCTTGTGTGATAATTTGCATAAACGCCGAAGGCGTTTATGCATAAAATTATCACACAAGCCAATCCATTGATCATCTTCATGAATTCGAAAAATCTGACAGTTATTCCTTATATTTACATGCTTTGATTCCGCCAATCCACGGGCTCCAAGCCTGCTTCTCTCTAGGTGTTGTCCCGCCCTGCACGTGTTTTTTTTTTTTGGAACCGCTCCAAAAGATTCATGAGGAAATAAATTACATTTACAATTGGTAATTTTATCTCGGACAAAGACATTGGAAATGTAAATATTTATAGCAAAACACCTTGAACGTATTTGTTGCTTCATACAACATTGAAATCAACTCACGCTAACTTGTAAAATCTAATAATAAACCTGAGTAACTTCGTGACACAGATTCTAAATCAAATTATATATTTTATTGAGCTATCCAGCAACCTATTGAAAACTTTACCAGTGTTTTGTAATTTGCTGTTTAAATAAATCATCTCAAATTATACGCAATGTTCGTAGATGTTATGAAAGTATATTTCATTGCAAGGAGTATAGGAAAAAACATGGGGTTTTCTGAAATTAACAGCTCCTTGATAGAACATTTTAACTGTGAAAAAATAAAATTAAATACTTCTACATTAATTTTGATATATACTCTCTTGAAATACTTATTAAACGACCCTCGTAATACATGTATAACAGACGAGTTTGAGGAAGAAGAGTGACAGACAGGCGGACCAGGGTAACAACAATATACCCAAACTTTATTTAGAAAGTGCGGGTATAATCATCTCCACCGAAGGAAATGCCTAGAATCTGGTCAAATATACATCCACACAATTAATGATTAAATGTTTAAAAATCCTCGGACGTAATGAACATTAGAAATAGAAAACAAACCATATTTCAAAGCAAAGTTTGTTCAACAACAAGTAAGGATATTTTTCTATAAAGTATAAGATTTATTTTTACCTTAAATTTGAAAGAAAACTGTTTGATTACTACATATATATAAATAAAAATATTAATATGGCATTCACACTAGAATAATAGAAGCTGTCATTGTACTTTTATTCAGAGAAAAAAAAACCTATGAATAATTGGGGAATTCACGGCTAGGGAATTCTAATAAATCTTACAAATATGAAGTATCCTGAGGAAGTGCTGATCAAGAGATTTGAATCCGGCTACAAAAGGGGGTAATTAAAAGAAAGTTTCACCATAATAAGTATGAATTGTAATACAAGAAACTTCAATAGTTATGGATGATGAAATCTACAATATTCATAGATATTGTAATATACCATATCCACAATACTCGTTAATTAAGAATCGAAATCTATAGTAAATGCTAAATGGACAGTGAAAATGCCCACCAAACTATGTTTATCTTAACAATAATGCAAAGTAAAATAAGCTCTTAGTCGCAAGTTTCAAGTCCTTGAGGAGTTTAAAGTTAAATATCGTAATAAGTGATAAGGATTTCTGTGAAAAAACACAAGTCAAGTGGTCATTCAAGTGGTAGATATCGAAAACACAGATATTCAAGTATACATGGTGTGACGATATTCTGACAGTAAGCAGAAAGGATGTATTCAGACTTTTAGAAGAATTTACATGAAGAATAGAACAAATTCCTGGAAAAAAGAAACAATTAAAAATCCTTTATTTAAAGACAAGATAGGGTAAGACCCCTTTTTTTCCCTGATTTTTGTCTTTCAGAATGATTCAGTTTATCCATAAAAATCTGTTGTCACTTGCCACAAAATAAGTATTCGATTTAAGCTTTGAAATACACAGAGGTCTCAGAGAGGTCAGAAAATAAGTCAATTTTCGAATTTTCTCATTTTTATGCAAATTTTCATCGATTTTTCAGCTTATTTTGTTTCGGAAAACATGGAGCACAAGGTTGCCTATCTACTAAATATACATATTTTATACACTAGAAGCAAATGCAGTTTACGTGTAAAAATCTCAGATAGGCAAGCTTGTGCTCAATGTTTTCCAAAGACAAAAGTATCTCAAATATAAATAAATTCCACCAGAGTTGAAAAAAATCAGGAAAATGTCTAACTTCTAAACATTTAAGTAGCTTAAATGTAAGCATTGAATCCAAATTAATGCTGGTCTTAAAGCAAGCATCATCATTTCAAGTTCTTAACTACAAACAATCAAGTAAGGGGCCAGATTTGGCCGTTACCCTATCTTGTCCTTTAGAGATTCATATACATATAGTTTTACCATACATATATACATTTTCTGTATTTTTTTATGAGAGAAAGAGAGAGAGAGAATGAAAGAGAGAGAGAACAAGAGAGAGAAAGAGAAGAGAGGGAAGGGATAGTGATATAGAAAAAATGAAAGAAAAAGTTAGCAAGCTCACATACCCCACGCTCCCCCAGAACTCAAAGTGCTGAAAATCCCGGAAAAAATGAAGGAATCGAAATTTCCCGGTAATATGCACATCTACACATTGTGTCCTAAATATCTGCAAAGTTTGAAGAAATTCTGTGCAGCAGTTTAAGATGAGATTTGCGCTGACAATCTGTTCATCCCTATATATTCAAGGTACGGCCAAAAATCAAAGTTGAAAAGTGCAAAAATTCCAAGAAAAATAAAGGATTCGGAATTTTCTGGTAATATCCACATCTACACATTGTGTCCTAAATATCTGCAAAGTTTGATGAAATTCTGTGCAGCAGTTTATGAGAAGCTGCGCTGACAAACTTGTTCATCTCTATATTCAAGGTATGGCCAAAAATTAAGTTGAAAAGTGCCGAAATTTCCGGAAAAAATAAAGAATTCGGAATTTCCCGGTAATATGCACATCTTCACATTGTGTCCTACATATCTACAAAGTTTGATGAAATTCTGTGCAGCGTTTTATGAGGAGTAGCGCAGAAAAAAAAAACAGGACTGACTGACTGACGGAATCAAAACATTTTAACCTCAAGCAACTTGTTGCGTAGGGTATAAAAATTACATAAACAAATTCTTCCAGGGTTTCAAGGCTTCGTCAAAAGTTACCTTATTATTGTTCTTATTTGCAATATACTTAAATGTTTCATACATATATTTGATGGAGGATATCAGTCCATTCAAGGTGAGTTTTTTTTTCTAATTTTGCAAATGATCCCAATATGAATTCTTTCTTTGAATATACAACATAAATATGAATCTTTCTTAAACAGTAATTATCAAAACTGGTCAATAAATCTTGTATTACTTCACTTTCCCAAAAGATGTGTGCAGTAGTTTCTGTCTGGGTTTCACAAAAAGAACAACCATATAAACCTATTTTCTTAATTTTATGTAAAAAGGAATTTGTTGCTAATATTTTATGATTAATTCAAAATTGAAATCACTGAAGTTTTGTATCTTTTGTGAGCTTAGAAGGAAAAGAAAAAATGTTCTCCCATTGAATATCATTTAAGTTAAAATTCCATTCCAGCTAGTTACACAAGTGCAAAAATTTTTTTTGGGACATTGAGAAAAATATATTGTATAAAGGAGTTAATATTGAGCTTATTTATTTAATTTTCACTTTATTGGTTTTCATCCATTCTCTAATAGCAGCTATAAGTCCATTTAACTCAAGAAAACAAGAAAAGTTGTATTGATTCCATATTTCAAAATAAACATATTTACTTCCATAAAAGAACCATCCTCTCTGAATAGATTATTTACGAAAAATATTTCAAATCATTTCTTATAATTTTTTTTTTGGCCAATCGGAATATTTTATCAAAAAAGAGTGGTTCCATAGAGACATATAGGTTCTGGTAGTTTTTTTTTTTAAGAAAATAATAGCCAGGCCTCTAAAAAAATTTCCAAAACATATTTTTCACATCTTTAATTTTCTTGAGGATGTATTTTTCTCCACAAAAAACTACACATGTAATTTATTTTTAATATAAAGCTAAATATGATTTTTTTTTTTCTTGCAATATAACATTTTTCATCCATACAAGTTAAACTCTTTAATACTAATCATCTTGAAACCGCCATCCTTAACATAAACACCCTTTTTTAGTCTAAAAGTATTACTCTCCGTTACAAAAGAGTAAAACATTTAAATATCCATGGTTATTAGTTGTTTTCTGAGCCCCGTTCACACATAGCCGCCGCCTCTACTACGATCAAAGTGTGACCTAAAACCTGTCCGATCGTGACAAATCGAAGGAGAAATACAGTGGAGTCTTCATAAGCGCAGTATCACCCCTACTAATGTGTTCGGAACCTTTCTTTTTCGGTGTTCTGCAATTTATAAAACCCGATGAGTTCAGAGTAGCTCTGGCAGTGGCTCTGGCGAGAGTAAGCGAGACTACAGCGAGAAAGGATAAATTATTCAAGGAAATGTGGCTAGGAAGTGACTAGCACGTGGAGACATGGTAAACAGAAAAGTTATGTTGCGTTTTAGTTTTCACCACCCTACAATATAATTCTGAAGAAATGTACTTCAATCGATCTCTGTTGAATTCATTCAAATTTAAATTATAAGTATTCTCTATGATACAATTTTCTGCTGTCATACATGAATTAAAATTTTTTTATACAGATATTTTGCATGGGAACTGGGACTATATTTTGTAGCGTCAGATTAGCAAATGAGGCACCAATGTGACTTTAACTGACAAATCAGCTGAATGAGAATTGCATTATGGGTTACTACGAATACTACAGGAATTTTACGCTTGATAAATTCCTTTATTGTACTATCGGTGAATACAATTGCCAGGTGGATTCCCTGGCCAATACACGTGATCACGAGTATAGTTATGTAAAAGATGTTTTGTCCATTTAAATACATACGAGAAGCTGCTCGTTTTCCTTACCCTTGAAGTGGTGTTCTGAACTTGACATTAACTACTATTAATTTTATTAAACATATTTTTTTCTAGTTAACAACAAATTAAAAACGCCCGTGATATCTTTCAAAGTTTCTAATGTTTGCATTTTGTTCATAAGAACATTTTTTTTATTTTGCACTCCATTGACATGATCATAAATTGACGTGAACTACGTTTCGAATATAACATGTAAACATATATTTTTTTTTGTAAACGTATTCAATCAACAATTGGTCAGTTGCTCGTTAATTTCCTCTGTGCGCATTAATAGCAATAGTCATATAAGGCAAACAAAGGTTTGTCAGTGTAGATGATCTTACACATTTTTCTACCAAAAGTATCGGTCGCTGAGCTGTAAGTTTTGTAGTAAATTATGGTAAGATATATTAATTGTTAACCCCCTTTTTTTAGCCACCCATTTCTGTTGAAAATCATGAAAGTCTTTCAGAAAGGTCTGGAAACACATTTTTCACAAGACATGTTTTCAGAAAAATAGACTATAGCAATTTCCTGTTTACTGCCAATTTTATTTATAAAACCGGTTCTACCCTATAACCTTTGAATAGGTAAACCTAGACCACGTGTCTTGAATTTAAATCACAATAACATTAGTAGGGGTGAGTATGATCGCGGTAGGGTCTTCGTGATCGGATAGCTCAATTCTCTCGCCACGCTTATTTTGAACATGCTCTAAACAAGCGATGCGGGATCATGGCCAACAAGAATCGGGGTAAAGTCGGGAAAAAAGAGCGTAGTAGAAGCGCCGACATCGTACAAGCAACACGGAAGCATCGTGGAGAGATCTTCGTGATCGCAGTACAGTCGGGAAATTATCAAGCACGCTTCTATACCGCTCCCACTACGCTCTTTCTACGTTCCCACTACGGTCTCTCTACGTTCCTGACGATCCTACGATCTACAATGACCTAACGCCGATCATACCATTTATCAGCAGTTTGTGAAAAATATGTTTCAAAAGTATGAAGTCCCTTACCTTGTGTATAACGTCCCTTACTTGGGAATGGACCTGTTCCAAAAACTTTTACCTGGTCAATCGTCTAGAAATTATGGGTCAGATCCATCATCCGAAGCCAGTCTTTAAAGCAAGAATGGTAGTGTCCATCCCTAGATGCATTATCCTTGCAAGTTTGGTCTAGGCAAGGCTTATCGTTACTTAAAGATGAACCTGCTCAAAAACTCTAATTTGATCAATAATCTGGAAATTTTAAGTTAGGTTCCACATCCAAAGGAACTCTGAAAGTGTCCATCCCTAGATATACATCATCCATTCAAGCTTGGTTCGGGTAGGGCTAATAGTTACATAAGAATATATTTGCTCCTAAAACTTTAACCGGGACGTCAATGCCAGATGTAAAGCTCCTCTCATCTGCGTCGAGGTAAGCTAAAAATCTTACATTGACACATACCCTTGTGCGTGTGTTTGAGGGTTTGCCTGTGTTTGCCATAAATCACAGACGTAAAATGTTAATAAAATTCATCCACATTTCCTGAGACCTTCTAAATTGCACTAGTTTTTTTTGTAGTACATTGAATTCCTGTTGTTATGACCATCTTACATCTGCATGTATTTTCTTGACTATAGTTTTGATTATCGATTTGTTTATTGAAATCTTGCTAAGCATTTATGATAATGAATGGCATTTCTACTGTGCAGATATGGAGACACTTATTTGATGTTGACAGTGCATATATATGTAACACAGGACTGATTTATTCTGTGATAAAAATTACATCAGTATACCTTTAATCATAACATCAAATAACTGGGAAAACTTTACTTATTACTTTTCATTAGGTGCATTTATTCATGATAAAGTTAACACTTCTTTCCTGAGATGATGGGAAAAAACATGAGGAATTTTACAGAATTTACAATCAATAGTCACTGAGGTAACTGTGCTAATATTGCAAAATAAAATTTCAGCGGTCCAAAGATACACATTTAAGTTATTATGCAGCAAGTTTTTCTCTGATCCACTGTAGATGACTTTTAACATTGGTATACACCCCTGGTGAATTTGGATCCCCACAGCCTCTTCCCCAAGAAGTTGCACCCATTGCAGTATATTTACCTTGAAAGAAATATTTTAAAACATTACATAAAAACTTGCTTTTAAGACAAATTGCCTTACATAAAATGTCATTCTTCTATTAAGGTTAAATAAGTACTTACCATTGACTTTGCATACCAGGGGTCCCCCACTGTCACCCTGACAGGAGTCCGCCCCACCCTTTATGTATCCTGCACAGAACATACTGGCAGACAAAGCACCTTTGTAAAGTCTTCGGCATTTCTTTTGTTGTATAATGGGAATTTGTGCGTATTTTAGAAGATTTGGTGATCCTGTAATTTTATTTTAAAAATTGAATTAACATATACATTCTGATACTGTTGAAGCATTTTTACAACATCTATATAACAAATATTCTTTACTGCACCAAATTAGTTTTGTAAACAAAAAGAAACAAAACAAATAACTAATGATTGATGTTATCATATTTTAAGGGTATCATGATGTAATTCAGTACAGAACATGTATATATGTTTAATTTCATGTATCATAACAAACCCAATTCAGTTTTCCCCCATCCAGATATATAACAATCCAGATCTTCGTCGTACTCTGTGGTTTCTGTAGGCAAACAGGCAGGCTGAATGTACAAACCCATTGTAATACCACGGCCATCTTTAGGGGTCACCTTTATCAAGGCAATGTCATTGTCATAGGTGTCAACTGCAGGAAAATTAATGAAATTAAATTAAACTTAATTGAATAAAATTAGACTTATAATTATATTTTATAATGTCATATGATATAACATTTTATTATTAAATTATATTATGAAATTACAATAACAAACAACTAGTACAATACACTATTGTCTTCTGAACAATCCTAGACATTTTAAGATAAGGAAACATCCATTAAAAATAAATGATTCATATTTGTTGATTGATGAACACAGTCAGAAGGGCACAATTTTCATACTAACCATCATACTCCTCATGCATATAAATTTCCTCTATTTGAAATTCTTCTTCGTAAGGATCTGGGTCTTTGTTGTTCAGATCCCCAACTCTAACTAGCAACCTTGATTTCACCTCACTATAATACATTAAAAATTTGTATACTTATTCTAACATGGATGAAATCTGCTCTTTAGTTAAAGAAAAGGGACTGCAATGATATTATCTACTTTAATAAAACGTTAGATATTCAGTTAAGTTCAAAGACAAGCAATATCTTCCATTATGTACACGTTGACATTATCTTTAGAAATAAAAGCTAACTCATCAAAGCAATGCGCAGCACTAAGAATCCAGAATGGACTGAGAATGGTTCCTCCACAGTGTTGGGCATCTATTTGTCTGGTTCTTGTTTTGAAGATGATTTTCCGAATGGCCACTTGCCAGGGAAACATTCCATAGTCGGCATTAAGTCCACTAAATATCTTCAGTGGAGGTCGCCATTCTTCAACTGTTCTCTCTCCTGTGTCTCTTCTTCGTCTAGAGTTAATCACCGATTCTACTGGACGATTGCCACAATCTTAAAAGTATAAAATTTTATTTTCTTTGCTGCTCACTAGCTAATTAATTAAATTCTTTCAAACTTTCCAGAAGGATTGAGATATAGTAATTTTGAATATATTGCAAATTTCGTTTTCAGTTTTCAAGATACTTTTGTCAGGACTCAGCCACAAGCTTTGCTTATAGTATTACTGTACTAGTATGTATAAAAATATTATTGTACCAAATGGGAACACCTTGCAATTCAATAAGCTTTTTTAAAATGTACAACAAATTCTCGAATTGGATGTTAAATAGCAATCAATCAATCACAATATGTAACCTGATCACACTTCAAGCATTCATCTTGCAATAAAAAAAACTTTCTCAAGAAAGAGCCAATTTAAAAAAAAAAATAACTATAGACATGCACCTGAGGGGAGTTCATTTATATCATCTGTAGAAATGGCATCATTAGAAAAACATATGACACCAGCATCCTCATTATGTCCACAGTTATTGATGCCCCATCCAGGATGATCACAATCTACCAAAGATTTCTCATCACCATTGCATGCCACGTCATCCAGATGAATACGGCCAGTTCCTTGTCCAAACCGGGCATTGGAAACTGCGGCCCCACTCCTACAATATGATTATTACGAATAGATCAGTAAGTTTATGCATCAACATCCAGTGTTTGGAAAAATTCTGGGGAAATATTCAAGTAATGAATTTTGATAAAAATCGCAAACTGGGTGGAAGAAACTAAAAAATTCCTTACCTTTCTTGATGATTTAGATACTGACAATCTGAACTCAGTGATTCCCCTACCTCTCAGGTGAGTATTAATATCTTAACAACCGTTAATCTAATTATTGTTAACTATCCCCTCACCTATATCCCAACATTCTACACACAACTTTGGCATCAAAATCATCCCAGTCGTCATCACAAACAGTTCCATAGACCCCATTGTGATTTATTTCTATGGTACCACGGTCCTTGTCCCCATTTAAGTTGTTCACTAAGCGAATTTTTGTTTCAACTGTAAAATAAAAACAAATCTATTAGGCGTGAATTATAAAATGCAGAGACCATCCTAATTCAATTCGTAATTGAAATTTTGGTGTCTAATGGACAATAACCATCTATTCTGAAAATGTGTAGATGCCTTTCCACGAGTTTGTAAATTTTGCACTCTTCGACTTCCACAGAAACACTCTGTCTCTATTTTGTAAATTAAAAATCGTTTTATGAAATTTAGAATAAGAGCATCTATGGGCAGCGGAAAGGGCAAAAATTACCATAATGAGAAAACAAACAATTATTTTAATTTCAATGACCATAAAAACTTAACAAATGATATACAATGCATAATCAACAGACATTTTCGCAGAACAAATATACATTAAAGCAAAACCAACGACCACGTACGTAACAAACATATATGAATGCAAAACCAACGATCATCTTTGCAGTACAAACGTACATGAAAACATGACAAACGAAAAAAACTTAACAAACGTGCAAGCGGTAAATCTAGTCTTCCCGACTCCGTCGGTCCCGGATTTTTTTTTTTTTTTTTTTTTTTTTTTTTTTTGGTCGGCGCACAAAAACTCTTCACACTTCTCAGGCACATTTTCTTTTTAAATGAATTCAATTATATATATATAAAAAAAAAAACTTACACAAATTTGCGTATTTATTACTGAATCAGCAGTATCATCTTCCAAAAAGCGGTAAATGTAGTACTCCGTTATTAATATGAAAACCAAAAACGGACATCGATACAGAGAGACGTTAGGTGTCGTAGATAGTAAAGGTGCATGGACACAGATTTGAAGTTAATATTTTCTGTATAAAATTACGACTTATATATATTAATAGCATTTCACACAAAAATATATTAAAATCTCATTTCATCTAAAAGTTATTAAAACTTCAAAATTTTAGACGGGTTTGATTGACACATCCTTGCACTCTCACAAATTATAGTTTTATTCTAATATTTAGGAAAAGTGGCAATCTTGTTTCAATAACTTTAAGATGAAATAAAAATAACTTCAAATCTGAAGATGGAATTAGTATTTCAGTAGAAATTGGTGGTGGTAATTAAAAAAAAAATGAACATTTAAATTCTATAAAAATTCATAACATCAAAATGATTTGATTTCAAAAGAGATTTTTATCAAACGTTTCATAAAAATAGCTAAATCTAACATTGTACTTTAGTAAAACCATGCAAAATGAAAGTATTGCATTGTTATACATTGACGTAGCATCGTTTTTGAAAGGAGGGGGTAACCAGAGAAAAAAATTCAATCTAGCTGAAAAAAAGATTTAAAAAACTTCTTTCAGTACCATTTTTTTCTCTTTTAATATACATGTACTACATAACCCTTTTTTGACCTTACTCTTAAAATTGGGAAATGTTGCTACGTGCGTGTCACATGATATTTCACTGTAATGTAAGTTACATGTATCATAATAGATTCTTGTAATATTTAAAGAACTGGGGAAAACCAATTTATGTAACAACAACAACCAAAAAAAAAAAAAAAAAAGGACGAAACGGCCTTCAGGAGAATGAGATTTTTTTTTCATTTTATGTAAATTATTTTCTTTCATTTGAAATTTTTAAGATAAATTAAAATAAAAAAAATGAAAAAATTAAAGGGGGATCCGAGATAGACCACATCTATGCTGTAGAGCCTAGGAACATAAACATGTTATGGCAAAGAGTTCTATACGAACAAGCTAATTCAGAGAATTTGTGTCCCCCGCTTAGGGAAAAAGTAAACCATGCGCAGTTCGGGGAGGGGGGTTGTCGGATCCCCCTGACTTAAGTTGAAAAATTATTAAATGTATACATGTACACATACTGAAGCAAATAAAATATATCAATATGAATATAAAGATTTGATTGCTTATTCTTTATTATGAGTATAGAAGATTCCTTTTTATATGGAATATTTATCACTCTGTAATGATGATTTTATGAGTTTGTAGAAGCCACACCTTACAAATTTTTCATTTCACATGCTGAATACTATCATTTAGTTAAAAAAAAAATTTCAGAAAAAAAAAGAAAATACGTCGTCCTGGACTCGAACCCGGATCTCCCGCACGAAATGCGAGAGACATACCACTACACCACGAAGCCTCTATTTTCACACCTGTTTATTTAAACTACTAGTATATACAAAGATGAAGACATACATGTATATATTTTCAAAATTTTACATAATGCATTGTGTCTAATTTAACCTTTATTAAACAGTTCTAATAGATGAAATAAGAATATAGAGTCCGCCGAGAACCTGTTTTATACGTAATAACTCTCCTCATGTCCCTGTGCTAAAAATAACGACATGTAATACAATAAATTCTTCTAAAACAAACGGGGCGGGACACTTTGAGAGGGGTGAGAGAGGTCTTAGGGACTTTTGGTATAAAATTCAATTGCAAAAGCTCAAAATCTTCTTGAAATATCGCCCGGAAAAGAAAGTGTTACACACAGACAGAATGTATATATTTACGACCTTGAACTTTGACCTTTTGACCTCAAAATCAATAGGGGTCTTCCTTAGGCCATAGGAAGTTGTTATGTAAAATTTCATGGCAAAAGCTCAAAGGGTTCTCGAGATATCGTGTGGAAACAAAAGTGTTATAACAGACAGAATTTGCGAATTTATGACCTTGAACTTTGACCCTTTGACCTCAAAATTAATAGAGGTCTTCTTTAGTTCATAGGGAGTTGCCATGCAAAATTTCATTGCGAAAGCTCAAAGGGTTCTCGAGATATCGTGTGGAAACGAAAGCGTTACAGACAGACAGAAAGACGGACAGACGGACGGACGGACAGACGGACGGACGGACAAACCCAAATTAATATCCCCCACTTTTCAAGCGGGGGACAAAAAAAAATGTGTGGGGAATTTTTGAGCATACAAATTTTCTGGCATGTAAATGAGGGTTTTCATTTATTAAAAAAATATACCTCAGTTTGTTGTTTTAATCGCGATTCTACGAAAACATCATTATCCTTTTTTCAGTGGTTTTCGCATTTATAGCTGAGTATTAGATTTACCGCTTTTTTGGTGGTACTGCCGATTCAGTTATAAATACACAAATTTGTTTAAGTTTTTATATATTAATGAATTTTTTTTAACCTAGAAATGTGCCTGAGAAGTGTGAAGAGTTTCTGTGCGCCGACAAAAAAGAAATCGCCAAAATAAAAAAAAAAAATTCCGGGACCGTCGGGAGTCGGGAAGACTAGATTTACCGCTTGCACGTTTGTTAAGTTTTTTTCGTTTGTCGTGTTTTATGTACGTTTGTACTGCAAAGATGATCGTTGGTTTTGCATTCATATATGTTTGTTACGTACGCGGTCGCTGGTTTTGCTTTAATGTATATTTGTTCTGCGAAAATGTCTGTTGATTATGCATTGTATATCATTTGTTAAGTTTTTATGGTCATTGAAATTAAAATAATTGTTTGTTTTCTCATTATGGTAATTTTTGCCCTTTCCGCTGCCCATAAGCATCTTATTAGAAAATAAAGTTACAAGATACGAAAGCCAAAGACTTTCATTTATAAAATATTTTCACAGAAATGTATTTATTTTTTCAAACTTTTTTTTTTACGATTTTGATATTTAGCATGCCAGTAAAACGTCAGAACCGGCGCGATGATGAAACTGGGAGGCGGCATTGTTGGGTTGATTTTTGTCCACTACCGTTTATGTCCCTGGCATATTATACAGCTCAACGCACTTTTTCAACTCACATGGTTTTTCGCACAAATTAAGGTCACATTGTTATAATGTAAAATTGTGTAACATGACAACAAAATATTTTTTGAAAATGATTTATAACTTAATTTTGATCATTTTTCATGACTTTAAACATAATTCACACATAATAATTAGTAGGATTCTTATATACTCTTGGATGATATATTATGAGAGTTTCCAAATGTTTTTTCATGGTTTCTCGTCAACCATCTTTGTATCCGTTCATTTTAAAGCATACTTTTGCATTGCCTAAATACAGAAACAGTGCAGTTTATGTAATCTTTGTATTTTCTATACATTAATATGTCACTAAACCGCAAGATGAAAGAAGTATTTTTTCATCTGTTCGACTGGTTTCCACGTTAAAAGATGGCATTTTTTCAGGTTAACTTTCTGAAATCTAGCATCATGAAAGATACCTTCCAACGCAAAATTTCAAAGTTTCAGACCATAAATTTAAAGAATTTTCTTTTCAATATTTACAATTTTCTATGTTGAAAGATAAACAATTCTTGACTATCCTATCCTTTCACATGATTCTTTAATACAGTTTTGTCAATTTTCGGCGCTGCATTTCTACAAAACCAAGAGAAGTATGGAAAATGTGCAAAGAATCTAGAAAAATACTTATCTGTAAGAAGTAAATTTGAACATTTCAACCAAAAACTTTCAAAGAAAGTTCGATTAATTAATTTGTAAATACGTATGGTAGAACCATACACATTTAACATCATACAATTTATAAAACAATTCCTTTTTAGAACATTGACATTTAAAACTTTAGATAATGATTTTAGAGAAAATGCACCTGAAACTTAAAATATTTAATAATATAGATTATGTCTCGAACTGAAACTCGATAATTTTAAGTTTCATCGCAAGAAAAATGTTACTTTAATTTGAGCGAAAATCCTTGTGAGTTTAAAAATTGCGTTGAGCTGTACAAGACAGTGATTCCTTATATTTCTATTTAATTGTGAAATAAATTATAGATTTATATTATAAAAATATAGACTAATAGATTTAAATTACAGTCCTCTCATGTCCAATTCCATTAGTCCTCGGCAATTGACGTAAAACACATTTAGACATCAACACAAGATTTATATGCCTATTTCACCTCCTCCTTAGCGTTAGACACAAAGATGCACATGAGATTTACATGCATATAAGCCTCCTTAGCCCCTGACCCATAGATTTGCCTAATTTACATTCCGATAGAATTACCAAGAAATCAACTCCTCCAACTTTCAAAGATTTGTCACAGAGAGAGAAACAAATAGAAATGGAAAAATTCCAAAATCATCTCCATTTGGAGACGGCAAAATGACCATACAAACACATAAGAATATGTGTAAATTTTTGAAATTGGGATAAAACTCTACCTGAACCATCTGTTGTGGGAGTTAGTGTGGTGGGAGGGGAATCACAAATGACGCCCACATCCTCTGAATGTTCGCAATTACTGATGCCCCATCCATTGTGTCTGCACTGAGATATAGATTTCTCTGTTCCCTGACATTTCACATCATCAAGAAGAGTTATCCCTGTACCAGGTCCAAAGTAACCTTCTTCTGCAACAATACCACCTCTGAAAATAATATAGTCTTTGGCTGTATCGTTTTCAAATTTGGATAGGCAAAAGTTTTTTCACGATTTGAAAGAAAAGATTGAAAACTATCTTGAATATTTTTACAGCTGTTATTATTCTTATTGAACTTTTACAGAATCCATTTAATAACACAAGTGAAGGCAATATCAATAGGAGAAACACCAACTATAACAATGTTTTGGCCATGAATTGATGTGGAGTTTTAGAAAAAAAATGTTAACAGTAAATCCACATGAAATAGAAAAAATTACCTGTAACCAAGCATCTGACAAATGACCATGGCTTCGATATCAGTAAAGAAGTCATCACATACAGTTCCAGTCTTGTTTTGCACGGTTAACATCACTCGTCCTTCACTCGGAACCGTTCCCTCAATCAACCTTACTCTCACCTCAGGAGCAGCTGTTAAATTAGCTTATGTGATGTAATTTTTTTTATTTTTAATAAAGAATTTAATGGCACAGGGATGCTTTTCTTTGTTTTATTTATTTTTAAACATCTGAGGAATCACAATGGTGCAAACTTGAGGAAGCAATATAATTTTTATACATCTAAAGATCTTACAAACAGACTCATCTTCACAATCAACACCAACGTCTTCTTCATGTGTGCAATCCGAGATTCCCCATCCATCATGTTGACAATCATGGATGCTAGATTCATTTCCGTGACAATTCAGACTATCAAGCCAGATTGTGCCCTTACCAGGACCATACAGCTTAGAGGGTTTACCACCACTGAAAGTTAAATTACCATCTGTATTTCCCACCCAAATTTTACATGCATACCGTCTAAAACCATACAATGTACTCTGATATCAAAGCCCTGTCAATATCTACCTGTATCCAAGCATATGACAGACAACATTAGCATCCTTATTATCAAAGTTGTCATCACAGACAGTTCCTGATCGTCTTTTGTACCATATCTTTATCCGACCTCTACTGGCAACCCCACCACCCACCAGTTTAATTCTCACTGCAATTAAAAGTCTTCTGTAATATGGGAGTAGAATTTCTATGCAGGTACATTTCAAATATCACTTAAATTGCCAAGAAGCGGAAATTGTAGTAGTATGGTCACAGTCACATCTTCCGATCAAGGGGTCTTGCTGTATGAAAAAAGGGACAGTTGAAGGATGACCGAGATTAGGAAGACAGAAAAGGAGATGGGAAAACAATATATTGGAATGGAGAGAACTGAGCCTGGCTGAATCCCAGAGAGTGCCGGAAGATAGAAACAGATTGATAATAGTGGTGGACAAGTCTTTAAAGGATTAACGATATCCATGGAAGACAAGGGGTAAGTGAAGGTGATATTTCAAATTATATGGACTCATATCACCTATGGATGATTGTATAGTGGACTGTGTAGTTGTGGTGGATTTTCTGGTTGTAATTTCAGTAGCACCTACACAGAAGAAATAAAATGATACAACTCACAAATACGAATCTTTCTTTTTTATTTCTTTGAAGGATTTTGTCAACACATACTTGTTAACTGTAAACACTAACTTAGAGAAAAAAAGCAATGGACCTATTTTAGTACCTTCACAAATGACCCCTGCATCCTCTGTGTGACCACAGTTATGTTCTCCCCATGGCCTTCTTGAACAGTCAATAAGAGACGATTCGTTGCCATGGCACTCGACATCATCAAGCCAAATGGCACCTGAACCAGCTCCAAAGGTTGCATCAAACTTGGCCTGGCCACCTCTAAAAAGTTAATGCATAGAAAATCGTAAAACTATCTAAAACCATTTGGTCAGGTGAACACTTAAGAAGCATATTCAATTATGTTCCTTACGGATAACCAAGCATTCTGCAGACAACAGCAGCACTTTTATCTGACCATCCATCATCACAAATAGTCCCTTTAAGTCCATTTCTGATTATTTCAACCCTTCCACTGTTTGGTCCATGTCCATTCACCAGATTCACTTGTATATCTGTATTGTTCATACATTTATATTTTACATGGCTTGTTGAATTTAGTGTCAAAGTATGGTGGTAATTTTCACACATTGCCATAACAAAACAATTATGTAGTTTTCAACATATACTGATAAATGCATTTGTAGAACATTTTTTGTCATATTTATATTTTTACTCCTTGAATACTTTTTTTTAAAAAACATTATTACAGGTTTGGCATGATACCTGATAAATTGATGTTAAAATAGGTAACTTGAATAATGTTTGCAACAGTTAATGTAAAAATTCTGTAAAATTTTGTTAAAATAATAAAAATGTGTACAAAACTTTGTATAAATTTATTTATACGATGTCACAAGTCGTATGTATCAGGCAGTAATATTTAGTTTGTGTAATTTATCATCCTTGATGCATTTTAAAACTCCTACCACAACTGCTTTCGTCCGACCGATCTGAGCAATCAGCTGTGCCATCACATACTTGTTGAGGTGTTAAACATTTATTATTATCACATTGGAATTCTTCTTCCGTACATTCTTCAATGAAAACATATTTTATATAGGTGAAAATAAACCTCTTGATACATTGGAAGTTTCATAAAGCCTCTTAAAAAGTGTTCAGTCGTCAATCTTAAAATGTGTTACCTTTATATGGATAACACACAACCCCTGCAACTTCATATGATGTGCAGTCATGATCCTTCCACGGTTCTTTTTCACAGTCCTCCAAAGTTCTTTCAGTGCCATTGCAGTTTACCTCGTCCAAGAGAAAGTTTCCATTTCCATAACCAAAGGAACCCAATCGTGTAGCTTTCTCTGCTCCTCTATTGTACATAGGTTTTTGTCAAATGGCAAAAAAGTAATATAGAGCGAGAACTTACCTACATTCTGGCAGTTATCAAAGAAGTTCTTAAAGCAGTTACGTTTTCAAAGACATTAATTTTGTTAGCAGTTGAATTTCCTCTAAAAACAATTGTTAGTGAAATTCTTATAAAGTTTGTCCTTTAGTATCCCATTAATTACGTCAGAGTACATGGCGGCTGTAACAGTCGACGGGGGACGCTTAGTCCTCCATAACACTTGTTCCAAATATTCTGAAGTTTTTAGAGGTCCATGCATTCTCTGCTTCCTATTAGTATTGTTCCAGTGGTGGACTTTTGGACCTGATTTCAGTTCATTATCTGTATAGTTCTTATTGATTAATACCGGTATATGAAAATAACGACCTGTATTCAAATTAAAAAGTCCGTTCAAATGATACAAATCTGGAGCAGAGCAAAATCGCACCTCTAAAACATTAGAGGTGGGATCAGCTGCCAGAAGTGAGCATCCCATCCCGACCAGTAACAGCCGCCCTAAACTTAATTCTTGTCATGACTTGGAAGTAACAAGAAAATCTGTCGACAGTTTAGTGTGAAAATAATGGCTTAGCTATTAGTATGAAAAACGTTAGTCAGCATTTGGTTTCATGATAAATTACAATTGCTGACAAAGTCATTGTATCGATCATAGAACTTAAGATGAGACTGTTAAACGATATTTGTCCCATCAACTTGTTTGTTTTAGAAATTGTTCCTATGTAGAAGTTGATCTCTTTTGTGTTGAATCATTTGTTTTTATTTCAATTGAATGACTAATTCACAACAAACTTTAGCTTACCCTTCAAAGCCCATCATTCTGCAGACAACTCTTGCATCTCTGATGTCCCAGCTATCATCACATATAACTCCCCATTCCCCATAGTACTGAAGTTCAACTCTCCCGGAATGGTCATTGTCACCGCCCACTAGGCGAATTCCCAAGGGAGGGACGGTATTCTCAACTACATAAAAAGTATATCGATCATTCTGGCCTTTGTAAAAAACAATATTTTGCATATTAACAATGTCTCCAATCTTTTATTTTTACCACTTTCAAAAAACAAAATCTAATTTTAGTAAAAAAAAAAGTCTACTTTCAAAAATGGTTCGTTTAAAAATTGCCAATGTGTTAATCGAAATAAATATTCAGTAATCTCAATACTCACCGCATCCCTCCTCATCTGACAAATCTCCACAGTCATCGTGTGAGTTACATTGTAAATTTCGCTCGATACAGCGACCATTTTTACACTTGAACTCCCCAGGACACCCTCCTAAAACAGAGTGATATGTAGAGACACATATATTGTATCTACTCTGACAAAGAAATGTCTGAAAGATTGTATTATAGTTGACTATTTAAGGTAGTGTGTTCTAACAGTGCAATTAACAGAGTTGTCAAACCACTTGTGAATATTGTCATGAATTACTCGCAGAAATTTTCAAACAAATTAATGTATTACATGTACGGGATAATTTGTCATGTAATAATATTCAAAGAAAGTGAATCTTTCTTGAAATTGGATCATTGTAATAAAATAAGTATTAGTGATCAAATTGCCTGTCTAAAGCAATTAAGACAACGTTTTGAATGAAATTTATGTCAACTTTTGGGAATTACAAAAGCAAAAACTAAAACCCGTATACATATAAAGCCCCAGAAACGTACTAATCTGCGATTTGAGTTCATAGTAGTCATAAACGGCTGAGTAATCGCCACTTGTTGAGATTCTCTCTCTGTTTTTTGATGACAGAAAACACTCTCTTTTCCCAATAACATAATGGAAGGATCTACAGACAAACCTAGTAGACTGCAAACAGTATCTGGCACACTGAAAGAAGAACAAACGAACGTTTGACTGGTGAACTACTGAAAGGAAGATTTTGTTAAGTACATGATTAAGTTTACATCCTCTAATGTTAACGATTAATTTGTTTCCTTCCACAAAAATTAACCTGTTTAGATTATACTGACATCATTATAATATCTAAAATATCTGTATTATATCCTTTGTGACCTGTTCGGGTTCAGAAGTAATTTGACGAAATATATTTATCTGAAATAATAATACTTTGTCAATTCTTACAAAAGCTATCTTAGTTACCAGTTCTAGTGCTATATTTTCATAGGCCACCTCTCCCGACGACATGATCGCAAAGTTTCCACGTTTTGTAAATAGTGGGACTTTGTATTCTGTAACAGAATTGCATGATTTTTGTCATTAGATGTGCTGCAGAAGGAGAAATTCTGATGACACACAAATCAATCCCAGCTCACCACAGTTCTCTTCATCTTCATTATTTTGACAATCTCTCTCGGCATCACATTGAAATACTTCAGGAATGCAGCTGAAAAATATCAACATGAAAAATTACTTGTTTGAAACAAATCAAAAAATAATTATCCTGTCATAAATAATAAAAACATATCTTAGATTGCAAGCGTATAACATTAATCTCATTATATTCTGAATGTAAATTTATATTTAAAAAATAATTATATGAAAACTGACAGTTCCAAAAAAAAAAATCATTGTTTTTTGTCTTAATGATCGTGAAAATCTAGAAAAGGCCATAGATATATTATTAAACTTCCGTGTATCCATATTTTAATAGAAATCTTAAAAAATCATAGAAGTCTTTCTATTTATAGAATTTATATTTATTGAGTATGCGGAAGACAGAAGAATGGTCATTAAGTAATTTGTTTTTAGTGATTTCCTCCTTCGACATCCATTATCAGCAAACTTAACTACAAGTCGTAGATCAATAAACAGCAAACCGTTTGTGATGCCAATGTAAAGTGCTTTTTAGTGCTGTAATTTCAGTAAATTGAACACAATATTTTTTCACTCTGTAATACACAAATACTAGTAATATAAATTCATCAACAATATGTATTTGCAATTAACAATGAAATATAAAGTAAGGAATGATTTCGATGAATTTATGATTTATGAGATTGTTTTTGAAACTTGTAAATAATGAGTTCCTATTTTGTAATTCTATTTGGTAATTTTAACAGTTAATAGCAATCAGAGACAAAGTGTGAGTTATCAATTTGAGGCATCCTTATCAAAGGTTTTATGACAGCCAAAAAAATGAAATTTAAACATCAGCCGTCAAATTTGTTTCTAGATTACACTCCTTCTCAAACTTATTAGTTTTATGAGGAGGAACTAATCTGGAGATATGAAGAAAGAGAGATAATAAATAAAGATTCAGAATACATAAAACTTGGAAACACAAACTTGAAAGTTGGAAAAACCAAGATTATATTAGGAAAAAAAACCAAAATA
Organism: Saccostrea cuccullata; assembly: GCF_032062105.1. Lineage (NCBI taxonomy): Eukaryota > Metazoa > Mollusca > Bivalvia > Ostreida > Ostreidae > Saccostrea > Saccostrea cuccullata. Next base: position 202,545 of record NW_026928947.1, on the reverse strand, counting down.
AGTTGGAAACAGAAACTGGACTGCAATGTCATTAGAAAATTAAGCAATTATATATATATATATATATATATATATATATATATATATATATATATATATATATATATATATATATATATATATATATATATACACATATGAAAAAAGTGACTTTTTTCCTTGAGTGACTTCGGAGTTATATCATTAATCAAAAAGGTTGATTTTGACTCAATATATCACTTCTGAATTTTTCAAACCTCATCAAGTTTTACTGAATATAAAAAAAACTGCAAGATAATACATTTCTATAAGCTTTATAATGATTATCGTTATATACTAATTAATTTAATCAATATTTTATTATATAAAGTAAGATTACATAATTGGATTGGACATCAGGCATGGCCTATATAAGTCCTCTCCAAGGTCAAGGTTACAAATGTTAAGAACTGACAAAAAATACAATGATGAAAATATTCCTTATAAGTTACATTAAATTCTTTTGTTAACTAACGGTGGGAAAAAAGGAGATAAATTGAATTAAATTATACAGAAGAATTATTACTAAGCTTATGCATATTCGCTATACAATATAATGACCAAAAAAAAATCTAAACAATTAAGATAAAAGTGCAAACAAAACAGCAAAACAGAATAAGTAAAGTGCAAAGAACTAATATTTAAGAAAATACAAAATAGAAGGAAATAGTAACATTTAAAAGTAAATAAATTCAAGCAATGACACTGAGTAAAGAGAAAGATAATAAAGTGCAAGGACAAATTACCAAAGAAAATACAACATATACATGGAAATTGGAAATGCTGAGACTTGAAATTATAGAAAAAATAAGAAATATCTGGATTTATTTTTTATTTAATTACAAAATACTATCAAAATCTTTTTGATGACTTGATGTACAGTTGAACTGCTTCAAAAATTGAACAGTTAATTTTATAAGGTAGTTGCCTATCACCAATTAGCAAAATATTCAAAATTTGATCAGGAGACATTGTTTCTAGTTCTATTAAACTCTGAAGACTTTCAAAAAGTATCATTCTCTGATTATAGTAGGCAGGACATCTTAAGAAAAAATGATAGTTATCCTCGTTCAGATATCCAAACTTAGTACAAGATGCTATTTCACTTAAGTATTGATTATACAGGTGAGCATTTAAATTACTAGATTCATTTCTTAATTGACAATGTATAATGTTTTCCTTGCGATTGCCATAATGAAAGATTTTGACATCCTTTATTCTATCTGCAGCAGGTTTCTTTAAGACATTTTTAAAACATGAAAAAGATTCAATACATTTTGTTTCAAGTGGTAAATTGTTCCATAATCTAATAGTAGAAGGCAGAAAACTGTTAAAATATGAGACTGTCCTTGCTTGAGGTATAATAAAATTAAAATTATCAATATTTCTAAGGTTGTAACCATGATTTGGTGGCATAAAAGGTGTGACCATTTCTTGTAAATAAGGAGGGGATATACCATAAACAGTTTTATAGAACAACAAGAGTTTTTGTCTTTCCCTTCTCTTATTTAATGATTCCCAACCTAATTCTAAATACAAAGCATTTCTAGATGAATTTTTCCTGAGTCCTGTTATTATTCGGGCAGCTTCTACTTGAACGTTTTCTAAAAGATTTGAGAGTTCTTGTGAGCAATTATCCCAAACAATATATGCTACCATATTCTAAGATGGGTCGAATAAAAGCAAAATAGACTTTTACCAATGCACTTCTATCTAGCAGATGTTTCAACATTCTTAAAAGATTTAGTCGAGAACAAGCTTTTTCGTATAAATTATTTAAATGAGATGTCCATTTTGCATCACTTTGAAAAAGAAGTCCAAGATGGCAGTGTGACCTAGATTCACTAATAATGCTACCATTACAGCCAAATTGGACTGGGGGATGGTTATTTGAACTTCTTGTAAAATTTACATTACAGGTTTTGGTTGGATTGAAATCCACACCCCATGTTAAGGCCCATTTATTAATTTTATCTAAGTCAGATGTAAGTGATATTGCTGCTGCATTAACATCATTATCTACCACTATAAACAGTGATGTATCATCTGCAAATAGCCTGGTATTATTAACTAAATTATCAGTTATGTCATTTACATACAGGAGGAAATAAAAAAGGACCTAGAACAGAACCTTGAGGAACACCAGCTGATATAGGTTTAAAATTTGAAAAGAACCCATTTACAGCCACTCTTTGAACTCTATCATCTAACTAATTTTCTATCCATTTTAGTAATGTACCTTGAATTCCATAAGATTTTAATTTAAAAAGTAGACCTTTATGCCAGACTCTATCAAAAGCCTTTGAAATATCACAAAAAATGAATCTGACATCTTTGCCTTTATCTAAATTAGATATAATTGTATTATAAATTTCCACTAATTGGTTGACAGTTGAGTCATTAGGTTGGAATCCCGACTGGTATTTTGTTAAGATATTATTATTTTCTAATATAAAATTGTACAAATATTTAAAAATATTTTTTTTCCATAATTTTGCAAACAGCACTAGTCAGTGAAATTGGCCTGTAGTTATTAACTAAGTCAGGACTACCTCTACCCTTAAAAACTGGGGTAATATTAGCTTGCTTCCACACATTAGGTAAACGTTTTAATTCAAATGATTTATTAAAAAGTTTTGCTAGTGGTTTACAAATAGAGGAGGATAATTGTTTAAGAATTTTTGGTGTTATCCCATCTGGGCCAGGAGGTTTATTTACATTTAAATTGTTTAATTGATCAGCAACATCTTGATATATTATGTTTTATATATATATATATATATATATATATATATATATATATATATATATATATATTTTGCAATTGATTTCGTAATTCGCCACCATTTTCCTGGTGGTATATCTCTATTAAGTATTTTACTTTAGCATGTCTAACCATAGAAATTACTTCATTTCTCAGCTCTCTGAAACGACCCCATAACTTTGGGCAGTCTCTATGTTTTGCTTTTCTGTGTATACGATTCCGTTGTCTTATCCTTAGACGTATACTATTATTCATAAATGGTTTATCACGTGGTCTAATTGTGACTACCTTTTTAGGTATATGTTTATCTAAGATAGCATCATAAGCGTGTAAGAAATTATCATATATTTCATTTATGTTTGAGGAATTAAAGACTGGGGAATCCCAGTTGATTTTATTAAGATAATTTTCTATATCTTTAAAATTAAATTATCATAATTTCTTATGGTGCGTTTGTAAGCATATTGTTTGAAAGTTTTGTATTTTATATCAAAACTAACTGGTGAATGAGTACTACAGAATGGAGATGTAACATACACATTATCTACAATACTTGGATTATTAGTGAAAACTAAATCTATACATGTACCAGGGGTAGTTGAAAAATTTGTTGGTTCATTTATCAGGTTTAATAAATTACTTTGTAGCATTCTTTGTTTAAAAACATTGTTTCCACTACTCAACATACAACATTTATTAATTAAATGAGCCAATTGAGTCAGCTGACGCTTTTTTAATACCACAATAGTGCACTAAATTCAGAGTGAATGGCAACTCATTATGATTCACAATTTTTAAATATATATATTTAAATGGATTTTATAATAATATTAAGAATCCACACGGATTTCTTACCATAAACTCCAACTATACCAACGATTATTGATTCTCTCAAATTGTAATAAAGAAATGTAAGATATGTATTAAATTACTAATTGAATGTATTTGCTATATATAAAATATTGTACTTTGATGTCCAACATACAGTAAAACATCATAAGACTTCACTTTCTATGGACAAGGACCTATTTCCATTGGTAAATAGGTCCTTGAAAAAGACTAGTTGTTTAATCAAATATGTCTGATAATTAATATGTGCTCTTTCACATTGAACAAAGCAACAAGCAATACTTACACATCTTCGGTACTTGAGTGGCAAAAAAACTTGTTAGTGGGACAATCAATCTGTGCAGTAGCTGAAATTTAGATTTACTACAAAAGTAGCTCTTTGATTCTTGTTTCATGAAGCTACAGTGTTTTAATCAATTGACTCAGAGACTTAATGACACCATGCAGACGTTTGATGCAGAAGCAATCAAATTAGAGCCCATAGATGCATTAATGTGTATTCTCTGATATGTCTTGCGATCATCAATAATTAATTTTTTCTGCATTTGAGTACATCAAACCGATACTGTGATTAACATTTACTCAGCAGTTTTATGGCTGCATATTGAGTCATTCATTTGTTTTTTGTTACAGTGTTCGGTACGTGTACATATACATATAGAGTTGAGGAACACGTGATGTACTTTGCTAATATTAGCTTTTACATGCTGGTAATTTTGATTTAGGACTGTATTCGTAAACATGAGGGTTGGATCTTATTATGATGGTTTTAACTCTGAATAATATGGTAATCTTATCCTTGTTAAATTGCTTTATTGTTTGAATAGATATTGAAAAACAATTGCATAATGTAACATTGTAAATTCCCAAAAGGAGAAAATCAGCAGCTTCATATGTATTTCAAAACTAACCAGTGCTAAAAAAATAGAATTTTATGAATATTTTATTCATTGAAAATTAACACGTGATGAAAATGTACTCACTAGTTGTAATTGGTGGTTCAGTTCGTGTCACAAGATCTGAACATTGGGGCACCACACAATAATCGAACTCGTTACGGTTAACCCTTACCCAGCACCACGGCTTGGTGTCCCCATCAGGATTTCTGCACATATTATGATTCCCTAATCCCTGGATTGTAAATATAGTAAAGATAGATATCTATTTGGTAACACCCAAAATGAATGTCCATTTCAAAATTTAAGCAGAACTTGACACCTACTTTTCCAGGGTGTGTATTGGGGTTAACTTTAGAGGAAGACCTCCAGTTCTGACAGGTGTAACCTTTCACTGTTCTGTTGGTAAATCCTCTGTAAGATTCGCCATCCCTAACATAGCAATCTATAACACATATTAAAGAACAGATAATCATTCAGACGGTTTTTTTTATCACAATGAGTGTTGAAAAAGAAACTGGTTGTGATAGACAGACTTTTACAAATAGACTTTTACAAATATTCAAAAAAAACTTTAATTTTTCTCATGATTTACAATCTTTATCTCACAATTTCATTTGAAGCTATGTAAAAATTGAACCAAAATTTCTACTGTCGTTATAAATGTAGAGAAGGTCAAACAATGAACCCTTAATCTATCAGAGGTGAGATAGTTTGTCAAAGGGGAATAGCCAGCACATGATATTACTTCAAATTAAACACATACAAGTGACAATGGAATACATATTGATACTTTCAATTGTGTTTGCATGTGTGAAATGAATTCTTTATCTAGCTACAAAACATATGATATGCTCTACCTTATTCCTCTTACCTTCATTAACTACCTTGGTATGAGTAGGCCTATCTAGAGAACATTTTTGTACAGAACAGTAAGCAAAGCGGTTACGATCTGCATCCACCCAGCACCAAGGCCTGGAACTGTTGTCTGGATTACGGCACTTATTATGATCACCTAATCCCTGAAATGAAACCAAGATGAATAAATAAATAAATAAGGATATATGCAAACATAAAAAAAACATTTTAATAACTATTTTTTTTTCTGAAGAAATACAATGTAGATTAAAGAGAATTTGAAAATCTTTAAATTTTTATGGCTGTGTGTGTGACTATTCATGCCTTTCCAGGATGAGTGTGTTCATTGATGTATGATGATTTGGACCACTTCTGACACGTTGTCCGTATTGTTGTTTCTGTCTGTTCACCTCTGTAGGTCTCCCCATTTCCTACGTAACATTCTGTAATGGATAAAAAAATATTTACGAAAAATTTCATTTGAAATTTTAAGATATATCTATAGTTGATCATTGATAAATAAATTTATTATGCATGAGGTTGAGAATTCAACTTCCCAGATGCATAGATGAAGAATAAAAAAAAAATATGCAGCATAAACTTTATTTGAAATTCTAAGATATATCTATGGTTGATCATTGATAAATAAATTTATTATGCATGAGGTTGAGAATTCAACTTCCCAGATGCATAGATGAAGAATAAAAAAAAAATATGCAGCATAAACTTTATTTGAAATTCTAAGATATATCTATGGTTGATCATTGATAAATAAATTTATTATGCATGAGGTTGAGAATTCAACTTCCCAGATGCATAGATGAAGAATAAAAAAAAATATGCAGCATAAACTTTATGATCGTTACCTGTTTTCATTCATCTTTACTATACAAACTCTTATGTCATTGTTCGCCTTCCCATTATAAATGATCTTTACAATTACAAAATGAATTTCCTAACCTTTTAAGTAACTTTTGCTTAATCGACATGAGAATTTCTAATTGACTAAATTGATGACTTGAAAATTAAGGAGAAAAATCTGAAAAGAATGATAAATCACCGTAAATTGTGGATCAACTTGCCGTTAGATTGTCTGGTGACCGGCTTGTCCAACTTCTGTAGTGGCTTCTCACATACGAATCCAAACTTGTATTTCTTTTCTTTCCTGCATTTGATGTCATCAAAATAATAAAACTGGACAGACACCATTGAGCCATTGGGATGTTGGTATTGATGGACCAACCCTACACAGTATTCACCCCTCTTCTTGGAGGGTTGTCTATTGAAATTTATTGGCTGCCAACCTTAAGGTAAAATTATAGTTAATAATTCAAATCTTAAATGAACAGATTATGAAAATAGTCAAATTGATTTTTCAATATGCTTCCATATATAGATTCCTTATATCTATTTTCTAAATTATTTATTGAAAATCATCGCAACACTATACATGTATACATTATTCATTGTTAGGTAGACTTTTATCAGCAATCCTGCGTATTTTCACAATTTAGATGATGTTGAACATTTCTCCACTGTTTATAACAATTTATACGTATTATTTCTCAAGTAGTGAACTAAAACACCTAAGTTTCTCGTTATATTTTCGTTTTTTGCCATTGCAATTTATTTTTTTAATAAAATTTTAGGACCTTTTGAATTAATTTTTCTATCAAGTCCTATACAGTCTTCAATAAAGGAAAAAGATGAACCAAACGACCAGTGATCGATGACAATAAGATGTCTTACAATACCTGGAAAGAATCCAGTGTAAGTCATATTGGATTTGATTGTTTGAAGATTTCCTTTCTTGTTTTTCGTCCTTTGCCTTTGTTGTCCTCTTATAGCTTCCTTTGGAATGCGTAATAACTTTTCCCAATACCAGATTGACTTTTTACGTCTTCCTCCAATCATCCAAATGTTGGTGTCTGGTGAATATTTTTAAAAATGTCTTTAATGATGAGCGTACAATTGATTTTAATAGCATTTATACTGAATGAAAGAGATATAGGAAAAAGAACATGTCACAGTAAATTCAGGTTCTCGATTTTTGTGTCTGACGTGAAATTACTTACACCAAGGATATTTCATTGCATTAGAAAATGACTTCACAACTGACAAGTTTAGTATCAGGACAAGCAATCAGTGAAACAATTGCTTGTTTCTCGGGCCCTTGATGAGATTTTATGGGAAGATAATTATAATTGTCTTGTAGTAAACATTTTATGACTTGCTTTACAAGAAAAGAAATTTTAAGTCATTTTGATTGTTTCATCTATAAAATAAATGGCAGTAAAATTGAATCATTGCCATATGCCATTTACATAACGGTAGATAGTCTGTCGTAACTCAGTGGTTGTGAATGTATCGTTGCCTAGTGGCTGCTTAGTAATAAAAGACTTTGCGTCCCATCTGGAAGTTTGCATGTTCGAATCAGGGATGGGTTTATCATTAACTAAAGATGTTGTTTTCACACAATTCTAATATAACCGTAGAGTGTAAAATTATTTATCGTTGATCAGTCTTTCATTTCTAGTTTGATTATTAAAGTTGTTAAATTTATAAACAGAATATTGTAGAGAATTTCAATTTTTCTGACAAGAATACTTTAATTAAAATTATCTTTTAGTGATCTGGCTTAGTACTTATTTAAAAAAAACTAGAATATCTGGAAATTAAATTTTGCTCCTGTAAGGTGAAACAAAAGGCAAAATAATCATAAATATATTTATCCTAAACCTTTATAGGTTCCGCTATAGTAAAATAAATGACCATCGAGTTTATTATTAGTCACACGATCTATCCGTACTGTCTTTTTCCTGCTTCTAGAATATTTCATGCTTACTCTTACACGTACCCCGTTCCACTGTATGAAGAAGTCGAGATAGGAAGTTATGTTCTTCTATGGTTTCAATGTTGGTTAAATGGCCGCCCTCCTTAGAGCAGATTCTACCAGCCTTGTGATAGCTTTTGACTGTTGTATGCAGTTTGTAACAACCCTCTGAACCTGCGATCCAACCTTCTTCACATCCTGAGTGTATAAACATTCTGTCAAAATCTCTCATACTGCAGATGTAAGGTTTTGTTCAATCTAATATATACTTTTCTCTTTTACCTATGTTTTCCTTGCAAGCAACAGAGGCTAATTCCCTAGATGTACAGTCATGATAAATATTGTAAGGACAGGATAGGAACTCCTTTTCTTGGCCAGTACAGCTCACTTCATCCATAAGTATGTCACTTGAATTCCACGGACCAGAGCCAAAATGGGACTTGTCAAATACCCTCTCGGCACCCCTAAAAAAGAATAGGAGGAAATACTCAGTATCATTTTCACCATATTATACATTATTAGCTTTCAGTTTATCTTTCTAGTTACTATTGAGTAATCAAATCATTGTATTAGTCCTACCTTTCTCATTTTTTTCACTATATTTTTGGTGCAGGGACCAGGATATTTTTTAAATTTCACAATTTGATAAAGATATGAAGCAACTAAAAGCTGACTACAATTTGACTATGATTCTATCATATTTTGAAGAAAAATATCTATGACACTTACGTAAATCTAAGAAAATTTAGTAAACTTTTAAAATTGAATTACAAACGTACAATGTATGAACTAGTTTTTGTCGTGCATCTGTTTATTTACTGTTATTTAACGATATTTTTTGGAAGTTAGTCGCCGTATATCCTTTAACTGTATATTTTTCGTCTAACTGTGAACATTCTTTAAACAAACTTTCAATCTCGATTCGGATTATTCACAATTTCGTTTTTCTCACTCTAGAACGTTTGTTACCTCGTAAACCCCATTTGTCTACAGGCCACGTGGCCGTCTGCGATATCCAGATTGTCGTCACAGATTGGTCCCCATTTCCCGCCTCTGTTAACCTCAAGACGACCAGCATTGTACAGCGACCAATTGCCATGATTACCAAACCTTAGTTAAAAGATTAATAGCTCCATATTATTTTATGAAATGAAAATTAAAACTGATTAATAAGTATTCATATTAAATGTTTTAATCTCTGTTTTGGCAAACACATAAACAACACATATATTTTATACACACCTCAATCTTTGGAATGTATGAGGCGCTGACACATTGACTTTGGACTCGTGAGCGATACCTGCAGACTTGTCCTTCCTACCCAGGCTCTTTCTACGTTTATTGTTCCTCTTCAGATGAAAGACAAATGTTGAAAAATTTGAAAAAAGTAGAAATTATTATAATATTGAATTTGATCAAAAATCAAATATGTTTTTCTTGCATCATATTTAGTTCATCTTAAAAGATTTATGTTCATCTTCAGACTGACTGAATTCATACAGTGGGTTCTTCCATGAAAGGAAAATTAGAATTTTGCTTAGTTATTTTCTCTTTGGAGTCTTTCAACAATCTCTCGGAATTCTCATGGATGGGTACCTAATTTTGTATTCATATAAAGCAGAATTTATTCAAAATTTTATACATGAGAAGAAAACATTTACTGTCGCCTTCAACTCGACTCGAAGTTGACAAACACGAATCTAATGCATTCCATTTGATTCGAATTAAACTCTCCGTGTGAACAGGGCATTAGATATATCTTTGACGTATTATCAATTTACAATAGTCACCCCATTCATATTTCGACACGGTATATCCCAGTGATCTTAAAATAAAAGACTCAAAAGAGTCTGTTATATCTTTTTCATATTCGGATATTTAACTAGAAAAAGATGCTAATGGTAGCCTCATAAGAAAACGTGAGTATTTCAATTATTTAATCATCAACCTCCCTTACATATCATTATGTAGCGATAAAGCCTTAGATCACCTGCATATGGGTTTATATACATGTGTTTCAGTTGATTCGATACGAAAGAGCATTTTGTAGGTACAAAAATATCTAAAAAGAGGTAAATTACATTACTGACAAACACATTGATTAAACAAGAATATCAACAGTCTCGTTTTAAGGCAACATTTTGTAAGTTCTTTGGTCGATACATTGATCTTGTCAAGAAATACAATCCATCATTTAGTCAAATGACGTTTTACACACTGAATTTTCTACGGATTTTCCCGTGTGACCGGTCGGCATGGGATGCTCACTCCCCTATGGCATCTGATCTTAATTTTGATATTTTAGAGATTTATACGTGTTTGCTTTGCTCCTTGTTTGCATTGAGCTTAAATACTGTTCGTTATATTAAAAGACAAGTTATGATAACGGCCCAAATATAGCCCTTTATTTGATGTAAAAATCAGAACACAGCTAAAATGTTGATAATTTATAGTTAAGGACTTGAAATGATGCTTGTTTTAAAGTAAGCACTAATTTTGATTCCAAGCTTACATGGAAATCACAGAAGAGTGAAGAAGTAGGACATTTTTCCGAACTTCCTCAATTCTTGTGGAATTTCGCCAAATTTGAGCTACTTTTCATATAGGATGCTTCTGATACTAGTGTATGAAATATATAATTTTGGTAGATATACAACCTTGGCTCTATGTTTTCTGAAGCAAAATGAGTAGTAAAACCGATGAAAATTTGCCAAAAATGAGAAAATTTAGAAATTGAAATATTTATTGACCTTCCTGTGACCTCTGTGTATCTCAAAACTAAGAACCAATACTCATCTTGTGGCAGGGGTGACAAGAGGTTTCTATTGACAAACAATTGCATTATTTTAAAAGACTTCCCAATCTAGGGGCCAAAAAGCTCAAATCTGAATGGAAAAGTAACAAATGTGCTGTGCTATCATATATTAAATTGTTTGAATTCCTCAGATTTTACTTTCTAAATAGCTTCAGCCTTGTTTAAGATTGAATAGAGGTACTCATAGTCTGAATTGTGCCTCCTCGCATTCATGCTTGTATAAAGTCATATGAGATTTAGACTGATATTTTAATATGTGGAGATAACGAACAGTATTCAAGCTCCAAAGTCCACTAATCATTACAAAATAGGAGCAGAGCAAACACGGACCTCCGAAACATCAGAGGCGGGATCTGATGTCATAGAGCAGTGAGCTTCCCCTGCAGACCCGCCGTATGCTCCTTGTCATGATCGGAAAATAACGGGAAAATTCGTCGACAGTTCAGTGTGTAAATAATGACCTAACACATCAGTATGAAAATGTCAGTCTGCATTTGACTCAATGATGAATTACATTTACTGACAAGGCCATTGCACGAGACTGCTGATATTCTTGTTTCAGGAACTTGTTTGTCAGTATTTAATACCTCGATTTAGAAACTGTACATTCGCAGAGCATGCTCTTGCGTATCGAATCAACTGTGAGATATTATCCCCGTATGCAGGTGATGAAGGTAAATGCTGCATAAGTAAGGGAAGTTAACTATTGAAAAGTTAAAGTCATCCAATTTATCATAAAGCATTGATGTTAGATAACCATAAACATCTTTTTAAGTAGAAAATATGAAATAGATGTTTCAGACTCTGTGGCATATTTTATTTCAAGCTCACCGGGATATATCGTGTCGAAATAAGAATGGAAATAGCTTTTTTGATTGACAATACGTCGTCGATATATCTATATGTCGAGTTGAAGGCCATAGCATGTGTTTTCTTCTTTTCACGTAAAAGATTTTAAACAATTTTTGCTTCATATGAATACAGAAATAGGTAACGGGTATGTTATGATAAGTTTGTTTTCCTTACAACATTAACATATAACCACATCTGTAATAAGATTCATCAATTATGAGGCGCAGTTTCCAAAATTTACATCATATTTAATGACAACCATCTCTGACTTTTTTCAGATATATGTGTCTTTCACTAATTAACAATTTTCAATTGTCAATGAGTACATGACTAATTAACCAAAGTCCTTCAAGTCTTAGACAGAAAACAAGTCATTTAATTCGGGTTATTGACAAAACCCTCGATGCAATAGGCTTTTTTCTGGATCCACTGTACGGCCATTTGTTTCTGTAATAATTTTTTTAACCCATGGTATATAATAATAACACTTTAGGTAAAACAATCGTTACAGAAACAAGTGCCTGGAGTTGTGGCCACATTCTGGTGTATGCACACTATAAAAGGATTTTAGAACTTAAATTTCTCTTTACATTTGTAAAGTTTCCTGGTTTTTAGGTATAATAGCCGACAATGTTCTTCGTCGTTTGCAGCCTTACAAGCTAAACTTTAAATTGTCCAAAGCGCAAGAAATGTTCTTATTTAAATTTACCTCATTTCCTCGACAGAAACCATCCTCCAATAAAAGGAAAATTACAAGATATGCGAGAACGGGGAACTTCATGTTTCGTACTGGGTCAGCTTGTCGCTAGTGTTGTTTTTACAATGATCATCTCTTAAGATTGAATCATAGGAAATCTGGACACTCCAAACTACTTAGTTAGGGACTACTTATCATTTTTATGATTAACACTTGCATAGCTGCAGAGAGAGAGAGAGAGAGAGAGTGATTCTGCATCGAGTATATATTATTATAGACAAACATCGTACATTCCTGTTCTTTCAAACGGCTCAATATTCCCGTCAAAAAAGATTTAAGACATTTTTTGCTCGTAGGAGTCTTCAGTCATTTTGTAGATTGCGTGATTATGTTTCTATTTCGCATCAAACCACTAATGCATAATTCACAAAGTAAAACAAAGGACAAGTGACAATCTAAGCCCTGCTGTAATTGAAGGTTATCTTTTTTCCAATAGAATCCATATCCCCTTTTATGATTGCATATTATTCGGAAGAATTAGCGAGTACGATGTATAGCTATATAAATATTATGCATCCTCGTTACCCAAAACGCTAGCACATTTTGGTCTGCAGATTTTAGCACGCAACGAGTCTCAAAATAGACAGGATAACCTAAGAACTACATGCATACAAAGTATTGTAATGGAGATTTGTCATTCCTTTTTTGTAACACGACCTAAGATAAAAGTAGATCATTCGGTCATAATATTCCATTACAAAATTTGATCATCGGAGTACCATCCTTTGCACATAGTCTAGTAACATTGAGGTTTCCTAATTCTTATAGATTTGATTTCGTTTTTGTTTGTTTGTTGTTTTTTTTTTTAATTCCTATACGTTTTCTTTGGAAGATGGAGGCTTTTTCAATTATATACATTTAAGAAAAAAATATGCTAGTAAATATTATATAAATGGATCCCAATATATTGCTTTTGAAGAAGAACTCTTTTTTTTCATAGAAACAGCGGAGTGAAGAAAAGAAGGGAAAAAGTGAAATCCATTATATATTATTTAATGCAAAAACGGGGAGAAATGTGAATGAAACAAGTAAGCTCTCCTCATATTGAAAAAAAAAATGAGTAAAAATGAAAATGAAAAGTATCTTGTGTACCTTTTTGCCGAACTCAATCGTGTTAGATTTAACGAGAGCTTATCTGTCAGAGTAAAATAAATTATAAACTGGACAATTATATTTTTTTCTGTAATATTTTGAGGCAAATTGACCTGGGATATACTTAAGTGTATATATGAATCATAATGATTACATAATGGGTATCCGAAACAGACACCATCCAATCTATATCTTATCTAAAATACTGTATCATAATGACTTTCTACGATTCAGTACTAAATTCAATTGCTTCTTCGAGCATATCATTTCCGCTCTACCTAAATAGGAATTTTAAGGAGTAATTCGTCCAAGTCCTTAATTTCGCAGAAAAACTTAAAAGTAAAGAGAAAAATGTCACATTAGTTATGTTATAATTTTGTATTTGATTTTATTTTCGTTAATTTTTTACTAATATGTATACAAAAAGAGAAAGGGAAACAACGTCAGCTCGAATTTACACAGGGTCGATCTCGGAAATGACTCGTGTTTTCAATAAAATACCTTGCAGTTAGTGAAATAACGTCTGGGATCATTCTTTAATAATCACTCTTTAATAAAAAATACCATCGCGGTCATTTAAGAATCGAGTAAGTCGTGTGTTGCAGATCCGATATCCTGTCATGCAAGTGATGTAGTTTAAGTCGTCCACTAAATTCGCTAAACATTGCATCCAATATTTAACGCGAGATGTGATTGGTCAATGGTGCTTTTCTAGAACATCTAATGATATTACGCTCCGCCTTTTAAATTATGGGTTTTTCCAAAAATGTCGTCTGTTCTGGGTTCGAGCCTCTCTGTGAACGAAAAAAAGCTACCGTATTTATTCAAATCGGAGATATTGTACCTTTTAACTGCAATTAACAAACGAAAAAGATGATTTTAGTGAACGCTGGATCTTTACTTTGTGTTTTCCATCTCCGGAAAGACTTAAAAACTGTATATATTGTGCTATTTTTGCTTCGTTTTTGTGGAGTACTTAATTTACATCGACTCGCACAACGGGATATCGAGTTAGTATTACCCAACTTAAACGCTATAAAAAGTCACGAGGTTTCTGTTTTATTAAAGAATATTTATTGTAGTATGATTTCTAGTTATAATTTAATTGGCTACATTCTTTTTTCTGTGAAATACGAAATATTTCCGAGATCAATCCTGTGTAATTCGGGCTGACGTTGTTTTCCTTTCCTTTTTTGTATATATAATTATAGTGATTACCTAAAATCAAAAACAGTATGTTACCGGCCCCTGTGGAAAATGTCACATTAGTTATGTTATAATTTTGTTTAAATTTAATATCTAATATTTTCATTAATTTTTGATCGATGAATCTATGAATTAAAAAAATAAGACCCCCACTGAAAGTTGGCATAGGATAGCATAGGTTAAAAATGTTAATAACAGATATTTTAATTTAAGGACATGCGCAACGTAGTTTGAATTTCATTGTCCTTTTCCTTGGAGTTGAAGAGGTCCAGTACTTATTGGAAGGACTTGTATGCTACCCTTTTAATTTCTATACATGCTGTACCCCTCTTCTAAAACAGATTTGGAATTTTAAAAAATCAAGAATATGTGTTTAGTATTTTATTATTTCTTTCAATATTACAAGAATTTATTTTCTTTTGATTTCTTTTGTAAACCCCAGGCAATGCTTGCCGACTTTTTGTTTACGAACATCTAATGATATTACATGTATAATTTTTAAATTAAAATAGCCTGGAAAATTATCAATATGTTAGATACACATGTACGTTGCGTACGTCCTTAAGACAAGTCATTTTCCGCTAGAATTGAATGTTTGTGTCACAGATGTGACGTGTCTGGCTTCTAAAAAGGAAAATAAATCCAAATCATCCAGAGACACACGGGGGATACATCATTATTATGACCGAATCCCAGATCAGTCACGATCGCCGTCTCCCGATAGACGGCTAGGAGTATAGCCACAGTTTTCCTCCAAATCAACTTATTTCTCATAGGTCCTAGCGTGACTGCTGAATTTACGAGAAATATCCTAAATCATCATTAATTCAAATAATCTAATGTTTGGTAACTGTCCTAGAACATTTCTAAAAATCAATGCAAATTGACAATCATTTTGTACTTGTGGAAATGGTTATAGGCTATTGACAGCTTTTTTTTCGTCTCCTCTTTGCTATGATGAGACGAATTTTAAGCATAAATGGGAAAAGAATGCGTTATTATGTTCCCCAAACGGAGTTTGGGAACATATTGTTTTTACTCGGTTTCTTATTATTATTATTATTATTATTATTATTCTTTTTTTTCTTCTTTGTTCTCCGTGTGACTTTTTGAAATGTAGAAGTGTTTTTGAAAAACTGCTCACCCAATTGAGCTAAAACCTTTTTAGGGTTAATAGGTGTGTAGTGTAGGTGTGCAACACGAAGGTTATTTTGCGCGCATACGCATGCACGTGCGTGCGCGTGAAATGAGTGAATTGACTGATATAATTAATATAGCTATTACATTTACATTTTTTGATGAAATGATTTGAAACTCATTATATAAAGATACATTAATACTGTAGATAATGTGACACTGTCAAATTTGCACGAACTCACGCGCATGCACGTGCGCTTCGCTCTGATTGGCTGAAACAAAAAGCTCAATATCTTTTCTGTTTTTTGACGAAATGCTATGAAATTTAAAACATAGGCATACTTTAGGATGTACTACAATATGATATATAACAATTGTCATGTAAGCACGCGCATGCACGTGCACTGCAATCTGATTGGCTTAAACTTTAAATGGCTATAACTCCTTTGTTTTTCAACCAAACAGTATGGGATTTAGAACATAGACAGACATAATGGACTCCTACAAGGCGGTGAAGTCGTCATGCACATGCGTACACTTGTGCTTTGCTGTGATTGGCTGAAACAAAAATCGCAATATCTTTTTTAATTTTTGACGAAATGCTTTGAAATTTTACACATAGTCATGCATTAGAATGTCCTACAATATGATATATAACAGTTGTCGTGAAAACATGCGCATGCACGTGCGCTGCAATCTGATTGGCTTAAACTTTAAATGGCTATAACTCCCTTGTTTTTCAACCAAACAGGATGGGATTTAGAACATAGACAGTCATAATAGACTCCAACAAGATGGTATGGTCGTCATGCACGTGCGTGCACGTGTTCTTCACTCTGATTGGCTGAAACAAAAATCTCAATATCTTTTCCGTTCTTTGACGAAATGCTACGAAATTTGAAACATAAGCATACAATAGGATGTCCTACAATATGATATATAACAATTGTCATTAAATCACAAGCATGCACGTGCACTGAAATCTGATTGGCTTAAACTTTAAATGGTTATTATTCCCTTGGTTTTCAACGAAATAGGATGGTATTTAGAATATTGATAGACATAATGGACCCCTACAAGAAGGTATGGTCATCATGCACATGCTTGTAACGTGAAATGAGTAAATTAAAAATATGCTTGAATAACTGTATTTTTTAATACTTCTGGATTTAATGCTTTGATATTAAGTCTATTTGAATATATATACATAGTGTAAAATAGATGATATGATCATTACCCACATGCATTCACATGAGCTCGCATGTAATGCTAAAATTTAAATATATTTCGTAGTCTTCTGGGAAAACATTGTTTAAGTCTGAATTGCACAAAGTATGTCTTATTTGATAGAGTTTAAGGAAATATGGCACCAAAAGGGAGTTGGGGAGCGTTTGGGGAACATATGTAACGGTCCCCGTTACAATTAGCCCTAGTTATTATTATTATGTTCCCCAAACGAAGTTGGGGAACATATTGTTTTATATTGTTTCTTATTATTATTATTTTTCTTTTTCTTCTTCTTCCTGGGTACTTTTTTGTCCGGGAATGATCTCGTAAACTATACATCCGACTAAGGTGAAATGTTTTTAGGGTCAGTAGACATGTTATGTAGATTTGCCCAACGAAGGTCATTTTGCGCGCACGTGCTTGCAAGAGCGTGCACGTGCAACATGTGAAATGACCGATTTAATTGATATAGGCGTTACTTTTTAAATTTTTGATGAAATGCTTTGAAGCTCATAATATAAGGATATATTAGTAGCATAGACAATATGACATAGTCAAAATAGCAAGATCTCACGCGCATGCACGTGCGCTTTGCTCTGATTGGCTGAAACTAAAGTGCCAATATCTTTCTTGTTTTTTGACGAAATCCTTTAAAATTTTGAAAATAGCCATGCATTAGAATGTCCTACAACATGATATATAGCAATTATCATGAAAACACGTGCATGCACGTGCGCTGCAATCTGATTGGCTTAAACTTTAAATAGCTATAACTCCGTTGGTTTTCTACCAAACAGGATGGGATTTGGAACATAGATAGATATAAAACTACAAGAAAATATGGTCACCATGCACATGCATACACGTGCATGTATGTGCGCTGCAATCTGATTGGCTGAAACTTTAAACAGCTATAACTCCCTTGCTTTTCAACCAAACGGGGTGGGATTTAGAACATAGATAGATGTAACAGACATCTACAAGAAGGTATGGTCACCATGCTCATGTATGCAAGTGCGTGCACGTGAAATGAGCAATATCAAAAAAACATTTGAATGAGCGCATCTTTTTAATACTTTTGGATTAAATACTTTAATATTTAGTATATTAAAATATATAGATTGTGTAGACAAGATGATATGGTCATTACGCACACGCATTCACATGCGCACGCATGCAATGCTAAAATTTGAATGAACTATGTACACTTCTGGGTAAACGTTGTTAAAGTCTCAAATGCATAATAGTTTGTCTTATTTAATGAAGCTTCCAGATAATATGGCACCAAAAGGGAGTTGGGGAGCGTTTGGTCTACATCTGTAACGGTCCCCGTTACAATTAGCACTAGTTATTATATATGGGTTCTTTTTTTGCGGACTATGCCTTTTTATGAGTAGTGTTCATTTAATAAGAAACTTCTTATTTCTTCTCCGGTACTTTTTTGTCCGGAAGTGTTCTCAGAAACTGTTCACCAAACTAAGTTAAAACCTTTTTAGGGTTAGTAGGCATGTTGTGTAGATGTGCCGAACGAAGGTCATTTTGCGCGCATTCGCATGCACGTGCGGGCGCGTGCAATGAGTAAAATGACTGATATATTTAATATGGTTGTAACTTTTATATTTTTTGATAAAATGTTTTGAAACTCATTATATAAAGATATATAAGGTGTGTAGATAAGATGACATGGTCAAATTTGCACGAACTCACGCGCATGCACGTGCGCTTTGCTCTGATTGGCTGAAACAGAAATCTCAATATCTTTTTTGTTTTATGATGAAATGCTTTGAAATTTATAACATAGACATGCATTAGGATGTACTACAATATGATATATAAAATTTTTCAAGAAATCACGCGCATGCGCGTGCGCTGCAATCTGATTGGCTAAAACTTTAAATGAGTATAACTCCCTTGGTTTTCAACCAAACAGCATGGGATTTACAATATAGATAGACATAAATGACTCCTACAGGATGGTATGGTCACCATTCACATGCATGCATGTGCGTGCACGTGCGCTTTGCTCTGATTGGCTGAAACAAAAATCTCAATATCTTTTCTGTTTTTTTACAAAATGCTTTGAAATTTAAAACATAAGCATTCTTTAAGATGTCCTACAATATGATATATAATAATTTTCATGAAAATACGCGCATGCACGTGCGCTGCAATCTGATTGGCTTAAACTTTAAATGGCTATAACTCCCTTGTTTTTCAACCAAACAGGATGGGATTAAGAACATAGACAGACATAATGGACTCCTACAAGAAGGTATGGTCATCATGCACGTGCGTGCACGTGCAAATGAGTAAAATAGTGTAGACAAGATGATATCGTCATTACGCTCAGGCAATCACATGCGCACGCCTGCATTGCTTAAATTTGAAATACTTGGTATACTTTTGGTAAAACGTTGTTTACGTCTTAAATGCATAGATTTTGCCTTCTTTAATGAAACTTACAGGGAATATGGCACGAGAAGGGAGTTGGGGAGCGTTTGGGGAACATCTGTAACGGTTCCCGTTACAATTAGCACTAGTTTAGTTCTACGACTGCTTCATTATATAATAATTTCATGAATTCTCTCGAGTTTATCGTCCAAGAGACACATTTTTAATGCTAAAAAATACGGGCGCCATAGATAAGTTTCTGATGCGGGGATATCATATGTTATGTCACAGGTTTTCTGGCGATATGCTTGTCATTTATTTCTCTCTGTTTGGGACCCAAGGGTTGATGTTATGACTGTAATGATTTTAATGTGTTTCAAATTCAAGAACTAGAGCCGATCGATGACAAAAAAAAACCCTGTAAGCCATATGTTGCAATAAAACAGTGTAAGTAAGAAACAGGATACGAGGTGATACGAACGTGCTCCGATGTCGTCCCCGCGGCGAAGTCCGGTGGCGATAGATCATGGATCCCCCTACTTGCTCAGGAAGGCAAGGTGAGACAAAATGATATTTTAAAGTTAATATTTTTGTTTATTCCTTCTTCTTGTGAAAAAAGGCTGTTTAAAAACCAAACTGTAGACTCGATATGTGGTCCATTTAATGAAAAAAAAAAAAATTGCGATTTGTATTTAAAATAAAATCCTTTTTATTTGTTATTCATATTCGAAACTTGTAAAAGTTTTTAAATTTTTTAATCTTAAATCTTGTGACTTAAAAAGATATTAATTTTCGAAAACGTCATTTGGATGCGAAATCATTATTCAGATTATAGAGAAAAGAGATCACAAGTTGTGGCATAAAAAGGACAAAGATAACGAATCGTAATGAATGAAAAAATCTATTAACAATACAGGAACCCTTCAAAGACGGGACCAGGTGCCTAAGAGGAGTGAGCATCCCTGTTCACTAGTTACACCTGCTGTAAAACTTATGTATTGATCGGACAGACGTACATTCATATAGTCAAAATAAGCATAAATAAAGGCAGCACAATTGGTAAAAACATGTCAGTCAAAATACGACCCAATGATAAGTTAGGTTTTTAAACAATGTCATTATTATTAAAATAAAATTTGCGAATCGCTGACAGAAACGAGGTTGTTGAAATTCCAGTTTAAATTTATAGAAAGAAATTTACAGGAAACAACATTTCGGGTAAAAGTCAACATGGTTCAAAGAACTCTTCTTACATTATGATTTTATCAGCAGCTACCACGGTATATCATCTTTTCGAATTTGATTGGTAAAAGGAGTAAAAATTTTAATTTTATCCCGGGCACAAGATGAGGGTAAAAAAATAAGATTTATCTTCAGAAACCTGGTCTCCAGAATTCCATTTTCGTTTTCGCAATATCTATATTTTCTTTGGATTATGAGTGGTTAGGTAATGTTGATGTTCATACGACTTGATAATTTTCATTTTCAGTATAGAGACTTATAATGCGGAAATGGGGATGAACAACAACATAAACATTGTCTCATAAACTCCTCTTACATTTTATTTTATGCCTACAATAGTTAAATCTTCTGAATTATGTTTTTTTATTGTCCAGTTCATGTGCATCAACAAGGAATAAGATTCTTAAATTTTTCTGTCGTAGGCCAGTTGGGGTCAACATTTGGAATGTGATCAGTGATGTCATGTAGCTTTGAAAAAAAGTTTATCAAAAATAATTTAATTAAAAAAACAAACCGTTTCAAGTCATACTTTTATGTTTAGAAACGCTGAATATTTTTTCTCATTTATTTCTGATGAAACCCACATCTTTAATCAAATTGTTAGCTAAATAACTAGAATCAGTCTTTTCAAGTATTTTTGTGCAGTGGGCTTATCAAGGAAACATATCATGAATTACAGATCAATATTACAATATTTTACGTGCATGTATTGGTGTTTCCGAATGACTGATACGTTATTCCCGGCATTTAAAGGCCAAAAAAAGGATTTGATCGTTTAATTTAGTTAAAGTGTATTAATCTTCAGATTGGTCAAGAATTTATTATATGAAATTCTATAATAAGAATCATTGGGTCACACTCTCACCTGCATATTACTGGAAAAAATCTTTAATTTATATTTAATTCAAAAAGTCTTTAAATGAAGCTTGAACATGAAATCTTTTCATGCAACAATTTTTGTTATATGCCTCTCAATGTGCTTCATTCTAGGACTTCTAAAAAGGTCAAATTAAAAGTAAAATTTTTATCCCGTAAAAGCAAAAAAAATTAACATGATATGAAATTAGAAGTGATTTATGGATTTAGAACCTTGAAAGTGTATTAATTGTTGCATGAAAATATTTAATTTTCAAGAATATATTATATTTTACTAGGAATTTCACAGAAAATTCTATTTTTAGTAACCATGGCACACTGTTCATCGAAATCAAAAACTGCACATTTTATGTTTTATTTCATACATGTGTGCATTTCTCTCATATCCAAAACTGTAGAATTGTTTAAAAGGAATTTCCAGAAAATTGTGTTTTTAGTAACCATGTCAACACCGTTATGAAATCAAAAACCGAACTTTTTTTAATAGAAATATGTGTGCCAAGTAATATGAAATCAGAAAAACTGTGGAAGAGTAGCGTTTTAAAGGAATTTCACAGAAAATTCTATTTTTAATAACCATGGCAACACCGTTCAGCGAAATCAAAAACCGATGTACTATTTTATGTATCTTAGTGTAGTCTACTTGTGTGCCAAGTAATATTGAAATCAGACCAACACTGTAGAAGGAGTGGCGTTTTCAAGGAATTTCACAGAAAATTTTATTTTTAGTAACCATGGCAACACCGTTCATCAAAATCAACACACTATTTTATGTATCTTAGTGTAGATTACTTGTGTGCCAAGTTATATTGAAATCAGATCAAAACTGTAGGAACAGTAGCATTCTAAAGAAATTTCACAGAAAATTCTATTTTTAAAAACCATTGCAACACCGTTCACAATTGGTTTTTTTTAGATGTCCGTGTGCGAAGTTTTGAAATGAGATTGCTAGCAAAGGAATTTCACAGAAAATGCATTGTTCTAAATGGACTTTTGATGTATCTTGATTACTTGTGTGCCTATTAAATCATCAAAACTTTAGCATTTTAAAAATTTCACAGAAAATTCGTGATTTTCATTTGTTTCTCAAAAACCGATGCACTATTTTATGTATCTTATGTATCTACTTGTGTGCCACTCTATTGAAATCAGATATTGTAGGAGGATGTTTTGAAAAATTGTTTACAGACAGACGGACAGCCCGTCTGTCATATTATCCAGTTCATCATCTATTTTAAAAAAGCGGCGATTTCATTTGGAATTTGATGGTATCTCTAAATGTCAATTTAGTTTTAACTCTGGGGGCAATTCATGGTTTTCCTACAAAAAGCTTAAGTGTGGTTCCAGGAATTTTTCTTATTGTCTTAATTTAAATTGAAGCTAACTAATCTTGTGAAATGTGATTGTTGTTGTCCTTAAGGTGTAGAAAGATATTTTATTTTTATCTTGGAGGCCAAGTTTGGGTGTCGAAAAGCGACGTCTATCAACAAAAACAACGTTGTAAGAGGTCTTCTTGCTTTCTACACAGCCAAATTATCATTTTAGAATATGTGTTGGTGTCCTGAAGATGTGTAATAAGGGTTTGAATTTTCATTGACATCTAGACGTCCAAGTGGAGGTCGATTGTCCCAAAATTCATATAGAATTTTATTTCTTTCGGCATTTATTTCTCTAATTTCAGGATTTATATTATTTTTTTGAAACATAAAATACTAACATCAGAATTTCATTAGCAACATGCTCGCCCGGTACATGTAAATTTTCAAGATTTAATGTATAACTTTTTTGTAAAATGCAACTTCGCTTGTTTACCGGATATAAGGAAAAACGCATAAATAAGCATACACTTACGTGCATGTATTACTGTATTTTTAAAGAATAAAATTTGGAGATAACGAAGAGTACTCAAGCTCAAAAGACCATCGAAACAATACACACCAGGAGCTAAACAAAGAAGGACCTTTAAATATCAGACATGGAATTAGGTGCCATGGAGGAGTAAGTATCCTTTGCGTACTGGTCACACTGAAAACCCCATGACAATTCAGTGTGTAAACGATGGGTTGAACAATTGGTATGAAAACGTCAGTCAGCATTCGACTTCATGATACTTGTAGACAAGGTTATTGTATCGACCATAGAACTTTCGAAATGATGACTTTATATTATGAACGAGTCGAATTTCTTTGACAACAGCCTGTCGCGTTTTAGAAATCGTTCAAATGAAGAGCATGTTCTTGCATATGAATCAACTGGGAGACATAAACCCCGTATGCAGGTGATAAGGGTTTATTGTTACACAAGTGAGGAAAGCTGGTGACTGATAGAAAAAAAAATGAAGGAATCAATTTTTATCAAGTTTTGTAGTGAGATTACCATTAACGTCTTTCTCTTGTAAAACATCCAAATTTGAAATAGACGTATCAGACTAAATAGTATCTTTCATTTATTAAAGTTCACTGGGATAAATTGATTCGACATGTGGATATAAGAAACTAGACATCTCATTATCTGGAGGGGGGCAATTTAGTACTGTAAGATGCATGGCATCCTACTGTCTTGGGCTAGTGGGTTAACCCTTTAGCTCAACTGGTAGAGAACTGGACTGGCAAGCCATAGCCCCGGGTTCAATCCCCAGCAGAGGCAATAAATTATCTCTGTGACAGCTTGACGAATTTTGCTTGAAATATTCAGGTTCTTAAACATCAGCTATATATTTTTTAGGGATTGAGCACTCACTCTCGAAATGAAATAAAAAATTAACATGCGTCATAAAACAGTACTTATTTAGAAGTACAATGAAAGGAAAAACATAGAATACTCTTTATGTCAATTCAATCAGGAGAATTAAGGATGAACTCACTTATCAGGAAACAACACAGACCATCATATCTGTAGAACTTCTATTGCCAATCAATCTATAAGGATACAGAAAGGTTTTCTTACAGAAAAGCCAATATTTACAATGTCCTCTTGAGTTTTCAGTTAACAGATATCACGATCGTAGTCTGCTGTAGACTTAATAGGAAACAATAACATTAGCCGTGACTTGTGTCTTGTGAAGATAGACTGGCGGGTATTTAATGACTGACCGCCCTGGCGCTTTTACGATCAACGAGCATCCCAGATGATTGAAAAAAAATGTTTCCATTTTATAAGTTGCTAAGTTCACATTTGGCAGGCTTAGTTGATAATTAAACATTACATGGTTTGTCAGAGGTATTTGGTAGAAATCGATATCCACTAATCAGTTCCTCTTGAAAAAGTAGAGAACATGAAGATTTTACGGACTGTAAGCTTCTATACACCCCAGAAGAGGTTTCTTTGATAATTAATCAAGCATTCTGATATTGATTTTAGAGACGCATTAAACGGGAATAGGAAATATTATTTCACAAAGAAAAGGAGTTTTATTTCGATAAAATCACGAGAAATGCGTCGATGAAGCCGCTTATTGTGTTCATAAGCCCCATCCGAACGAGTAAGCCTCTAACTACTAAAAACTGCCATAGGAATTAACCAGTTCGCTTCCCGTTGCTAGAAAGGGTAGAAATTGTATCCTCATTCGATGGATTTGTACCCCAGTGGAATCAAATCAAAAGCTTTTAGTGTTTCCTGGTATTTACCTTGTACTACAGTGGAACCCAAGTGGTCTTAGGTGGCAAAGCAATAACAACCTGAGAATGAGAATAATTATTGGAAATAAAGATGACCTGTCTGCACCATGGAGCTATCGTTATTAAGTACTAATAGATATAGTTATATTTCAACTGAGAACAGTTTCATAAAATCATATAATATTGTAATTACTTTCTTTCCAATGGGAGATGCTGGAAAATTTATTATTTTCACCATTCCTGTTTATAATTATAACCTACACTGTTATAACTGGACAAATTATTGTCATTGAATCATAACGCAATTATCAGGAACGTGAGGAAACGGGAATATCCTCGGAGAAAGTGTCAATGTTCTTAAGTTAGAGTTTACCGGAACTTAATAATTCCAGGCGAAATGGTTATAGATGGGAATCTGAAAGTTAACGATATTACTGGACACAAGCACATTGTTTCTATGAGTAGCGTTCCAGTCTCTTTGCTTTACGGCAGTACTCACGCGCAGTTCATTGATCCTGACTATTGGTGGTAGGAGAATGTGGATAGGCACTGATTGTTGGTTGTCGTTTGTAGGATTACCGGGTAGTACAAAAGGAGACGCGTTTATGAGACTAAGTATATATTGTTTTTACCAGTGATGAGACCATGTGTGTCAATCATTCATTATTACGCAGTAAACCTAATGGTGTATAGGGTGTTTCGTTGCTTCGGATGCCATTTTTAGGAATTGTTTTGTTGCCTTTGTTCGGCAAACTTTTTATTTTGGTTTGACTATGATGACTCTATGTAAGTCGCTGGAATCCCTAGCGTCATCACGTCAAAGTCTCGCGACATCCGTCGAGAATCAGGAATCTCCCTACCTTATTCGAAAAGTCAGGTAAGTCTGTTGGAAAATGTTACATTTTTGGGCAAATTAATTACTTTTAAACTACGAACACTTATTTTCGTTCAAGAATTCCTGCAAAAAATCATTTAAAATAAAAATCATATTAACATACCTAGTCTATTGTTTAAATTCATCATAAAAAATAGTTTTTACAGTTTAATTCAGTTGTCCTTATACATGCATGCATCAATTTTCAAAAATAATCATAGGAATAATTTTATCAAGGTATGACATTAATAAATTAAATAATGCCAGGCACCTTGCCCGGTAATTAAGGAAAAGTATCAGGCAATAACCACACGACCCCGGAAGTTAATTTGTTTGGCACAGTTTCTGCAACTGTTTAACTCTTTGATGTTTCGATAAATGGCCTTTAAGGGCCTGTAGAAAAGGGTAAAATTATATGAGGAAATGAGACGGTTTTCTAATTGGGAATCGATTGTTCCTTACATGTGCGTATCAAAATCCGAAACTATCGTCTCTCAGGTAATCAATGTTATTGCACTCTCCATTAGTGAAAATTGGAGAACTGTGAAGGATGACTGGTGCCTTCTTACAAGACGATGGGATAATGCAATGAAGACCTATACTTTCTCCGTCTTTAAAATTGTTCTAAGAAAGTCGATTGAATAATGCACGATATGCGCCGTTATTTCCTTTTTTGATACACTGTCAGACAAATCTATAGAGAGTTGTTCACATCATCATGTAAATGACGAAGATTCAACCCTCCAGAAAAGTACAGAATTACATTTGTCTGTTATACATGAATTGATTAATGCCTTTGATGTTGCCAATTCTTACAAATACTTCACTGATTAAAATATTCACAGAGGTAAGGCCGAGATTCCCACTGGCACATTTTCTGTTCGATAGGAAACAAGAAATTTTCAATATGTTTCGTTTTCAAAGTTTATGATGTGGTACAATAGTTTTATTTTTGAACCGAGGTGCAACATTCAAATCACTATAGAGAAATAAGGGTCTTTAATTCTCTTTGCCGTGGACAAGCTTTCCGACTATATTCATGAACCTATAGGCGAAAGCGTGTCCACTTCTCTGCAGTGTTTAAGGTTTTGCTTGTTAATTTGTTTAACGTCCCTCTCGATAATTTTTCACTCATATGGAGATGCCACCTCTTGCCGGTGGAGCAAATTTTGACCTTAGCTTGGTACTAAAAAAGGGCCATTTAGGGATCTTTTTCGTGCCAACATCTACTGAGACCTCGAAGGATCGATCTCCACGCCCCACAGTGGGATTCGAACCCACGATTTAAGGATCAACTAATTACTTCGCGACTCTACAACAGACGCTCTATCACTGTACTACAAGGGCGAAGAGAAAAAGGTGTATGTATAAATTAGTTTGAACATTTTTATTTTACACACAAGTACTATGAAGTTGATATTAAGAAGATGTTGTAAGTTTTTGATTGACAATATTGATGTGGTTTTTGGTGACCAGTTTTTCCATAAATATGTTGGGATTCTCATGAGTACCAATTGCGCCCCATTATTTGCAAACTTTTTTGTTTTCATTTGAAGCAGAGTTTATTCAAAACCTTATACTTGAGAAAAAGAAAACACCTGTTGAACTTGTGGCATTTGCCTCGAAATTTAGATATATTATCGACGTAAATATCAATAAACAATGGTTATTTTCATTCATATGTTGACACGATATATCCCAGTAAGCTTGAAATGAAAAATACCACAGAGTCTGACACATCTGTCTCATACATGTACCTGGATATTTTACTCAAGCAAAAGAGATAAATGGTAACCTATCACCCAAGCTTAATGATATACGTGATGTCTTCAGTTTTTCAACTTCTCTTACTTATATAGCAATAAACCCTTATCACCTTCATACGGGGTTTATGTCTCTCAGTTGATTCGATATGCAAGAGCGTGCTCTACGTTATGAACAATTTCTAAAATTTTGCTTTGCTCCTAATTTGTATTGTTTGAATGACACGTACTTTTGAGCCTGAAAACTGTTTGTTATCTCCATATATTTCATTTCAGATCTGAATTATCAAACGACAATGGAAAAAATTGTTTATTGGTAAACCCATGCAGAAGTTCACATAAAACCGCGAAACAATACATGTACATGTACATATGCATTGTGTTTTTCAGTGGGGATCGTAGGTCGGTTCGTCCGGGAGCACCGTCTGAGCCCAACGAGTACAACTTCAATTATCACAAACGTGGCCTTTTTATCATCATCAACAACAAAAACTTTCACCCGTCCACAGGTAAGGAACCACGTGATGGAACTGACGCAGACGCAGAGAGGTTAGAAGAACGGTTCCAGGACCTCGGGTTCGATGTCCGGCGATATAACGATGTCTCCTCGTCCAAATTACTGCAGCTCATGAACGAAGGTATAAAACAGTCAGCTGAGAGTAAATTAAAAGATCCTTTTTACTGCATTATTTTGTGTTTGGATCTTTAGATATTGTTGGTTTTCAGTTTTTGCTTTTTCGGAAAAAATTCCTTTTATATACAGTTTTAATTTCTTTTGAAGATGCTTAAGAGGTTTATCTTTACAAAGAACTTATCTTGCCCCATTACTATCAATGGTTTCACTGTTTCTTCATCTTCTTCATTTAATGTATTTTATGTCCATATATGAACATCTCCCTTTCAGAGTCACACAACCATTTTCCATTATGATTATTTGTAAATTCATGAGAAATCAAAGACACCATTACAATGTCTGATTACAACATAATGACCCATTCTTCATCTATTGACGCCTGATTTTCTCAAATTCTTAGATAACCCTGCCAAGTTCTTGCAACACACTTTATTGACTTAGTAGAAAATGATGAAATTCCTTAACACTAAAACAAGAGCATTACAAAGAGAGGCATCCCCATCACAAAGAGCATATCTATAAATCAAGGCAACATTCAGCCTCGATCCTGTTGCAAATTGCAAATCTTTCGTTGCGCAGAGGATAAACAAACACACACACAAACATTAGTATACCCCCTCCAATTCCATTGCGAGGGGATAATAAGACCAAAGTACGTGAATCTTCCGTGAATGAATATTTAGATTTTACAAGAAAAGAAAAAGACTTGGATCATTACCGCAAAATGTAACCCGAACGTATGGATCCATGTATAGATTTATCAGGAAATGCAGTTTATGACATTTAGATTCAAATATTATTGAATTTATTTCCGTATAAGACTTAATAAATGAGACCATTTCAAAACATTGAATCACACACTAGTAAGAGAATACTGCAGAAGAGGATAAATAAATTATTGACCTGTTCATAAATCATTGTTTCCTATCCTCTTTGTAAGAGATACGATTGACCAAAGCAAGGATTTGTCAATTCTCCAATAATCAAAATGGAAGACTCATTAGTAAATGTCGGTTCTTGTCCAAATATGTAGACGAGTCTTGCATTTGTGACAAATTGTCATCTGTTTTTAGGATTGGAGACCATTCATTGAACTAAAATGTTTATCTAACAACTAATGAAACCATATTTCTTTTGACAAGAAATATGACTTGTCATGATGTCTAAAAACTTAAGTCGCCTTCCCCAATTAATATATTCTACATAGCATGGAGAATCTAGCATTAGTGCTTTGTGGTAAATATGCAGGCGTGAATCGTTGTAGTTCATGAACCTCATGAATTCCCAAAACTTAAACTCATTTCTTATATTTGATACTTTCTGATGATTAGACATATATTTTTGTCATTCAACCATATTGCTGAAAAAAGCTTGTACTATTTTTGTACTTTATTTACATCGCAATGGAAATATTCGTATTCCTCACACGGTAGTCCATGAGAATTTTTTTTTAATTTTCAAATAAACTTCAAGGCAAAATAATTGGAAATGGAAATATATAACATATAAAAAAATAATTCTTGGCCAAAGACAAATGACAGAAATGTAGAAGGACTATTGACAAGTAAAGTACAGAACTTTATTATGATGAAAGACGGCAAGCAACGGCAAGCAATAAGGGGTAAATTGACACTGTATCAAATCAAATAGAGCTGTAGAACAAGACGAATGTATAGCCAGTGGTACAAAAGGATGCAATTTCAACTGATAATCAATCGATGCTTTCCCCTCAAATCATTTTTGCATTCGTTTTTTTTAATGTGTTTGTGTTTTGTTTTTGTTTTTTTTAAAGGCGAGGGGCGGATTCATGTTTATTTAAATGAATATCCCAGAATATTTACAAACATGTCTTTGTCGCCAATTGTAAATGTAATTTATTTCCTCATGAATGTCTTGGCGCGGTTCCAAAAAAAAACCACGTGAATATCCCAGAGTATATTTATTTATTTGATTTTGTGTTTTCTCCAGCTGCTCAGCTCGACCACTCTGATTCCGACTGCTTTGGCTGTGCTATCCTTAGCTACGGAATCGAGGGCCGAGTGTATGCCACTGACGGAATGCTGCCTTTGGATGTCCTCATCGTCCCTTTCAAAGGAGACAAGTGTCCTATGCTGGTTGGAAAACCTAAACTTTTCTTTTTACAAGTAAGAGTTTGAAGAGTTTCTTTATGTCTGACAGTTAACTAAACTGTATAGTAGGTTTAAAATTGTTAACATATGAACTTTATGGTTAAGATTCGTGATTATCAAATTTATTACGAGTTAAAACAAAGCAAATTTTAATTTGGTACTATTTAATACAGAAAACTTTTAATATTTTGACAATTCTTTATTGTTATTAAATCTATACTGCTTGAGGTGATGGACTCAAATGTCATATGATTTATAAATGCTTGTATCCATTAGTCTCCGAGGCAGAATGCTCGGGTCACACTAGGTTAAGACATGATTTTATTAATACGATATTAACGCTATGGTTAGAGTACACTCAAGCTGATTTTTTTTAATTTGCAGTCCTGTCGGTGTTCAAATCTGGAACAATCAGCTGAGGATACGGTGTCGTATAAAAGCTTTCTCTCCGAGGAGTCTGAGCGGAGTTTTTCCGGAATGAGGCGAATCCCGGTGGAAGCTGATTTCCTTTTCTTTTATTCCACAGTGCCAGGTGACACCATTAATATAAAAAAATAAGGCCGGGGAAGATAATTTAAATAAGAACTGCCGACAGAAGGTTATCAAATAACGGAAGAAAAGGGTTATTATAACGTAATCAGACACTATGCTGTCTTTGATAAAATATGAAAATAACGAACAGTAATCAATATCAAAAAAGTAAATTGGAACAATGTATGACTTTTAAAACATCAGAGGTGGGATCAGGTGCCATGCAAAAGTACACATCCTCTGTCGAGTAGCTACACCAACTTTGTGCTGTGATTCTCTTGAAATTAAGAGAAACATGTTTTCATCAAATATGGTTAAGAGTCCCTAAAGAAAGGGCCGTGGAGAAATGAATTGAATACAAAAGAAAATTACTTAAGGGAAGAAGTAAGAAATTTGGGAGATTAATTCCCCGCTTGAGAACAAATTAAGTTGATAGAAGACCTAAAAATGAAACAGAGATGCAGTTGAAGAAATGAAAGAATTGACCTTTCTTCTTCTCATCTCAAAGTCAATAGGGGTCTAAGAGAGATCCGTTACTTAAAATTTATTGCAAAACCTAAAAAACTCATATTAGCATTTGAAAACTATGCAATGTATAAATTCCTGACTGTAGCCTGTCTCATTTTGACCTCAAAATCGATCTGGGTCTTCTATGAGTCACGTGGATGGAAGAGTGGGAGGGGGGGGGGGTAATATATAAAATTTCATTGAAAAATCTCGAAAGGCACTTGATATAGGAACATTTTATCTGATTTTCCGAAGCTGACATGTGATCTTGAAACCTCAAATTCAATAAGGATTTCTTTTTTGTCATACTGTGTCAGGTCAACGCATAATCTGAAAGAAACTTTGCGCCTGAAATGTGAAATTTTGTTATAAAATAATATTTTTTGACTTATAGAAGACTTTTTTAACGTCATCATATCAAGGTAAGGTAAAAAAATATATATATATTCGTTCTCTTTGAGCCTTTGCAAATAATCCTAAGATTATAGGAATATATAATCAAAATAAACATATCAATATTATTTGAAAAAAAAAATAGTTTGTTTATCATAACTTGCCTCTTTGATTTGTGATAAAGGTATTGTTGCGTTGCCCTCTCCCGGGTCTCCCCTCTCTCTTCCTGGTTTTCCCGATGCCTGCAAACATGTACAGATATTCGAATCAACATGTAAACGATTCCTTACAACATGCTTCATATTGATATGATTTTCAGGTTTCTACTCTTGGAGAAATCATCAGGAGGGTTCCTGGTTCATTCAAGCTTTGTGTATAGTCTTAGAGAACTATGGCTCCAAAATGGAACTTCTGCACATGCTCACTCAGGTGAACCGTATGGTGACCTACGAGTTTGAGTCGTGTTCGGATGAGGAGTTCACTGATGACGTCAAACAGATGCCTTGTATTGTGTCCATGCTCACCAGATATGTTTACTTCCGGCCAAAGAAACCGGATATCCGGGACTAATTA
The DNA here is from genome assembly GCF_032062105.1 of Saccostrea cuccullata. Lineage (NCBI taxonomy): Eukaryota > Metazoa > Mollusca > Bivalvia > Ostreida > Ostreidae > Saccostrea > Saccostrea cuccullata. The sequence goes on along the minus strand of NW_026928947.1, from coordinate 169,711 downwards.
TGTTTTATGTTGTAAGGCTATGAAAAATAAAAAATGGGTATAACCAAGTGAAAATGGAGTTACTACATGTACATACCACGGACAGAAAGTAGTCTACAATTTTAGTAAAAGGAAAAGCCATTAAAATAACTAAAAAGTTGATATTAATACTGTCTGAAGAACACCTGATATAGAAAAAATCATAATAAAGCTTTGCTTTACAACAGATCCCCACGAGCTTCTAAATTATAAAAATGGAAGTTTTCATTGATTTATTTTTTATCAATACATTACTGTGTTAGTTTTGACGATTTATACTGTGATATCGTTATTATGAGTTCTTAATTCCTTATGTAGGAAAACTTCTTGTCATGCTTCTTCTGACGTTTATAGTGGGCGAGATTCTGACGTTTATTCTTTTTTTTTCAGTGGGTTTTAAAGCACATCTTTTAATTATTCTTTTTCTCTTTCTCTCTCCTGCAAGAGAAACCGAAGTGCTTTAAAGCAATATGATCTTTTACATTTTTATTGCAAATTTGTGATTAACTAATTTAATGACAGAAAAATAAATCATTTATAAACTTCTGTTGTTCATATTTGCTTTTTTTTTTTAGTGCAAAATTGAATTATTAAATGATTTCATATAAATAAAACTGTATATTCTTTGTACAGAAATATTTCATCTGAAAAAATTTTAAACTTTATTCTCTTGGTCATAAGGGTTTAAATTACATTCAACTTAATCATAATAGCACATTTTACCAGTAAAATAAAATTTTCAAAGATACAGCTCATATTGCTTTAAGCTATCGAGTTTCATGATTTCGCTCAGCCAGATACTACAAAATTAAGCCATTTTTGTGTTTAGATATTTATTATTATGCCCCCCTTCGAAGAAGGGAGGGCATATTGCTTTGCTGCTGTCTGTCGGTCGGTCGGTCAATCTGATGGTCCATTTAGTTTCCGTTTATTTTCTTCGCAGAGGTTGCACATACTGAAATGAAATTTGGTATACAGATATATCAGATGAATATCTAGGTCAAGTTTTGTTTTAGGTGTGATCGTGCCATTTTTGACAGAGTTATGCATGCCCATTGGACTTAGAAAAATTCCAGTTGTTTGCAGTTTCCGTTCCATTGCACATACTGAAATGAAATTTTGTCTACAGATATATCAGATGAATATCTATGTCAAGTTCTGTCTTGGGTATGATCGTGCCATTTTTGACAGAGTTATGCCCCTTGGACTTAGAACAATTCCAACTGTTTGCAGTTTTCGTTCATTTTCTTCTCAGAGGTTGCATGCACATTGGCGGATCCAGAGGGGGGAGGGTTCCAGGGGTTGGAACCCCCCTTTATTTTTTGCCTAGTGGAGAGAGAGAGGGGGGGTAATACGTTTTCTGAGATTATATATTTGTACGTCTTACATATATTGAATAGATAGATTTTCACACATTTAGTTTCCTCCATTATACTTTTTAAAGAGAGAATGGTAGAAAATATTCTACTTGTTTTTATATATCTTGTATATTATACCCTGGTATGTAATATGCGATGTTCCATTTGATATTGGATTCTCGTCATCTTTGGCTGTGTTGACTATGTTTGTACCCTTTTTATCATATCTAGATCTTTTGAAGGAACTAACATATCATGTAACTCTTTATTTTAAAGCCCACCCGCATCCCACCCCAAAAAAGTTATTCAAATTCTGAAAGAAAATTCTTTATACTCTTCGGAAATGATACAAATCCATTCAATTTTAAAGCTTCCATAGTTATGAAATGTGTAGGTTTTGTGTGTGTGTTTTGTTTTGTTCGGACTGGGAGTAAACTTTTTTTTTAATAAAGGACGTAAAATAAAGATAGTATTTACTATAACCTTAGATTTTTCAATACAAATCTGTGAATCTTTGCTTGAGAGTATGTATGGGGGGGGGGGTAGAGGGGCACAACCCTGGAACCCCGCCTTTCAAAAATTGCTGGATCCGCCCCTGATGCACATGCTGAAATGATGTAAATTTAGTATACAGATATATCGGATGACTATCTACATGTAGGTCAAGTTCTATTTTGGGTACGATCACGCCATTTTTGACAGAGTTATGCCCTTTTGGATTTTCAAAAATCCCAATTTTGGGGGAGGGGGGCATGAGTGTTTTACAAACATCTCTTGTTTTAAAACAATTTGATGTCTGTGTAAACTCGAACGAGTAGTAAATATAAAGGGGTAATTTTTTTCATATCTTAACGAGTCACTCAGCAGTCAGCATCATGACATTGATAAAAGATGGTTCTATACGAAATCGAGCAACGATGATTATCATATATGTTCTTGAGAATTGTTACACCATTAAAAATTGTTCTTTATAAACCTATACCTGAAAAGTCTTACAATCCGATGTTAGACCGTTGAGTGAGACTGGACCTGTCTATGAGATACTGGACCGTTTACGTCACACAAAGGGTTGTATCAGCTAAATCTTATTTGCATTCGTTGATGTTCGACAGTGACGGAATTGACCGAGTAACTTCAACTTACATCACGGAAGCCAGTGCAAGATACATATAAATGCATGAACATGTATATAGAACAGGTATAACAAACATTTTTTGACTTATTTTCTCGGGCAAAATGCGTTTTTTCGACTCTCAAATCAAATTGTTAGCCTTCGGCCTAACGGCATCAGGCAAGATTCTAGGGTCCGACGAAACGCATGTTGCCTTGGAACCCAGTCAAAAAATGTATAGTATTAATATTTACTGAGAATGCAAGTAGGAAAGAACTGTATAATTTTTTTTAGGTTTTTCGTTTCAATTTTGTAACTCTCAAATTCATCAACTTTTTGTAAAAAATGTGGCGTGCAGGATGATAAGAAGATTTAATATATAATCGATATCGGTGATATTTTTTGTAATTTTATAAGATCACTTTTCACTTGGGACTTGAGGAGGATTCATCCATCAGCAAAGCTGCAAGTTCTATTTTAAAAATAAAAGGAAACCTGCGAACATCATAATTGAGATCTGATAGCTGAAATTGCAAATGTGTTTGTCGATGTGGTAAAAACGTTTCAAGTCAGTTTAATCGAGGCTTCTTTTGTCAAGAACGGTATTGTTGCTAATGTAAGAGAGAGAATAAATAAACTTCCGGTGATTGCTATGAAGAATTATATTATTTTCATTTTTTGAGTCTCCGAAAGCAGAGATTCGGGGTGAATAGTTTCTTTTTATCTATTTGTTTTTGTTTATAAGGCCATTCCAAGTTTTTTTCTATGTTTAGCGTCCGCGTGCGCCTTGATTTTTGACACCCCATATAAGAAAAAACACACAACATCAGGAGTCCTGAAATTGATAAATTAAGTCGATTTTTTTTAATTTTGTCAATTTCCCCAAATAACACTGTACAGTAAGTTATATTGGGTGTATTTTAAGCATTTAATTAAGCAGTTTATTTAGATCAAATCATTTGAAAATTACTTTTAAGCCTGTGTTTTATGTTTTTGCTCGTGTGTTTATTGCGAATAGTTAGGTAGGTTTTTGAAAGATGCCATAAAAAACTTGGAATGGCCTAACTGAAATTTTGGTCATAGCGGGACTTGGGCTTTCATTTTTTACATGTGTGTTCTTTCCATGACAAGAGCTTTCTTTGTGTAATAAAAATACTTTGGAGATTGACTTATACTTTGAAAACAAATAATGTTGGTCATGGGCTGCCAAACGGGGGCAACAGTGACTGTCAGTGTTTTACAAATACATCGTGAACATGCCTATGTAATAATTGACAAAAAGGGGCTTTTTTCGTAGAAAAGGGGAATTCCGATTCTGAAACAAAAGCACTCTTTTATCTAATCATGGAGGAACGGATGATCAATAGTGCCTTATACTAGTGAATGAACAGTAGAAAAGATTTTATCTAAATAATTATTTGGTGAACAACCAAGGTATCGTAGGAATAAGATTAATCAGCGCCGTAAGTAGAGGAATAACTATACTCAGAGTAGTGAAGAGAGATCCCGTGGTGTTACATTGCAGTAACAGGAATATATAAAGGTAATGTCTCTTCAAACTGACCGACCATTGCAATTCATAATTTAGAGCTTTTAATATGGTGGAATTATTTAAGGAATCACTGTCTAGTTAGGAGGGTATGTCAGGGCATCAACAATAGTGGGAAACATGGGATAATTTCGCCCGTTATGCTTATATTATCCCATGTTTCCCACTATTGTTGATGTCCCTGACATACCCTCCTAACTAGACAGTGATTCCTTATATTTCCATTTCATTGTGAAATAAAATTGAAAATTTAGACTTTAAAAATGTAGATAAATAGATTTAAATCACATGATGACTTCCATGTCAATTTCAATAGTCCTCGCCAACCGACGTCAAATACAAAGGCAGCCGCACGAGATTTACATGCATATTTGGCCTCTTCAGCGTCAGACACAGATGCGAACGAGAATTGCATGCGTATTAGGCCTCCTTAGCTCCTGACCTATCGACCTGCCTAATTTACATTCCGGCAGAATTATCAAGAAATAAACTACCCCTAACTTTCAAATAGTTATCACAGAGAAAAAAATTAGAAATGGAAATATTTTGGCATCATAAGTAAGGAATTTATTATTCAACGGGATGGTCAAATTTATTTTTAGTAAAATTTTGTTATAATTGTTATAGAAACAAGGTGCTCAATAATAAGGGAGTGAAATGTAGCTAATTGACCGATGCTGGAAAGTGGAGAAATTCTCCCCAAAAGTGCGCAAAAAATATTGCGCCGTAAATTGCACTTTTTTTGCATTACGGGATCTGTAGCGTTTTGGTCAAAGACAAATTATGTAAAACCATAACGCTACAGATCTGCAGCTATCTCTACAAGTGATAAACTCGCTTGATTAAAATTATTTGTTAGATTGCTGAAAATTTACTTAAAGCGAGTTTATTGCCTGTAGAGACAAGTATAAATGGTTGGGAGGTGGATAAAATATACATTTTGACAAATTTTAAAAATATATATCAAAGTTAAGATTATCATCACACCTGTTAGCTATTGAAACTGGGAAATATACTTGTTAATAAAACTTACAAATCGCATAGGAAATGTTTTGCTTGTCATAATTGTGTGGAGGACGAATATCATTTTTTACTGGTATGTCCTGTTTATGCAGATTATCGTAGCAAATCTATTAAAAAATATTTCATTAAAAAAACATCCTTGTTCAAATTATTGCAATTTATTTAATACTGAGAACTATAAGGATATGTGTAACCTTGGTAAATATATATTTATTATAGCTTGAAGCGAAGAGGTGATCTTGTAATCCGATAATTGTATCTTTTCCATTATTTTTGTTTGTTTCTTTGTCTTTACTACTATCATTTATGTACGTACACATTGTTCTCCTGTAAATTATCCACTTCTGTACTGTAATGAAACTGATTATTTTGTATATATTTCCATTTCTAATTTTTCTCTCTGTAATAACTCTTTGAAATTTAGAGGAGTTAATTTCTTGATAATTCTACCGGAATGTAAATTAGGCAGGTCAATAGGTCAGGAGCTATGGAGGCCTAATATGCATGCAAATCACGTGTGCACCTGTCTTTGACTCTGACGCTAAGGAGGCCAAATATGCATGTAAATCTCGTGCGGCTGCCGTTGTGTTTGACGTCAATGGGCAAGGACTATTGAAATTGGGATGGGAGTCCTCGTGTAATTTAAATCTATGTCTGCATTTTTAAAGTTTTATTTCACAATGAAATGGAAATATAAGGAATCACTGTGTAGTTAGTACAGGATGCCAGGGCATCAACAATAGTGGGAAACATGGGATAATTTGCATATCGGGCGAAGCCTAACTAATTAACTAGACAGTGATTCCTTGAATATACTGATAAGCTGTAAAGCTTAAAGTAACAATAAAGAAGAAGAAGGCTACAGAATGTGTCTAGAATTAGGGATTGCATCAAATTAATGACGTCATATTTCCAGAATGGCACTCTTTTATGTCATATTATTTTCTGATCTATCACAGTCATCAACTCGACTAATATTTAAGCCAGATTCAAAACTTTTTGAAAACATTTAATTTTTAAGGCACGATTAAGCTAAAACCATACCCTTCTTTATCCAGGAAAAAGCTTTGAAGACAGTGAAGTAATGACAAAGAAAATTGCTTTTGATTATTCAAATGGAGAAAATACATGCAAATAAAGATTTCAATTACTCTATCTTGGTCTAACATAATGTTTAGAATACATGGATTTATTTAAAATTTTGTCATACAGTGCAGATTACAATTTATTCTTTTTTATGTCAAATGGTGGGTCAGTCTAACTACACGCAAGTACCCTGAAATTAGGGTGCAGTGTAGAGAGGGTCCTTAATCTATTTAGGGATCATGATCAATGAGTACCAGTCTACCTATCTAGTATAAAAACACGGACATATTTAGTCTGAGAATGGAAAGTAAAACGACGCAGAATCTTTCTCAGGAAGTATACCTATTACTTCAAATGGAGATTGGCACCCCAACAGAAATGGATATCAGGAGACAAATTAGGGATATTGAAGAGATCATCTATAATTCAGCTTCATCGACAGTAGAATTACTCTTTAGCAGACATCCTACATTTTTCCGTTTGTCGACTGGTAGCCAAAGGAAGGGGTTTCGATTTGAAAAATCTGACGAAGATTATCTTTACTGGTGGACTGACCACAAAGTTATTTATGACCCAAGCCACGAAAACTTGTATGACAAAGAAACATTGATTATGATGGAGTATTGTGATGAAAGTCCTGGATCCGTCCCCTTAAAAGTCAAAAAGTGGTCTAGCTGGGATATTGTTCGTGGTAGTTACGTCATATTGGAAAAAAGAACCTACATGTCGAGCATTCAGTATAAAGAATCCACTCTAAACTTGGTAGCTAAAAATTCCAAGGTACATGGACCTTGTACAAGTGGTCAGTTGGGTAATGGAGTTGAATATGACAATGCTCATTCATTAAAATGTGAAGTTTTTCCAGATGTAGCTTCTTCATGGATAAAACGGTGTCTGTCAAAGGGTTGGCCTGATTTTTCCGTTTTGCAATTTGCCAGAAAAACAGGTTGTCGTTTTGTTCCAACTGGTCGTAAAAACTCGCCAAGTCAAGAATATGAATGGCGAATTTCCTTCAATGTTGTTGAATTGAAATGTGTACACAGCATGAACCATTCTCAGTTTACTTGTTACGGACTATTCAAGATTTTTCTCGGCAAAGTAATCAAGCCATTGATGGGTGATAAAGAATTATTGTGTTCCTACTTTTTGAAAACTATTATGTTTTATATGATACAAGAAAATGAAGAATCCTTTTGGTCTCCAGAAAAGTTGATACAGTGTTTTTGGAATTGCTTTGAGTGTTTAATCTCTTCTGTCTACAACGGTGAATTACCTAACTTTTTCATTCAAGATAGGTACAAATCTAAAAAAAAATATCTCCTGGCAGATACTTGGGATCTGCCAACAAATGTCCGGTTATTATACTGGTGCATTCGAGTCCTATAAGTTATCACTAACTTACATGTATCTGGGTAGTTGTAAGTTGACCAGAGCCACCATTATCAGAATGCTGACAGTCGTATCTGATTTACAAAACAAAAACCAAGTCATTCAGTTTGAAACGGTCTTCAGATCCCAACTTAGAAGCACAGGAGGCTGCATCAAAAAGACGAAAGACAAGCTTCGATTAGACAGCATCCTCCCAAGTTAAGATGGAGCGGAGCGGATCAAAACTCTTGACTTGGGAAGATGAAGAAAAGTGTATCCCAAAGACTCTGTTTATTGTCATAAGTTTATATGCTGAAAGGAGGTACCACGATGATCAGTCAATCTATAAATTGAAAGAAAATTGAGAATTAAATAGATGAATTTGTATCGAAATTTTTGCATTGTTTATTTTATCGTTAGGAAGGATTTCATTCGTCAAGATTCATCCTATGTCGTTTTGAAAAACGAAATGTACCGGGCACTCAAAGCAACCAGGACTCGGGACTACATACAGTGTCACTTGGACACTTTACTTTTTAAAAAAAATTCTACTCTTAAATCTGTAAATTTTACACTTTCATCTGTAAATTTTACACTTTTGTTTGTAAATTCTACACTTTAAAACGTAAAATTTACACTTTAAAGAGTAAAATGTACTCTGAGACATTAATCTGTAACTTTTACACTTTCATCTGTAAAATTTACACATCAATCTGTAAAATTTACACTTGAATCCGAAAATTTTATGTCTGTTATACTACTCATTTGTATTTCTTTGTTGCAAAAATATAGTTTATCATTTTAGATTGGCAAATAAATAAATCTTTGATTATTGTTATCTGTTTAATTGTTCACTATTATCGTTTCCGGATGAAGCTGTTCCAAAGGTTGTTCTATCAATTGCAACTTACATTAAGGATAAGGCGGGAATTTTACTTAGAAAAATCAAAATTGCGGAAAATACATGGGCTAAAAAATGTAAATATAAGCACTGAATTATCATTTTTTGAAAAATTTTAATTTAACATAAAAAAAATTTCCTAAAAAAAAAAAATGCACCGCAGGGGCAATGCATATCGCTGATCTAACAATAAAAGCCAACTGTATAAAAAACAAAACAAAAAAGAGTAATACCGGTATGGGAAAGTAAGAAAAAAAAAGAATAAATGAGTCAATCTCTTCACAAGAGACAAGAGATAGATAAATATATATCATAGTTAAATAGTTGAAAGGGGGGGGGTTAACAAAACTGCCAAAAAAAACCCTAAAATTCCACCAGTTTTTCTTTAAGACCCTTTTCTTTTTGACATTTACGAGAACCTTTGAATGCAGTGTAACGCAGAGAAAAACCGTTGGTTCCCCGATGTCCCCAAACGAGAGAGAGAGAGTGGGAGGGTGGTAGAGAGAGAGATGCTATGATATTATTATACTTTCATGTTAAATACTCAAATCTGATTGGTTTAGACGCAGTTAACAATCCGTTCTATTACCCTCAGCCTTAGCAACACACGTGACAACGGGTAACACAACGATAATGTAATATGCGTGGAAATTGTGCGCGTACGGTTCACCGTAGAATTCTCAAAACGTCAGTTGCGCGTTTGAAAGAACCGCAATAAACCTGACGTCATTAAAAGCTTGCGTCCGATGTAGCTTACTTGAAAACAACAAACGACAGACGAAACATGTTTGCTAGTGCAGAAATAACGAAACTTTAGATGATAAAGGACTTTTGGAGTATCAAACAAACAATAAAGAGGTCAGTAAATCTTTTTCGAAGTAGCGAGGAGTTTGAAGGCTTTCTACACGTGAACGTAAAGACGATCGACGATTTTTTTGCTGACATCCTAAATCAATAAGTCATTCAGTATAATAAAATAAATGGTGCCTGTTTTGGAGGGTAACAGTTGAAATTTATATGTTACCCTCCAAAACAGGCACCATTTATATAATGGTAGACATCATCAGATACATTTTAAGGTAAAAAGTTCGTACCGCGTGTAAAAAAATATTTTAAATTTTTACTTTAGATTGTTTTTCATGGCTTTAATAACTTTATTTTAGGAGCAATTCTTTTCTTTCCTAATAACACTAACATAGATGTGTATAAATTGATTTACATGTAAATATACATGCAGTATGCCCCCCCCCCCCAATCATGCATTGCCTCGAATCTGTACGGTTTAAAACTTTTATTTGATACTGATTAAAAGCAATATAACCTACAGTGTACCTTTCTTTTATGCATTATTTTCGCTATCATTTATTGAACAGTAAAAACTAAATTAAAATGCATACATTCCTGAACGTTCAATGATTGGAATCTTATTATCAGTGGCTTTGTTCATTTTTCTAGTTCTAAATGAATTTGTGGTGATAAAATAAATCACATATCATCACAAAACATAGCTGCAGATCTGTAGCGTTATGATTTTATACATTTGTCGTGGTCAAAGACAAATGACAAATATATAAAACCATAACGCCTACAGATCTGCAGCTACACAAAACAAGAAAGACTTTCTGTATTCTAGTGACTGTCTCTTAATTTTTTTAAGCTAATCTTGTTTTCTTCTATGGTACATATATGATAAGTGTAATAAATTTCATTTCTGAAAAATGTCCAATAAACTCCGGGGTTGAATATATTTGAAGTGGGGGTAGGGGGGGGGGGCTGTCCACAGGTACCCGTTCTAATCGTCTGTGTGAATCTGTGATAATAAGAAATAATTTTACCAAACATATTGAAATATAATTATCTTTTTATTTTATATATTAAAATGCTATGTAAGATAATAAAAAATTGAGTGAAATATTTTGTTTTCCTTAGGAAAAATCAAAATACACTGTAAATATGTACAATATTTTCCCATTTTATATTCAAATTCAGGCAATTTTCTAGATAAATGCAAATTCCTTAGAATTCTACATTCAAAAATTTGATATTTTGTATCTTCAAGAGTTTCACAATATGGACATTTGTCAGATACTTTCTTATTCCATTTATGAACAGATTTGTTACTATTAAGTAAATTTTGCAAAAGCTTATATAATTTTAAAAATTCTGATAATATTTTATCTTTAATTTTAGTATTTTTATGAATAGATGCATTTTGTTTTCCTCAAAGTTGAAATTAAAATTTTTCGACCAAAATTTCTCAGAGCAGAGATTTTTGTGGAAAAAAAATTGATAAAAATATATATTATTTTGCTACTTATCATGTTTATAGGAAATCATTTATTTTCTAGGAAAATCGTCGCTTGATTTAGATTTTTTTTTACGTTTATAAAAGCTCCTTATAACGGGAAAATATGATTTCGCTTCTTATAAAGGAGAGGACACGTTTAAAATTTTGGCATTAATTCACAGTGAATATAATTTAAAATATTTAATTTACCAGAAAAAAAAATCATTTGATGATATACATACTAAGTAGTGTTTTATATTAGACTTAAACAGCATTAAATAAAAGTTTACACACAGATTTTGAATTTGTCAAAATTTTAAAAATGGGTGATATTTCCCCACGTATTACATGTGCGGATTTCTGTAGAGTTAACAGGAGTTATCTCTCGTTTCCCATTCATCAATCGAACAGGTGCACAGCTGCACCTTCTGCACGACTGAGCCGTGGTCAGCTGCCAGGCGGTGCACGGGTTTCTCGGACCGCACGTGGGACAAGTAAAAATTGGACCGTTAGACATATGTCATAAGAACTAAACGGTCATTGCCTACGAAATAATGAGCTGCTCTCAATATTGCATGTGCAAAGTTCATTCTAGAAAAGAAGATTTAAGGATCAAGGTAAGACATTGAATAATTTGAACTTTTTTGTGAAGATGTGCCAAAGATGGATGTCTTGGCTCTTGGCCTATAGATCCAAAAATTGAGAAAACATAACATGCATAAAATTTCAATTTTTCAATAAAAGTGGAAAATACTACGAAATCTAAGGAAGAGTGGAAGAGAGCACATGGCTCACGTGCACTGTTTCGCGCGTGACAGTCGTCAGGACTTGGCGAAAATCCTCAGAGAATCGGGTCTCCTAGTCCATTTTTTTCTTCTTTTTTATACACACATTACATTAACTCTTTATAATTTTGTTTTCCAGGATAAAAAAATATAATTTGCAACTGTGTCATTTTCATGATACTTCATACAATTGTACCCCCTGGGGAGGGAGGTGGGGGGGGGGGGGGGCTTTTGGCTAGTTACGAAAGAGAGTAATATAGTAATATAGGAAAGAAAAGTTCTGTTTGTTAGCCTAGTTATGGTGGGTTGGGATGTGATTTAATTTCCTGGAAATATAGCTAGGGAAGTTAAGGTCACAACATACCAAGGTCAGAGAGGCTTTTACAGAAGTAGCCTACATCTTATGTTATGGTAGTTTAAGATATTTATAACACTTCCTTGCCATAGCTTACTTTCTATAGCTTGAGTATCTCTTACAAACAAAGGATGTATTCACAATTTCAAAAGAACTGACTTTTAGGAGAAAACAATTTCTCAGAAAAAGTGACAATAAATTAAAAGTCAATGTTTATATATATTAGTTGTATGTGACTATGTCTAAATTTTTCAAATGTGTATTTTGCACCTGAAATTTATCATTTATAACTTCAAAATATACCTCTAACGTTGGCCTAAACAGCAAGTTATCTGTTGAAACTATTAAGTTAATGAATTTTGTTACTCTGGAAAAAATATATAAACAATCAAGAATTTCATGTACAGTTCAGTCACAGAATTACCCCCCACCACCACACCCCTTTTGAAAAAAAAAGTCAAATTGAAGTTTTCAGGGGTAGACATTAACTTTTATTTCCACTTGTCCTTCGGGCAAGTGAACTACAATTTTGACTTGTCCGAATGCAAAATTTGGTTGCCCAAAATTTTTAAGAAAAAAAAAACCAGTTATTGTACCTTAATTTGTTGTAAATATAAAAGTTGACAAATTAATCTATATTTTGAAGTTAACTGCCGGAAAAAATGTTCATATGATGGTGAAGCTACAATTGTAAATGTACATGTATGTAAAACACTTTCCTGTCATTTAACTATATATATCCTGAAAACACACAGAGTACTGCAGGAATATTATTTTCTTACGATTTTTGTTTGAAATTTTAACTTTTCCTCTAAAAAATTGAGGCGAAGCCAGAAGGAAGAGAGTCGTTATGTTTTGAATCAAGATACATCGTGCACCGTGAATAATTGGTGTTCTTCATATAATTCCTTAATTGGGTAGAGAAAGTATTCTGTAATCTCTATTTTATAATAAGACTGTACTAACGTAAGTTGTAAGACAGATAATCGTACTTTTCAAACTACGAAAGAAAACAGAATAACGAACCCGATTTCTGAATAAAGGTAAGATCCAGAAACGCTACCGAGGGATTCCAATGTCCCGTATTTGGCGGAAATCAAGTGTTAACTTTAATTTATTGTGTTGCTTATAAACTTATGTGAGACTAAAAAAATGTTTCTATCAGAAATATCCACTTGCCCGATCGGACAAGTACATTGATAGTTTCACTTGCCCGAACTGAGAATTTACTTGTCCCGGGCAATCGGACAACCGTTAATGTCAATCCCTGGTTTTACCATGGTTCCCTCTTGAAAAAGAAATGATTTATCAGGTTTGTAAAAAAAAGTTTTTATATAATTTTATATTCTTACAACTGGAAGAGAGAAAATTCTAAAGTTATAACTTATGCTTTATTTATTGATTTTAAGACCCCCCCCCCCCCCAAAAAAAAAAAAAAATCCAGATTCTATTCTCATCTTTATAAATGAAGACAGCAAGTAATGTTAAAACTGTTTACTTAGAAGTCTTAATTTTTGCCATGACACATTTGCAGCTTTTGAATTCAGAAGTTAGCCAAGTGCTTTGCCCCATTGGCCTTTACCAGGGTTTCACCCTTGTCACACTGGGGGTCTCAAGACAGCCACAGACACCATGCCTAATCAGGTGGTACCCCTTTTAACTTTGAATCCAGGATCTGCAACCTGTGCTTGCATGCATGGTTATATTAATTATGAATTAGAATTGGATAGCTTTATGTCTCATGCTAAGATTCATTTTACTGTGTTTTAATCAGAGTTTTCATCTTCTATTCAAATTGAAGAAATGTAACTTAAATACTGTTTCCAAGGTTTCATCAAGAAATATTTACAGAGATTTAGAAGAAAACTGACAGTGTTGCAAAAAATGCAATACCCCTTCTTTAATGTGGTTGTATTATATCTGATATTTTCTAATCCCTATGCAGCTGTTTATGTCATCAAATCCCTTACATTTTCTAAACCCCATAATCTGTAAATCAATGTCCATGAAGTTTTCAAAGAAAAATATTTAAGAGGAGTATCTGAAATTCCATATGAGCTAAGAAATGGAGGAAGAGAGAAGTGTCTTGTTGAGCCAACTTGTCACCCTACAATTCTACAACCTGTGTTTTCTGTCAAATGCTCTGATAAATAACACTTTTCTGCTATTATTTACCTCATTTAGCCTTATCAAAATGTCCAGAGTTTGCTTCGTTGTCACCACTTACAACCAAAATTGTCAAGTTTTTGTTTTAGAAAGTTGATAGTTCAACACATTTGGGGGTAGGTTGTTCTGTTGCTTTGAAGAGGATAATTTATTGATTTGAAGTGCGGAATCTCTTATTTTTTACGCTTTGGGTGGTAGTATGAGCAATTTGTCATTAGACAGTACATCCTTGGTATTTCTCAACTCTGTCTTAAAGTCTTGAACTTGTTTATCTTGAGGACATAAACCCATGGACATCATAAAATACTTATAAAGAGAGCATAGAAATGCTTTATTAGATGAAATGTAGGTTAATTCATAAGTATTTGACTGCTTGTATTCAAGTTAATGATTGGCAGCACTACAAATTTATAGACCCAATTAAGTCTAATTCTGGACATCTGGGGCTCGTTTCTCAAAAAGTCGTAGATTTGGGCCTAAGTTAGTCCGACTAAGAAAGTTACGCCAAAATTTAGTCGGGCCTAAATCACGTTTCAGAAAACGGCGTAAGACTTGGCCCAAGACTAAGACCTTTCCGCTAGGTACTAAGCATGCGCAGATCGTATTTTATTTGGTTTAGAGAGAACCATAACATGCGGCGGATCACACTTAAACCTGTTTTTAAAAAGTGAAGCACAAAAAGCACGAATTTTCCCTGGCTTTTCATCAGCTTTCAAACAAATATAATATGCGAATCTATCTGTATTTTCAAGATTAAAGCATTTACATACTAGCTAGTATTAGCGAATTCAGAAATCTTGACAAAAGGGGCAGATTGGGGTCGGGTTAGGGGCCCACACTCGCACAAAAATATTGATTTAGCAAATCTTTTGTTATTATTTTGGAAACAACCCCCTCCCCCTCTACAACCACAACTTTATTTGGTATGCACAGCTACATTTAAAAGTGAAATATAAACTATAGAAAAATTTAAACGTGTATACCCGGTATTATACGTACTTGCGAAAATTTGGAATAAAAAGAAGTTTTCTTGTGAGTAAAAGCCATAAATTATATGGCATGAGGTTGGAACAGGCTCGTAGCAATATATTTGAAAGTCGTGGGGGAAGGGGGGAACCAGTATCTCAGGTAAGTTTTTCTGAAGTTAAAATACTTTACGCAGAGAGAGTGAAGGACCGGAGCCCCCGACCCATAGGCGGACTGTGAAAATTTAACAATTTTAAAATCATATATATGATAATGATAATCATTAAAACATGGATAAGAGAATTTTTAAGAAAAATTATCAGTTGTCTTAATTTTATAATCATCAATCCATTTATTAATTACGAATTAGACATACTGGCATTTCAGTTGATACATGCATATACCTACTGTGTGTATTTACAATACTAGTATTTTGGACACGTAGAATTACATTGATATCGATATAATAATTTACATAGTCCATTTAAAAATACGTACCTATATATAGCAATTGCAGAATCAATGATGGCTTGCAAAAGCTTAATTAGTCTTAAATCTATAATTCTTGTGAACCATATTACAGACAAGAAATCTAGTAATTTTTATAATTTTCTCCATTTTAATTTCTCCATTTCAATATTTTCAAATCAGATTCATTTAGATCGGGAAAGGTACTAATTTCAACATCACCATCTTTTCCTTAAATCTATCCATTCCTTTTCAATTTCTATTGAGGATATGTTCATACATTATTATTTTTTTTTATAGATGAAGAATGTTTATTGAAGATGTAATCTAGACTTAAAGATATTAAAAAGTCGCGATTTACATTCACAATAAAACATTTTACAACACTTTATTATCACCATTATTATACGAGTAGTTTTATTTCAAATATAATATAAATTATTTTTCTGTTCAAAAATCTATCAAAAAAACCCTTTTTAGGCAAACTTCGTCCGAGATACGTGATAGATTGACAATGAATCAAAAGCCTCTTTACGACAAAATAATAGACTCATCTACACATCTCACCTCCCAATAGTGACTCCAGTGAAATAGGAATGGACAGTATTATGGACTGAATACTTTAATTATAATACTGGAACATTTAACAAATTTAAATTTAAATTATTTTCTATTGATATAATATTTAATTACATGCAGTTAAAAGAGAGAATCAAAGATACATTAACTTACGTTAAAGTACATAAACTCGGTTGATGGCATAGTTACCGAATTTTTTTTTCGTTATTTAAAATACTAGTACAAAAATGGATATTGTTTGAGGATTTTATTGAAACATTATCCATTTCAAACAACAAAAAATTACTGGACTGTCCTCTACAAAAATTTGAATTTTTCAATTAAAGTAATATACGCTATAACGTGCGCCATTTTAAAATACGGCTGAAATTTAAATATTTTGTTTACCAATAAAAGTTACGAAAATGCTGTAAATTACACCATTTAAATAAAATTCGTTATAAAGTTATCAAATTATAATTATTTATTATCCTGCAAGGAGAATAATGTCTATTTTTAAGTAAATCCACCACGTGACGCCGTCGCTACTTTTAGATTGATAAACAAACACGGCGTCAAGAAAACGAGGTAAGCCCTTTGAGATACAACTCACTTTTGACATGGATGGCGTGTTACTATTAATATAACTTATCTTTAAATGTAATCAGTATCAACCATCTATACTCTGTTATGACGCATATTAACCTTTTATTAATAATCGTTAATAATCGTGCCTCGTTGTCTATAATTTCCCGTGGACATACGTGTCTATATTTAGACCTACTGTTTACGCACTTCCTTTATCAATATTCATGAAAAGACTGAATTCTTGATTGCAGATATTGCTTTATTGTTCTGTTATTACAACGAGTTTTATAGTTAAATTTTGTGGAAATATTATTTTTTCATTACACTTTATGTGTTTCAAATCATTTAATCATTTTGTTTCACATACAAATCGGCATCCATACGGCGTATATTACTTTAAAATTTGTATATGACATAAAAACATGAAACATAAGCTTAATTTCAGAAACTAGAAAAATCTTTTAGATCAATAAAATTTCATCGTGATAACCTGTCCTCTACAAAAATTTGAATTTTTCAATTAAAATTTGTATATGACAGGACCTACAGCATGTAGCATCGTTTTTAAATAGTAAATGGGGAAGGAGATGAGGGTGGTGGTGAGTACAGTTAATTTGGTGATCAAAATATTCAGCCGAAAAGAGTTGAAAGTTGAAGTCAGTCCATAAATTGCACAGCTTTATTTATGCAGAAAACACATAACTGCAATAAAAACGGTAGGGTTGACCCCCCCCCCTTAACCCACTACGAAGAAATTCTGGCTCTATTTTATAAAATCTTACCCAACTTATATTCAAAATTCTTACTTAAAAATTTCTAGTCCATACCACCTTTTGCGGAAAAAGTCTGCATCTTCGATGGATTTAACTACCTTTCTATTTTCCTTCATAATACAGTATGCTATAAGAATTTTCACGAATTTTAGCATAATATATATTAATGTACGAGGGTTGATCCAAAAGTTCGTGGAATTTCTTCATATTTAATTTATTTTTAAGTGGAATTGGTTGAAAATTACAAAGGAAAATATAGACACTTGATGAATATTTTAAATTAAAAAACATTTTAAATATCTCTGATAGTAACTATATGGCAGTTGCCATAGAAACGGTTGTTTGGAAATGCAGGGGCGACATATACGCGTTTATTTTCATTTAAATTCTTAATACGTGAAATAAGAATTAAACCACGCTATGTGGTATATAAAACGAAAATTTTGTCATTATTACAATTGCTTGATCTTTTATAAACCTTTGTGTGAGAGTTTTACTGATTTTATTGGATATTTTATTTATAAGTTGATGATTTTTTGCTCATCTTTAAGTTGTTAGACAACGTCAAAGTTCGGTAAAGTCATCCTTTTTGTGAAAATCCCGGGATCACTCTATCTTAAACGCGTATATTATTAACATAGGCTTGGGAAAAATGCATTTAGTTACTGGTTTTCAGGTGGCATAAGAAATTAAAGAAAAATAGAACTTCCATGGACGATCATTAACGGTGTGGTCGCTATTTGGGGGTCTGTTTTATGTGTATATCCCCCTAGACAAATTAAAAGCGCTAATGGACGTTGTCGGCTGCCGTACTGTTCTTGGCATTGCTACTGAAATTAGAACATCATATCATAGGCGTAGTCACAGGGGGGGCAGCGGGGGCACTAGCCCCCCCACTTTCAGATCTGGGGGGGCAAGAGTATGTCTGTGCCCCCCCCACTTTTTAATGAGAAATAATATTAAACCTCATTTTATGGCATTTTATTTTATGTTCAACAACGGAGTAAGCATTTCTCTTGAAGGAATATAGTTGTATAATGCGGGTCAAAAAAAAAAAGTTGTCCACTACCCCCCCCCCCCCCCCCCCCCCCCCCCCCCCCCCCCCCCCCCCTCCCCCCCACCAAATAGGAATTTCGTGTTTGGGGAACTTTCACTTGTTTTTTTTTTTTTTTTTTTTTTTGCTTGTCAAAGAATTTCTGGACTTGAGCCCCCCCACATTTAAGTTTGTGACTACGCCTCTGCATATGGAAATATGGGTAAAAAATGAAGATAAGTTGGTGCGAGAGGATACCCAGGCTTTTCTTGAGAAAAAAAAATAGAGAGAAGGGCAGCATTTTGTAGAACTACGTATTCGAATTGGACATAAGAGCGAGATGCTTCTATAACATGACGTGACATTACCAACTTGACATTACGTCGAAGTCTCCCCCAGGTTTCACAACAACCCATTTTCAGAAAGCTGGTGTGACTAATGGTAATTGGAAAGTGGTGAAATTTTCCAATACTGTTGCATTATGACTCTATATTATGAATATGCCTATTGTTTGGTTTTATTTAATCACGCTAAAATTTTAGAAAGAAATTCCACGAACTTTTGGATCAACCCTCGTACATGTATATGAATAGGTTTTATATCGTATACGTATAAAATAATCATTCTTTTAACTCTTTATGATTAAAACGCATGCCTTTTTTCCCACTGTGTGTACAGACTAAACACTTACGCCTACTCACGAGCAGGCCTAGATTTAAACCCAAATTTAGTCTCGACTAAGTCTCCGCCTTTTTGTGAAACGCTACTTAGTCCGATTCTCGGGTTTAGTCACTGATTTAGTCCGGACTAAGCTTACGACTGGACGTAGGCCTTTTTGAGAAACTAGCCCCTGTTGAGTTTTCAACATTACCTAAGGGGGCTCAGTAGGTCTAAGTTTAGAAAGGAAAGAGGCACAATATCTTGGGTTTTCAAAAAACAAAATGTGTAAATGTCATTTTTATGTCGCCGTAAAGGAAGCTTCAGGGGTATATAGTTTTTGCCCTATCCATCTGTTCGTCTATCTGTTTGTCTGCAAAAACTTTAATCTTGCCCATAACTTTTGACTGGATGGGACTAATAATGACTTTCATATTTCACAGGTGTATTTCTTGGAACAAGAACTTTCTTGGGGTACCACCAAAATTTGACCTCTTGACTTTGACATTAGAGTATGACACACTTTTACACCAAGAATTCCAAACCTTTACTTAGATAAAACTTTTGAATGGTTGATGCTAGGACTTTCATACTTTACATATTTATTGTTTGTGACAGGACCTTCCATTGTATACCAACCACTTTGACCTTTGACCTTGACATTGGAGTTTGACCTACCTTTAAAAAATGTTAACCTTTACCCAAACTTTTGAATAGGTGGTGCTAGGGTTTTATATTTTACATTTGTATTTCTTGTGAGAAGGCCTTACTTTGGGTATCAACTTCATTGATTTGCATTTGAGAAAAATTAACCTTCGCTATGTTGCCATTCGGGGGCAGTTCGGTGTTTCACAAACACATCTTGTTTTTTCTAGCCATTGTGAACCAAGTTTGTGATGTGGCCCATGAGTCACTTGTTTTACTTGGAGGTATTTTTTGCTGTTTCAAAGAAATCTGTGTTTGTTTTATTCATTTCATTCATGAGGATTTTAGATAGACTTCTTATTTACTGCTATTCCACTTTGTTTATTTACTGCTATTCCACTTTGTTTATTTACTGCTATTCCACTTTGTTTAATTCAAATGAATTTGTTTTGTTCATCAAAGCAAATGACAAACATTTTCTCACCAATCTAAAATTTCATAATTTATAGGGATTCCTCATAATGTCTGAATGATAGAACTAGTGTAACTGTTTAGATGTTTTTAGGATTGATTTAGAAGCTTGAAGATTGACTAAGTGTGTGTCACTGAGCATCAGCATTCAATCATTAGTCTATGGTGATCGAATCTTTGTTAGATTCTGTGGTCAGAAATTGCAAGAGTGCATCACATATCTTAAGTTCATTACCTCTGAAAACCTCTGAAAACCTCAGAAAATATCTGAAATATGCAAACCATCAAAACTTCAATGCCATGAACAGAGTATTCAATAAATTATAGAAAAAATGACATAAATTTTCTTTTATCAGTTTGAACTATAATTTTAACCAGTGCCTAGATTTCCAGAATATACATCTGATGAGGATGTTTACTTGTAAATAAATCTGTTTAGAACATAAAAATTTCTATTCACTACCCATCAATCCTCAGAAAGCTGTCTTGTCGATGAAAAATGATATTATATAGGCAGGGAGTGATCTGTATTTAGCCAGACCCCTAGCAGCAGTTGTCTACCTTGTCGGATATGTTGCCTGGCTTCAACTTCAAAGAAATGGGCATATACTGTGTGATTTATTGAATACCCATATGGCTAACAATTTAGAGGTTGGAATTATATTCCACAATTGACTGATAAGAAATGAAGTTGTGGTATAGTGTTTGTTGGCCATCAATCATCTTAATGCTGACCTTCATGTGGTAAAAGATGCTGTGTTTCCATATTTAGGTGTGTTTTTGTGTTGAACAATGAAATGAGGGCATTGACCACACAAAACAATGTGGCAAATGTATAATACCAAATGTTCATAAGTTCATAAAAGTTTTTTATGTTCCCTTTGGGAGGAATAAAATTTTTGCCTGTTTGTCTGTCTAGCTGTCTGTGTTTGTCTGTTCATCTGTTTGTTTGCAAAGACCTTGTCCATATTAAAGTTTTGAAATAGTTGGTGCCAGAGATTTCATATTTCACTGTATATCCACTGTGAAAAGTCCTTTATTTGGGTACTAACAAATTTGACCTTGAAGTTTTCCCTACTGTTGCAAAAAATTATACCAGTTCTTACCTTCTTACCTTACAATAACTTTAAAAGATTTGGAATGAGGTACATACTTTATATTGTATTGTATTTCATGAGTCCAGACCTTCCTTTGCATGGGCACTAGTACTGAAGCCATTAAGATGTATCAATGTTTTCCAGTACATGTACTTTTAAATATTCAACAGAAGTTGTTGAAACTCGTTAGGCTATGTCTTATGTTAGTTCATGATGTTAAGGATGTTCGCAACGTAGAGGGCTCTTCCCTGGAGTTGAAGAGTTCCACTAAATGAAGAACCTGTGTGCAATACTTTTAATGTCTATATATGGATTTATACACTTCTTCTAAAACAAATTTTAATGAAATAAAATCTGGAATTTTCATAATTTGATAGCTTCCAAAAACCCCTGGTAATGCATGCTGATTTTTTGTCTATAAACATCTGATGGCACTATAATCTTAAATTAAGAATATCTTGAAAAAGTATCAGTAGGTAAGGTACCTTGCTTATGCCCTTAATGACACTTCCTTAGTTTACTCTCTAAGACTTGAGTATCTCTTACAAACAAATTTTGAGGAATTTATGCCCCTTCAAAAATATACCTTTGAACGTGACAAGGACTTGTCATTATTGATATCTTTGATAATTTTTTATATATGAATATCTTGTAATATATCTAAATTAAAATATCTTAAAAACTTATCAATTGGTAAGGTATTTTGTAAGCTTCTGCAAGGTATGTTGTGTATGATTTTGATTAAATTAAAAGTTCATGTAAATAAATTATCATTTTATTTTATGACTTGTAAGTTGTAAATGCATTGATTCAAGAGTTATTGGCCTTTGGATTTGCCTCAAAAAAGATTGTCAGGTAGACCCTTCCAAAAGAAAAGAAAACTTTGTGATAATTATAAAGTCTTAATGGAATAAGGCACTGATCTCTGAAATAATTCCCTGTGTAATGTGAATGAAGGTTCCTCCTTTTCCTGATGAAGTCAGAAATAACAGTATAATTGCATTATATAATCAGAACATTCTAAGAAAATATTAACACTTTAGAATGTTTTTGTTGTTGTTGTTGAGAAGATGAAGTCTGGCTTAAGATATTTGAAATATCTTAAAGTTTTTTTCTTACTACAGCGTTGATTAGAAAGTCTCCCCTATCTGTCAAAACTCAATAATAATGGGACACAAAGATGATATATATATAGAAAATGATGAAATTTGAAGCTTCCACTTCACTTGTATAGACAGGAGAAAGATTTATGATGAATTTCCATTTCTAATTCTCTGTTAATATTGTATGTCATATTAGTTTGTATTAGATGGGATCTGCCAGTGATTGTATTCCGCAGGCATTAAATCTGGGGGTATGAATCGTGTCACTTACCGATTTAGAAACTATTCACCTGCGTTAAAATCTACACACCTTTTGAAAACTTTTAACAGCTTATATCTATGTATAGGTGTCTTTAGCTGACAGACAATTCATAAATACCTTAAAAACTCATCTTGATAACCATCTGTTTGGATATGAAAACTATTTTTGTTATTACATGTGATTAGTTTTTCTCAAGTGTCTTCGTAGAAAGTTCATTAAACTGAATGCATTGTATTTGCATTCAAACTGTATGGACTAAAGAATGTTTTAAAGAGCTACCCAGGCTTAGCTAGTATCCAAAGAGAGAGAGAGACATAAAAACCAAAAAATAAATACCCCATAGTTTTTTTTTTACAATTGTCAAAAAGTAACATGAAAAAAGCACATTTACACAGATTTTTTTTAAAGTTAGAGATAGTAGACTTGAAGTGTCTAAGTCTGAGAGACAATTCTTGTAGGGTTTTAACAATTTCAGACATTTTGAAAGAGCTATAAATCTTCCACATGCTCATTTTAAATGTGGTTTTTTGGATAAAGGAATCTCAAAAAATGTTAATGGTATGAGAGTTCAAAATCTTCTGGTTTTTTTCCTTGTTTGTTAAAAGATAAGTTACCAGTAAAATTCTTGAGTTGTTTATAAATGTAAAAAGTTTTGTTTTTTGGGGGGATGTAAAGTACTTTAAAAAAAAAAAGTGTCATTGAGTACGTCATTTGTAAAAATATTATTTGTATATCAAGTAAAAGAAATTGTTAGACAAGTATGGTAACAAATTACCCATTCAGAATTGCAAGTTGAATATGATTGTGAAAGTTACAACTTTCCAAGGTGCCAAGAATATGCCATGTGTATTGCATTACCATCAAAGTTTGGGTGCAAGTAAAGAGACTCCTGTAGCAATAAATGTGAATGAATTTGATGGTATCAGCATTTGATAGGGGTGTGATGAGGGTATAAGGCCAAAGCATTACCTTGCAGATCTGCTCATAAAGGCTATCAATCAACTGTCTGGAAATCATCTGATCTCTGCCCATTGTGCTGCACTATACCGATATGTGGAATGGTGATTGTGAGATAAAGCAGAACTTTGATGCATTCTGGAGTGACGTTGTTGTCACTTTCTGATCGGTCTTGCTGTTACCCTTAGTTACAAAGTATGCTTTTTCCTCTTTTTATTGAGAGAGACTTCAAAAGAGATTTTTTTTATTGGTGGCTGTTTATTATGACCATATAACAAGGTGAATGCCACAATCTTGATGAAATCTATTAAAATCACTCAATTTTTTCATCATTTCATTTAATGTGTGGTTGAACTGTTTCCTAATGCATTGTATTAAAAATCAATTGCCTTTTAAATGAAGACTTGCTATCTAACAAATCTGTACATTTTTGTTTTATTTTCTGTGTACCTTGTTCTGGGATGATAGTTTATTAAATTTTACCTTGACAAAGATCTAGAAGTTTTGTAATATCTCACTGCCATACAGAAAACTAAGAAAAGAAATGAACTTTAGGTGAAGGTGTTTCATTTTCTCTAATAATGAGAGACTTGTCATATTGCTGTAATGTCTGCAAAAGGTAGCAAAGCTGGATGATGCATGGTATGTCATCATAAAGCTCAAGTTTGTTGGTATTTACTTTATTCAGATCATGTGCAACACAGCCATTCATTTGCAATAATTTGACAGTAATGTATTTGAAGGCCAGAATGCAAAGGGCCTCATGAGCATTAAATCCTGGAAGGTTAATGCCATAGGTGTCATGTGTACTTGACTTTCATAATTATGAGAGACAAAACTCGATGATTAAATTTAGTGCATACATTGTAGATACAGTTAGTACTAAAACAGAAGTTTGTCTTTTCATCAGAACAGGAAATTCAAACACCATGACTGAATATTCCATCCTAAAGAGCTACAGTCTGTTGGATTGATTGATTGTATGTTGTTTAACGTCCCTCTCGAGAATTTTTCATTCATATGGAGACGTCACTGTATGCTGGTGAAGGGCTTCAAATTTTGACCTTTACTCCACACTCAGGGCCATTGAGCAGTGAGGGATCTTTATCGTGCCAACGCCTGCAATGACACGGGACCTCAGTTTTTAAGGTCTCACAGTCTGTTGGACGTCAGACCCTTAATTATTCTTAAGATAATTTTATTTGATTTAGATTCTTTCTCTCTCTCTCTGAGATTCTCTCTCTCATCCAGTGAAGATGAAACTTTTTGTGAAACACTATTGGTTCAATCCCCCTCCCCCCCCCCCAGTTTCCTTTGTAATAATCAATAAGTATTTATTCTTTTTTTAGAACCATAAGTTTAAAAGTTAAAAAATGCAAGTTAATTGCAAACTGGATGCAAAACATGATTGCCAGTGTTGTACAGCAAAATTTCTTCCACAGCAAAGAGTCTCTTTGGACTTGAATTAATTGCAATAGAGTGAGAATTTTCCCCATGAAGAATGTTCTGCTAAATAGCAAAATTCCTTCATAGCAGACCTTTGTATGATACACAAATTTATGGTTCAAATTGTACAATTGAATGGTAAAATCATGAATGGGGGGAGAAATTGCATAAAGGGGAAATTTTGCTGCATAGAGATGTTTGTAAGGGGGGATATTTGTAATATAACATATCTTCTACAGGGTATTTGGCCATGAAGTTGGATCGCATTAATACCCAATCACAACTGACCAGATAGCTCAGTTTGTAGAGCAATACAGACAAGATGTAAGGGGCTTTAGGTTTGAAACCAAGTCTAGTCTGCCACATTTTCCTCCTTTCTGGTTACAGTTGGTGCTGTGACCAGGATGTGCAAGTTGGAAGACCTGCCTATGTTGGTGTCTTTGGGTTTATGCAAATTATCCCATGTTTCCAACTATGGTTGATGCTCTGGCATACCAAATAAACAAGACAGTGATTCCTTAAATAACTACATTTTTATATAAACTGAAGCATTTTTGTTTGTTGAGCTCAGATATGTTGGTTAAGTAGTTCATTTTTTAGCAGAGTTGATTCAAGTTCAGTATATAAACTGATTTTGTGATTAGTAGATTGGCATTTATGATCTAATAAAACTGCTCTGTCTAATTTCTCTGAAGAATTGCTAGATGACATTGATAGCAATTTAGAGGTTTGAATTTCTCCATTTCCAGTGATATTGGAAGGTATCATGGTGCAAAGTAATGTAAATTTATAACATTTTTTGACAGATTTGACATGTTTTCTCATAAACATTTTTGTGCAAGACATCATAAAACTTGTACAAACAACAAAGTTAGAATACAGGCCATAAAATGTAATACCGCATATGAGTTGCTTCAGTATCATGAAGTTTTAGAAGAGGCATTTTGACAACCATATATTAAGGTTTCCTCTTAAATTGATTCACATTCCCTGAAAATTCACACGAAGAGAGGAAATTGTTTAAGTACTTTTTGCATTTGTTGTTTTGTACTTTTAACATTATACACATCCTTTATCTGTTATAGAGGAAGATTAAGGCCATTTCAAGCATGAAATCTTAACCTTGAAATGACACTGCTTCCTGGGACAATTCTTAGGTCGGAACAAGGGAAGAAGTTGTCACCAAGAATCTCCCCACAGAGACGAGAGAATAGTCCCTAATCTCATGGCTGGGGGACCAGGTAGTTTTCACTGTAGGGAAGGTTCAGTTAAACTTTTAAAAAACTCATTAATTGGATTTCATGCTTGTTTCGTACCATGTAGTAATAATCTGGTGGCTGAAGATAAATTATATAGCAAAAGATACTGTTGCAATTTCATTGATTTCCAGGGGAGACTTAGAGCAAAAGGTTAAATATCTGATACCTTTCAGAAATGACAAAGGTAATAGTATGATCAAACACAAATAGTTCCTTAATGCAACTCTTAACCATATTAACATTGGCCAAGGGATTGTTTATAGCACAATTACTTGTCTATTAAGATTTTAAAGATAGAATTTTGGGTGTAATTGGTCAATTTACCGATAAAAAAATCTTTGCTGGTTGTCCAAACTTAACTGAGTCAGACAAGTATTACCTTAAGAAATACTGATGATTCTAAGTAATTTTTTTGTCTTATTAAAACAAAATGAGAGCTAGTAGACCCATACATCATAAGATGCAGACAACATATATCTGGTTATTCTTTAAAGAGGCTGGATGAAGAAGAATATATATCAAATTTTATGAGAATATTTTAAGAGGACTTGTATAAGGTTATTAATTTTGACAAATTGTAAGTTGTTTGACGTAAAATACTTATATACCATAACCAGATTATTTCAGTCATTTCATGGACTTGATTCTGTGAGGAAAATATGAAAAAGAAAATTCAGAAGTTCAAAAAACAATTTTGGTCTTTAAAATTATGTTGTTAATATCTTATTTTAAAAGTGCCTGTTTAATCAATATAATTGACATTATCTGCACATTTCATACATCAGAACTGATCCTTGCCAGTCGGAATGTGCGTATCTTGTTCACTCGTATAGAAAAAGTCAACGATGTGTTCAGAACATTCAATATGATATGGACTTTATTTCAGCAGTAAAAAGATATTATAATGGTAAATGAATTGCATGACTCTAACCAATTTGGGATGTTTTATCAGATTTCTCACAAAATGAAGATAAAATGTATTAATTTTTTTGGTTGGTGAGTCTAGTCAATAAAGAATTATGGAGCCTTTGCATTCATCTGTAAAAGTGAAATGCAGCAAAACGATGTCATCCTTTCGTTTTCATTTTAATACAAAGATGATAGAGCCATTAATTCAGAAGGAAATAGGTTATGGAAATTGTTGAATGGAGTTTTTTTTATACACCCTGAGTTCTGAGTTCTTAGGTATGGATTTGTTTTTGCAGGCTGAAGGAAGCATTGACTAATGTTAAGGATTTGTTGAAGGCAGCTATGAAACACTTGAGACACATGCATAAAATGTGTCAGGAATTGCAGGTTATATCATTTTTCCTTTATGAAAAATGAAAATGCTAATGTTAACTTGCATGCAAAACATTACAGTGTGATAATTTATGTAAGGAGCAAAACATAATTGTTAACAGTGAAAGAGAGTTATGACACCCCGTTCTCATATATATCATCTTGTCAAAATGGCAAAAGCTGAAAAGGCATTTAATCTTTACTTTCCCATATTACAAGAGCATTATATAATTTACAAAAACATAATTCTGTCTCTTAAGAAAAAGAATTCTCAAATTTTCTCAAATTTTATACACTTACAAGTAGTTGATGACATATGAACAGAAGGAGAAATGGTTCTTGCACTCAGCTTATTATTGTCCTCTTTGAAGTGTAAATGTGGCTTTAAGTTATATGTTTGAAGTTGTCATTTGGTTGGATGTATGGTTGGTTGGTTTAATTACAAACCAATATCTAAAGATTCGTTGGTTTTTAAACACAAGGCTTTGGACACAGATTGACCAAGGCCAAACAGATGTCCTCATTTATTTCAAAGGTTATGATCACATTTCCCATATTCAAACACAAAATTGGCTACCATGACATGAATGCCATATCACTAGGCTACCATGATAACAACATGAATACCCTACCATTAAGCAACCAGGATCACAAAATGAATGCCCTACCACTTGGCTACCAAGACCTCAACATGAATGCCTTACCACTAGGCCACCATGATCACAACATGAATGCCTTACCACTAGGCCACCCATGATCACAACATGAATGCCCTACCACTAGGTTACCATGATCATAACATGAATGCCCTACCACTTGGCGACCATGACCACAACATGAATACCCTTCCACTAGGCCACCATGGCCACAACATGAATGCCTTACCACTAGCTACCAATGCAACAGCATGAATGCCCTACCACTAGGCTATCATGACCACAACATGAATGCCCTACCACAAGCTATCATGATCACAACATGAATGTCCTATCACTAGGCTACCATGGCCACAACATGAATGCCCTACCAGTAGGCTATCATGACCACAACATGAATCCTCTACCACAAGCTACCATGATCACCACATAAACCCCCTACCACTAGGCTATCATGACCACAACATGAATGTCCTACCACAAGCTACCATGATCACATCATGAATCCCCTACCACAAGCTACAATGATCACAACATGAATCCCTTACCACTTGGCTACCATGATCACAACATGGATGTTTTACCATTAAGCTACCATGACCACAACCTGAATGCTCTACCACTAGGCCACCATGATCACAACATGAATGCCCTACCACTAGGCCACCATGGCCACAACATGAATGCCCTATCACTAGGCTACCATGGCCACAATATGAATTCTCTACCACTAGGCTATCATGACCACAACATGGATGTCCTACCTCTAAGCCTACCTTGACCTTAGTCAGGTTGTGGAATTAGTTTCATTGATTGCATTTAGTAAATTTAAAGGTCATTAAAGAAAGTCAAGGTAAAAGAATGCTTCATAAATGTTTTGAAATTGTGAAAAAATGTGCTTTGTTAAGTATAAATTGGTAAAACTTTATAGAAAAAAAGAGAATATATACATGTATCTGTAACTTACATTTTTTGAAGTTTAGTGCATAATGTCAAGGGTTAAGAAGTTGTGCATGATTATGCAATGAGCTTGGTGTAAAATTTCTACTTTTCCTCTGAGATATAGCATGATTTAGTCCTAGTGATTAAATTTGTTACAGCATTCTCTGTGTTAGTAGTGTCTCAACAAAGCTCTTAATTAAAGTTGTCTATGCCTTCCGTTAATGAAGATAAGCCCTAGTTCTACAAGCATGGGGGAAAATATCTGTTTATTATGAAAACATATACTTCATAATTCCACTTCCCTCCTACCTGGATTTGCTTCCCATTAAGTCACCACTGCTGAGACTAAGAGGCTGCAGCAACTCAAATTGTTTTGTAAATTGGCTTGGAAGCTCTTTTTTGTTTGCTTCTTCATGACGTCCTGCTGTGTTGTTAGTTAATCTTACAGGGCCCCTCGTCTTGTGAAATGATCGTGCTTCTTGTCTCTGCTTTATATCAGCCAGCAGCCCACTGCTGTTTATATTCTTTTTGTCTTTCTTGATTATTCCGACATCAAAAGAAAATATATGTTGCCCTGAAAATTTTTACTGATAGATTGATTGATATGAATTTTATCTTATGCAAAAAGTAGGTATATTACAGTCTCACATGGGATGCAGGTTGTAGTATAAATATTTTGATGGTGATTAGAAAATTGAATTTTTATGTTTTGGATGCAATAAATATCTATTTTCATGTTAAGATACTTAGGTATAAAATGTGTACTATATGTAAACATCCGGTAATAAAAAAAAGTGTTTAGGTCGTGTGTTCGAGTTAGGTTTTAATAAAAGGGATCAGGAATTTATGTACTCTGTTTATATTTTAAGGTTTTTTTTACTTACTCAGCTGATTATTGCTATATATTCTTTCAATGTTGGTAATGACACTGAGATACACAAACTTTATATATTTTCACTTCTCAACCATCTTGCATAAAACTATCTAGGGTGATAGGAGTGTTAAGTAAAAAGAACATATAATGTGGCTAAAAACATGTTTTCTGAAATGTGTGAGTATAAAGGCCTATTAGTCTCTCATTTACACATGATGCATGGGGAATGCTTGCTTATATTAGTGGCTTGAATCTTTAAGGATTTGATTTGTAAGCTGTAGTTCTACTCCCCTTTGAAATCTTTTTAAACTTTGCCATGTCTACAGTGGGATCGAAACTGTCAAAAACCTACATCTTTGTTGCAGTAAGCTAGCACAGACTGCCTTTGTCTGGAAGTTAGGTGATGGTCTTTTGTCAAGGTCAAGGTTACAGTGTTCAGAGTAAAAGGCAAGAGTAAATGAAGCTGAAACTTCTGACAATGGTTGCTTTAATATACAAAGCTAATGTTAAAACCTGAGTAAAGGCCATTTAGACAGGTCGATTAATTATGGAAGTAATATTAAGGTGAAGCTGTGTATTCAGGACAAAGCTAGGTAGAAATTCAGAAACTTAAAAGTTGCATTTAATTCACAGGATCAAGGTTTGATCTTCAGCTATTTGTTTGGACTTTTTATATTCCTTTAAAATTATTTAAGCTAAAGATAATCTTAAAACCACAGAATCCAGGCATCAAGTATTTTCCTCTTCAGGGACCCAAGAAGGTGGCAAAATGTCACTGATTGTTTCTATCTGGAAGATTTAAATCATGTGTACTACAAGATTAACCCAAAACAAACCCATAATTTAGGTAGCACCTTCCTTATTAGGCAGGACAAGATTTACCGTGCTACCTCGCTTTTAAAGGAAGAATTAAAAGGATTTTTTGTCCCTCATGATCGGGTTGCTATGGCTCTGATGATGTAAATGACTGATTTATGGGGGGTTTATCCCAAGATTTTTCCTTTGTGCAAATGCATCAGTGGTCATCAATTTTAATTATCTGGCACCAAGTCCAACAATTTAGCTGCATGAAATGGGAAGTTTATATTTCAAAGTTTTTACTGTTGTTAATAGTGTTCGAGATTTGTGCAATTGAGAAACCAGATGAAAGAAGTCAGAATCTAAGGTTTACGAAGTCTCTGATTATGTTCTCATGTGTTCTAAGTCTCTCAGGTGATGCTTTACTATCTTAATTATTTTATGCTATGGAGTCCTTGAAAAGTTACCTTGTAAGGTACAGGAATACTGTTCTGCAGTAATATTTCAAAGAATACTTAATATTTGCAAAAAGGTAACTAAATCATGAGAGGATATGTTTCAAACCTGACAGGTCATTTGGACAAGGTCAAGGTTATTTCCATGGGAAATTTACTGTATGGGTCATATGACTTTATCATGGAGAAATATAAGTAACTTAAACTTGACACAAAGAAAAGGCTAGAATTCTGACACATTGTTTGAATAAGGAACTTCTATTAACTTATCAACATAAAGCCAAAAAGAAAACCATTCTTTGAAAACCCTTTCTTTTCTCCAAAACCAGGTGGCTGATTTTACTTGCCAAAAGTATCATTTGAAAATGGGATCTCAATTAGGCTATTTAGATGGCAGAGGGCCACACCCTTTTACAAGGGGAAATATATGGAAACTACGCTGAAGCATTTATAGATCTTAAATTTTCTCAAGATATTTTCTGGGTTAGAAAGGACCAAAAGTATGTAAATGTATCTTTAAAATTTAGAATTTTAAATCATGGCCCCTTAGGAATGGGTAAGGCTACACTTAATTAAGGGCAAAATGTTTGGGAATACTGTGAAATAATTTTAATTTATGTCCGAGGATTAATGTTCATGAACAACTAAAATTTTGCTATTTCATTGGGACTTGATTTCTTCACCAGTTTTTATTTTTAACATACGAAAGTTCAATGCCAAGAGTGCTATGATAGCAAAGCTATCTTTTGTGGGGATGTAATGGCTAAAAATGACCCATGAAATAAATATTTTTGAGCATGTAATGATCGTAGTGCAAAAAGAGTGTTGTTTGAGCTCTTACAAGTTAAGGTACTAGTAAGTTTTATGACATTTAATATTAATATAGGCTTACAAATTCAATTGAGCAGATTTAAGACTATTTTCTAAAAATTCATTGATATTTGTCTTTGTTGAATAGTCAATTAAGTTGTAAAAGGCATATTTTCTTTCTAAAATTAATCCCTTTATAATGACTTAAATTTTGTAAAACAGAAGCCTGTTTCATAACAGGGCAATTTTTCATCATGTGTCTAGAAAAAAAAAGAAGGCAATTTTGCTGGAAAAAACGGAGAAGATTAATATTTTTCTCAAGTTTCTGTGGTATGCCCTTCCATTAAACAGGTTTTGTTACCAAGTCTCAACAAAAAGTTGTTTTGTAATATTCGACCTTTAACCCTGTTAAGAACATAAAATTAACAACAAAAAATATTTGATATTACATTGCATATAAATTAAGTGCCTTTTATATAAAATGATTAGAAATCATCAGTTTAGCATCAGTAAGGGTTTCACTTCTTTTCAGAAGGTCAAAAGCAATACAGTAAAGTGATAAAATTCAATTTGCAGGACTAGCTTTCAAGCTCAGCAGTTTATTCATAGTAGAAGTATTATGGGCATTGATTAAATGAATCCCATGAATCTTCAGGGCCATTAATCCCCATACATGTATGTCTCACTTTGTAAATTTTTCATGATCTTTGATGCAGATCATGAGTCACCCTCTAGCTGGGGAATGGTCATTTTAAACAGGAGAAATTATTATTACCTATGAAACTAATTTTTATAAGCTAATTTGATGAATTTTCTAACCATGCAGTTGGAATTAAATCTTGTCATGTTTAAATGAATTATATAAATATCTAATAAAGCAAGTCAATAAAAGTCAGCTAAGCATTTTAATGCTTTTACTAATTAAAAAAATGAAAATAAAACATTATTTGTTAATTTCTTTTAACCTATGTTTAAAATATTCAAGAAACAAATTTTAAAGAATATCAACACCGAAGGCTTATGGTATGTGGGACTGGTTTAAAGGGATGCTTACTCCTCCTAGGAACCTGATCCCATTAATCCGGTGTTTCCAGTCATCAATGATTTGGCCCTATATTTTGAGATGAATCACTATTTGTCATCTTAACCTTTCACTGTTGGAGAGGATGTGTCCACTGATTATGAAAAAAAAAGAATAGGAGAAAGTAAGACAAGGCAGGTCTGATTTAAATCCAAACTCCCTAAAATTCAGCAGATATTACAGATGTTCTTCTAACAAAGTTTAAATATTCTACTGACAGTCAATAAGCAATAAGCATTGCTTTGAATATAAACAGTATATACCTCTATGTATACTTCAGATGGAAATATCATATACAAGGGAAACCCATTAATGTTCTAATTGTGCTGTCACACAGCTGTTCTTGGTCAACAAAGTGCAACTCAGGTAGCTGGCACAGCATACCTTATCAGCTGCTCCCTGTGAATTCTTTAAATATAAGCCTGATTTGTTCTATTGTGTGAGGGAGAAGACAGCCATTGTGTGATGTGCTGTCTTCCCTGTCATCACTGTAACCTAATCAGCTTCAAATGTAGAACCCAAGGTCCTTAACTCCTGACTTCTGGAAATGTATACCAGATAGAAATGTTACATAGAGGACAGAATTGAGACTTTAATGCTGTACTCTGGCCACCTCTGACAGTCACTGTCATAGAAAGTGGACTCAATCTGGATTATCTTACTGATTATAGAAGATCACTGCGAAAAAGGAACAATTACAAGATTATTGAGCATGGCTCTAAAATTATCTCCCTTAATTCTCCCCAAGTATGTTTAGGGTTCATTGATGTAAATTGAAGAAGGGTACATAGTATTTGTACAGATTACTGTTTTTAGTGCCTGATCTCTTCATTTTACGTATGATTGATAACTTTCAACTGTAATTAGGAGCTGCCATGAAGAGATTTGAAACCTTTTTTTAATTAACCCTGTCCATCTGTCTGTCTGTCCATGATTTTGTCTGCTACACTTTAGGCTGATATCTCTTAAGTGTGAAACCAGGGGTCAAGGTCACTTTTTATTGTATGGTACAAAGTGGTACTTGGCTTCTGAGTGATTTTTCCAAAAGACCATTAGGTTTACATCAAAATTTGATATCATAGATCCCTTTTACTTAATAAGGCCCCTCCCATTGACTTTGAGTTCAGAAATTCATATATTAATTAATATGTAAAATGTTTTCTGGGTGGTGTTTTCCTTGAGGTTTTGCAATGAAACTAAGTGCTGACACTATCTATGAAAGATATATTTCAAGGTCATTCATTCAAAACTCAAGGTTAAAATTTATTTCCTAATAAGAACATTCTTTTTAACATTACAGACTTCAGTGCTTATATGCATAGCACTTAAGAATTGCTATCTATTTTTATGAGCAATCCCTTTATAGAGGTGTTTTGAAAAGGGTCAATAAGGAAAGGTTTTCATTTGCCATCCACATAGCAGAATCTTTTTGTTCTTTGTGGGAGCATGTGGTTGTCCAAGAAGAGTGACCAATGGAACCCTATAATCATCTGTGTATCATTTAACTTTGTTCAGTCCATAAATGTCCCTCAAGAGGTGCCTCTTTTTGTGTCTCAGATATTTTACTGTTTTGCATTTAAACTTTCATTTGCTTTTAATGAACCTGCAGATTTTAGTTGAAAAGATTTTATAGACCAGAAATAGCCAGAAAGGTCCATTTAAAAATGCTATTTCATACATGTTATTCTTGTTCTTTTCTCAATGGACATCTGTCGTAAAGAAAGTGTTTAATCACTTACCAGAGTTCAAAACTAAACTGAGCTATTCAAAAGATTTCCGTCTCAGTCTGTAATATTTTTTTAAGAACCGTTTGATATCAAAATGATAATGAACTTCTCTCAAATGTTGTAATGGAGTTATTTTAGATGATACTTTAAGGTGGAGCCATAGTAGTCATTTGTTGAGAAGCTGTTGCTACTATGGTGCTACTATGGTGATTGCCAAGGCCTCTTTTTGTATTTAGTTTGAAGATAACCCTGTGCACAGTAAATTTTTTTTTGCCATTTTGGTCAGATGTTAAGTTTCAAGTATGGGCCTAATTTTTTAAATTATTTTTTTATACATGTCTCCTTGGTGAGCCTCTCTGTATAATATTTATTTGTCACAATAAATTGTTTTTGCCATTTTGGTCCAGGGGTCTAATTTATTATTTTTTATACAACTAAACTGACATGATATGATATTCATACAGTGAAAACTGTATAATCTGACACCTGTACAATGGGTCACACTGTGAATTCCGACATTAAATTTTCGATGCCCTGTCTATTCCGAAACAAAATTTGTCTCCGAGTGCATGCCAGATTAGACAGGTTTCACTGTATACACATGTATGTTATCTTACTCATTTACTAATAGGAAACAGGCTGCACAAATATGGAAATGTATGATGATCCCTCTGACCAGCTGTAAAATTTTCTCAAGAAACTAGCATTTTAGTTCTTGATTGGGCTGATCGATTGGCCTGTTCTCATGTGTTACTCAGGTGACCATGAGGACCCTTAGGCCTTTATTTTATAAAGAAAAGTCTGATCAATTGAACTTCTATGAATCTGCTTTTGTAGCCTGTAAGCAGTGTTACCCCTGCTCCCATTTTGCTGGCTAGACAGTTTCAGTATAATTTTATGCTTTAAAAAAATGATCAGCTTTTGTGCAAAAGAATATTGCGTGCAATTTATATTATTGCATATTATAGTTATCATAATTCAGGCCCCATTTTAATGCCTGTCACATGCAAGAACAGAAGAATTGTATTTGATTTTTTCATCTGTTGAACAAAGAAGAGATCGTAAAATGTGGTGGTCTTGGCATGAGTCTCTAGTGTTACCTGATCAAATGGAGTCTATGATATGGTACTGAAGATAAGGGGGTATAGAATTCCCTTCATCTGCATTAAGGTTTTATTTGGATTGCTTTGAAAAATACAGTCCAAAGTTGAGAATATATTTAAGATTGGCAGATCTGATGCTTTCATAATTTGATACTTTAATGATAGTCCATAAAGATGACATAATTACACAAAAAATAAATTTAATTTGATTTATAGTTTTTATTTTTTTTTTATTTTTCAAAAATTAGCATAAGAGATGCTGAAAACTATGATTTAAAGTATTTTCCTTGATTTCCGGAGTGAATGAAATTACACTCATTTATTAAATCTGAAATTCTTTTTGTTTTCCCTTTCTTTGTTTACTAAATTCTGTAAAGAATTATACAATCTTTAATTTCAGCAAAGTCTTTGGATACTGAAATAGCACTTGAATTATAATATTTCATTTTTGAATTCCTGGAGGGGGGATATTAATAGGAATAAAATGAGAATCATACATAAAATCAAATGTTAATTCTGCAATCACACCTTATCAGAGCATATTATATAAAATTAGATATAAGTAGTGATTCCTAATTCTCTGAATGACATATGAATATAATATTTGACCTCCAAAGAATGCAGAGTATTACACACATGGTTCCATGGTAACAAACATTTGTAAAACTTTGCATGATTTTGTATTAAGTTAATCATATAATGTCAGTAGGTTTTTGATTATGCATATTTTAATGAATTGAAAATATATTCAGAACTGCACTTGGGAAAAAAAATCTGTAGTGAAAGGTTCCTAAAATATTTGATAGGGAAATGGACATCCACACATCTTGTTTCAACCTCGATCTGCATAGAAAATGAATGGAAACTTTTTCAAAGGGGAGCATAATAACGATATTGAAATCTTTAGAAATAACAATCAATCATCTTATTATGTGTTGAATCAAATTGTGCTCTTTAATTGATAAGAATTATGTATAGGTATCAAAAACTTCCGGTAGGATTTTCTTTTCTTCATAGCTTGAAATAGTTAGGAAAGACTGAAATATATTTTAAAGAGAATTTTAGAGAGCAGAGCTTTTAAAGAGGGTGGGGAAGACAGAGGGGAGATAGAAAGTAGGAGGAGGAGGAATGCAGAAAGAAAATGGATCTCTCAAATAATATCTGATTATTTAAAAAAGTGTTTACATACGTATATTAACTTTTTGATTTTTCCCCCTACATTTTGTGACTTCATACTGCAAATTATATTGACTTTTTAATTTGCAGATAATGTCAGGAATTCCTACCATCATATATTTAGTCCAGACTTGAGGTAATAATGTTTTTTCTGATGGTCTTTTCACTCAAGATGATTTTTAAAACTATTTGTGTGACATTTAGTGTGGAATGGACCCTTAACTTAGAGGGAAATGATAAGACATCAATATTGACTGATGTATGATTTATTACCGATTCCAATGTCAACTGAACACTTGTTCTTTTGGCAATCTCATGCTGATTATTTGAAAATTACCACAGCTATCTGGTTAACAATTGAAAATTGCCAACTATCAGTGTTGGTATAAGTGAAATATGAAGTACTCCATTTGATGACTGGCAATGCTCTGTCTGATAAGAAGGAAGAATACAGGTAAATATAGGTAAATACAATATAGGTAAAAATACCTGTCGTTGATCACTCTCCATCATGTACATTTCCTTGTTTGCTTGGCCCAGAAATTGGCACTCTTATGTTTTCAACCCTTTCTCTCAACCCCATATTTTCCTGATTTTCATTAATTGATCCAATCTTGAGTGAATAAATAAATTCAGTAAAGTTTCTATGGAGGTTAATTTTCTAATAAATATCCATGTCATGAAGTAATTGCATTTTTCTTATTTAAGCAAAGTATTTAGTTTTTGATATGTAACAAATAAGATTGTATTAAAGGAAAATGCATATAATCAATAGTCAATTTTGTTTTAAATGATCCCCATCAAGATAGATCAATTGGATATCTGTAATCAAATACATAGAATGAGACATGTGGCTGAATGTTGTAAAACATCAAAAGTCTAATCATCACTACCTTTTTAATCAGATCTTGTGTTTAATTGTTGTCTTGTTAAGATAAAAATCTACGATTGGTGTTTTGCCATGAGGTAAGGTTTTCTTCTGGCTGTGTAATTGACCATACCTGTGCGATACAATGATAGCTATAAGTACACTCGATACAAGACGCTTCATTCATACTGCTATTTAATACTTCTTCGGAGGAATATGTATTACTTCGTAAAGGTATGTTAATAAGTGCTCATTAAGATTTTAATGAAAAGAAATATTCAGGTAGGCATTGTTTTTAACATGGGTTCCCTATATCATTAGTTCAATTAAATGCGGCAATTGTCTGTAATCATGCGAGGATTTGAGGTAAATAGGATTCTATGTACAGATTGTAGGACTGATACAGAATCATTTAGGAGCCACTGATGTTATTTTTGTTTTCTTCATTAATGTATATTGCATCCTGAAAACCAAAACCCCTCGGGCACACGCAAGGCAGTCTGCAAATGATGTTACTGATAAAAACTCTGTGTTCAGTAGATTATGTGATGTCATATTAAAATCGGTAGCAACAACTGTTGTGGATGGGACATTAAACATGAAAATTTCAAGCATTAAAACAGCTGGGATGCCCCGCCCCCTTCGGTCTTTGTGGATGGTACAAGAAAAGAAAGCATATCAGTGAATGGACAAAAACCTGACTGTTTTACCATGTGACATTTTTAATAGTTTCTAGACATCTTGTTTATTTACAGTGGGAAAGGTTGGAAGTGAGAGGCTATATCTGATGACCGGACCCGGACTGATGGACAGAATTTTACACATGTCAGGAGGCTACGCCTGACTGGAGCTGTAGAGTCAAGTCAGCTTGAAGCCGGTTTTTGTAAACATTCTATGGTGATGCTTAGTCTGCTGGAGAGGAAAATTCTGTCACAGTGAACTTTTTATGTGGAATTGGATGATATTTCTCTGACCAAGTTATTAAAGGACCATCACATTTTTCACCAGTGAAAGTAAGTATATATGAAGCATAACATCATGAAGCTGGTGTTTGAATGTGTATATAAAAAAAAATTTGACAGCAATATTTTCAACAGTGCTTCAACCACAAACCACTCAGTGTAATGTTGCTTGGAGAGATATTATTTCATTTTGAGTTTATTTAAAAACATGTTGGCTGAGAGGTAGGGAGTGCGTGATAAGAGCCTGAGATAGGTGGAATCGGTGTTCACAGTGGTACAGACTTACTCCGTACACAACTTCACCTCCAAAAAATTCACCATTTGTAAGAAAGAAGAGCCATTAGATTGTAAACTGATTCACGTGCTCCAGGTTTGTTCTTAGGCCAGACAAAGCTGCCAAAGATTTATGAACTTTCTCTAATTTGAGTCTGTGGTCAGTCGCAGGTTGTACTCTGGTTGATACCAGGAAAATAGCTATAATTTTGCTTCTTTTCCGTCTGAGAAGGTAAGAGTGTATAATTATATCAACAGGCAAAAGGTTGTCATGTGAATGGATACTGTATCGTATTGTGTTTTTCTTACTGTTTCAGGTCTTTAAAGAAAAATGGCTGGGCATGAGCGGTGTCATTCATACCCTACTGATTTCACGCATGGATGGAGAGATGGCAGATAATTGTTTTATCAACTTATGTGCGATATTCTTTTTTGTGATTGCGATCAGCTTTTAAAATATATGTCTGAACAGTTTACAATTTATTATTTCGTGAAATTACATTAAATCTGGAATATACAGGATAAAACAGTGAATTTTCTTAAGTTCAGAATGGATATTGCCACTCGGATGTCTGAAGGTAGGTGACTTTTTTTATATGTCAGAAAAAACGGCCATGCCCATAGGGGCTACTAAATATTTCATGAATCATTAAATTTAATGCAAGATTTCCCTTAGATTAAATTTAGACCAATTTAGAAAGAAAATTTTTTGCCTATAAGGTTTCCTGTGAAGTCTGTATCATATTCCATGCATTAATTTGTCAAAGTAAAACAGGCCTAAAAAGAAATAAATGAGTCATAATAGATCTAAAAGAAATATGATTTTTTAACAATCTTGAAGATATTGGTGTTATTGTAATATTCTCCATCTGAGTTCTTGAATTTATTCCTAACTTTTGTGAGCTCACAACAGGTATCGTAAAATATAGGATATACCAAAGGAAACCATTAATTGATTGCGCATTCAATCAGATTCTTTTTCTTATTTTATTTTGGGCTACTGGATACCTTGGATAATCATTAAATGAGAGCGTTGCACAACATTATTTTCCTGTTCATTAAAGAGTCTGAGATCGTGATAATGGTGTATTGATGAGGGAGAAGGGCTGAATGGTAGTTTAATTAGTGAAGGAGCCCTAGTGATAACAGTCACCTGCCTCTCTTTTGTTCTTATCTTAGTGCTGAATTTCTAGTGTTCACTTTGTCAGTAAAATCTGCCTGGTGTTAGATAAACCTATTTTGCAATGACTTTTACCTTGAAATCCCTATTCTATCTGAATTGGATACTAAGATAGAGAAGGTGGGATCCCTGGTTGTTTAAGATAGATGGTAATACTGGAAGACTTCCTGGCTCTTCCCAGTACTTCTTGTTACCATAACATTTTTTCAAAAGTTCACAGGGAAATTGAATTGGCATGGACAGGCATTCCAAAGGTGCATGTCACCTAGAAATATGCGACTGTGGAAGCAAATAAAGGGGGGTAATAGACTGAAAAATCCAAGTTAATTAAAACCAATTTGTTAAAACATGCAAAAAGTCATCCAAGAAGCATGCTGAGTTTTTGGAAACTGCAGCCTTAAGCAAACTTTCTCATATCACCGTTATGTTGTTCTAAGACATTCCAGACAAAGCAAAGCCTTGGTATTAGTTGTTTTATTGACTTCTCAGCAAGTCATACATGTATATCATATACTAAAGCATAATGTAATAATCTTTTTTGAGCAGGCTGATGTACATTTGAGTGTCTGCTGCAGCTGCTTTATTAGTTTGTATTTGCATTGTTCATTTGTAAAATAAACAAGCTTTAGCTTTTTATGGCCGGTGTATGTGTATATGATTATTCACCCTGGCAGCCCTGGGATATTTCTTCTGTATTGATCTGGGATCCACAAGCGTTTTCCTACCGCAAAAAGAAAATGGCACATTAACCTATTCTGATCATAAAACATTCATTAGTAGATTTTCTACTGCCCATAGTTCCCCATTCATGCGTAAATCATGTTAGTAGTAATATTGATGGACACAAGCCAAACGCCAGTACATGTTAGTTGTGAAACTGACAAACGCTAGTCAATCACCGATACTATAAACCAGGGATATCAAAGGGTCATACTGTCACTCATAATAAAGCTTCTCATCTCATACACTTGTTACTGAGTTATTTACTCGTATTTTCCACTAATGCTCCCTCATTAATGATTCAAAAGAAACCTTGGAGAAACTCGGAAGCATGGTTTTAATTTGAAAATGTGAGAGAGGCAATAAAAGCTACAGAGAAAAGGGACCTAATGGGCGTAAAGGCATGAAAATTATTTCACATTTTATCTGTACTATTACAATTTCAAGCTTATTATTCCACATTCAAAAATATCTATATGAAATTATTTTAGGAATGTTTTTAAATGGTTTATGGCAGAAAAGTGGTCATAATTTCTTAATTTTTTGATTAACTTAAATAGTTGTGTCGGATAGACATCAAAGAAAGCAGTAAAAACACTGATTGTGAAATGGAATAAGGTGGTTTTTTTGGTGCCATACAATTAACCCACATAAAAAAGTACTTCTGTTTGAGTGTTGCTGTGATTTTAGCCGTAATCTTGTTGTGACAGAGCAAAGGCTTTCATCTTATCGTAAATCCCATGAAATAGTTATTCCTGATTTTTGTAGAGTTGATTTATATTCTGATACCTCTTTCACGCAATTAAAAAAAAATAATTCAGCTACTACATAAAACTCTCAGTCAAAGATCAGTTTTGGTAAACAGCCATCCTTTCCATAGACACAAAAAGATCACTAAAGTAAGATTTTCTAAATATGATCATGATGATAGTGTTGGATGCAGAGCTTATTCTCTAGTGGTTTAATTAAACAATATGCCGAGTTGCTATATCTTCCCTCAGACCAGTAACAGTCACATTACTCATCACATACAGTAGCTTCTGGTTTGCCAGGTCACATGCATTGGGACATTCTTTATTTGATGTAACAAATTTGACATATCTGACATCCGTGATACCTCAGAAGCCAGATATAATGTCAACTGCACCTTAGAAGCTCAATCCAGTCTTCATTTTTACTGGAGGCAAGTCCGCATTGAAGTATTTAGCTCTGGTTAATGTTGCCTCTCTACTCCAAAGACCATTTGAAGTAAGCCACTAATTGCATTATTATCCAAGAGAAAAGTTTTCCTATCTAGTTTATTTTCATTGCGTCAAATCAAATAAATGTAATAACGTGATGCCGATGATGGGAAGAAGCAGTGGAGATGTAAGTAAAATCCAGATAGAGGCAGTCTGATGAGAGATGGTTTACACTACATTGTTAGTGTATTCGTTTGAGTAATACTTACATCATATGCTGAAACAGATGGTATTCAGTGTTTAAGACTAGCACCTGTCGCCCAGGCTCAGTAATGTAGCTCTGATTAGCTGTGTCGTATGATATCTCAGAAGTTGTAGAGGAGTAGAGGTTTCTGGTAAAGGCAATCTGTGGATAAAATCAGATTCTTAAATGATTTAAAGATTTGATAAAATCATTTTATTTACTTGTAGCAAACCTGAAAATAGATTGACATCCAACAAGATAATTGCCCTAAGCTTTTATAGATCATTTGATCTTTTGGTGACCAATTGCTCTCTATTTTGCTTTATTCATTAAAATTTGAACATATTCAGCCTTTTCTCTGGAAATGCCAAATCAGTTTCAACCAATTTTGACACAGAACATCTAAAAGTTAAGTGACACAAAAATTGGAAATTTCATGGTGTATGCCTCTCCCCTTGGGCCTGAAGTTTGGGCATAAAACCATCAAAATTAGTACACTTTTAAAATTCATTTTTATTCCTCATGGACATCAAGCAGTTAAACATGGACTGTTGCCATGGTTGTACATGTAATAATCAGTGTCTCAGTTCTCTACCAAAATTATGAAAATTATTGTCCAAGGATTCTGGAATTAGGACATCATATTGTTAAAATGCTTAATTCATCAAAAATCTTCTCTCCCCTCTGTATATTAAGCAGATGTTATGATGGACATTGGTTCCTGATCTTCCAAAATTGTAAAATCTGTGGAACCAGGGGGTAAAAGGTCTTTGTATTATAGCAGGACTCTATATGTTGACTTTATGATGAAATCAAATGCATTGTTTCTTTGAAATTTTCCCTCGCTTCTTGACATTAAGCAAACAGTCATAATTATAGTGAGCAAGGGTACCTCTTCCAAAATACCTCTTCCATGATAATCAAGCATTGCCCTTGGTCAGGGGTTGGGGGTCTAATTCTTCTTCTCTTTCCATGGGTATTAAAGGAAAAAAACTAAGTGCATGGTTATGATAAGCAAAGGTGCTTCTTCCAAAATTGTGAATTTCATTGCCTTACTGGATTGCGGAAACTTATGTTTCAGTTCGGAGCTCTGTTGATTTTTAATTGAAGATGCAGTAATTCTTAGAAAATCTTTCATGCTCCTGGGCATTAAGTTAAACTAAGAACATTGTTATCATATGAACAAGGGTACCTCTTCCAAAATGGTGAATTTCATGGCCCCTGGGTATGGAATTCTGATTTTAGGACAGTGATCTATTGAAAATATACTGGAAATGCACTATAATTCTTGGAAATTTTAAACTAGGAACATTGTTATAATGAACAATGGAACCTCTTCCAAAATTGTGAATTTCATGGCCGCTGGGTAGGGAATTCTGATTTTAGGGCAGTGCTCTATTGAAAATATACTGGAAATACACTAATTCTTGGAAAATTTTCTCCACTCCTTTGTATTAATCAAACCAACTAGGCAAATGGTTATGATAAGCAAGGGTGTCTCTTCCAAAACAATGAATTCCATGACCCCTGGGTTCCTCTTGCTCTTGGATAACATAGCTTTTTTTCTATCAGTTTATTTCCTTTATTTCTGTGGATCTTTTACCGTGATATATTATAATCAGGTGAACATAAAGGCCCTGAGACTGACTTTTGTTTAATTATTTTATTTATTCAAATTTTGCACCTTTAAGATTTTTTTAAAGAAATGAACTTACTGAATGACAAAAAAAAATTAAGGCTTTGTTACTATTTTGGCAGGTGGAAAATAGAAGGACAACATTTGTCCTGACACTAAAAAATGCCCAAATATTTGATGCAATTTGGCCAGGATTTGTCATTTGTTTAAACTGCACTTTGTATATGTCATGAACACTTCATTTGTTTAAATATGAAAATGATAAATAAAACTTGGGGATGCACCTTGACAGATGTAGTGCCACATTCAAGAGACTTTTGCTTGCTATAGTGATTTCAATTTGAATGCTCACGAAATGTTTTCCAGAAATTTTGATGTTCAACCTTCATTTTAAGGAAGAAGGGAAAAAAAGATGTATGCATGCACAGAAATGTTTTCTGAATCTTTATAATAATGTAAATATTCATGAAAATCTGTCAGCATGACCTGAGAAAAAAGTTAAGGTCATACAAATAAATTCAGGTGTGATTTTTTTCAGGTATGCATT
Organism: Saccostrea cuccullata; assembly: GCF_032062105.1. Taxonomy (NCBI): domain Eukaryota; kingdom Metazoa; phylum Mollusca; class Bivalvia; order Ostreida; family Ostreidae; genus Saccostrea; species Saccostrea cuccullata. Next base: position 124,907 of record NW_026928947.1, on the reverse strand, counting down.
AATGTGCCTGGAATGTATATATATTGTTGTAATAATTAAGTGATAATGACTGGTATCATAGGTAGAGTGGCCACAGGAAAGGATATTATTGAATACCTGGGATTTTTTTATGTGAATATTAGTATAATAGTGTATGTCTTCTCTTTAATGTTGGTTAGAAGTATAGATAAGTGTTTATAGCCCAGCTATAAGTGGAGGATTTGAGTCTTCCCTTTTATATAGAGGGTTCATAGATAATATTTTACCAGATGAGAATCTCAGCAATATGAGCCAAGGTCCAAAAATATTTTACATTTTACCAAATTAGTATTTTAAAGTCAAATAGGATGAAAGAAAGTTATCAGCATTGATATGTGTTTTTTTTTTAATCAGTTGAAGTGTTATTGCACTAAATTGTACCTTGATGTGGGAATATTGAAGATCACCATTACTTTATTAGAGCAGATGAAATCTGCCATACCTGAGGCATGTTCACCTGGGATTAAGTTTATCTCTTTAACTTTAATATGGATTATTATTGTTGGAAAAAATAGATCATGATATAAAAACTAGATTGCATTTTCTTTCATCTGTTGAAATAGCTATAATCTAAGGATGCAGAGCTGATAGTCATGCATTTTGCTGTTGACTTTGGGAATTAATGTTTTTTCTCCACGATGAACTATAATATACTTTGTAACTAACGCTTTTGTTATACCTGTGTGGTGCAATGGTTAGAGGTGTTTGCTCTAGAGTCAGGGATTTTATCCTTACTATACAGGATCAAATTCAACTTTGGGACATGGCAACTTGTCCTTCAGATGAGATCATAATAAAGCTGAGGTCCTGTGTCACAGAAAGTCCCTGTATGAAAAGATCCTTCAGTCTTCAATGCTCAAAGGCCATAAATGCCAAGTACAGGTCTAAATTTGTAGTCTTCCACCCACCACTTGTCATCTCTAAATGAAAAAAAAATTCCTGAAGAGACACCATTTTTAAAACAGACAAACAAGCAAATACTTTCTGTTGGAGTTGGTGCTACAAGTATCTTTTTATTATTTTATTATCTTTGTCCAGACTCCATTTTCTGCTGTTGAATTGTTGCAACTGCTAGAAGCATGCAGGTTTTCATGAGAAAGGCTATTAAGATTGTAAAAACCATCTCATGCAAATTCATAATTTTATGTATCTTATTACATTAAATTATAGCATTCAATAAATGAGTAAACTTTTTATGCACATTAGTTTGGAATGACAAATTGTGCAATTACTAGCAACTGTCTCTTCCTATGCTTGGAGAGAAAGGCATGCAGAGTTCATCATTAATAATTCTTGATGGGTAATTTATGTTTTGGTTCTAGACTTATGAATTATTCATATTTTGGGGTAATATTTTGATTTATGTCTTAGTCATATGACACCAATTATGATGCAGCTTTTGAATAGTTGGTGAGTTATCAAGATTTGTAAGAAAATTCCTGATGTAATTTTATTGTTGGAATATCAGATTAGAGTGATTGTTATTTCATCATTATTTGGAGAAGTCCTTTGAGTCGAGGTTAGAAAATTTGTTATGACCGGCGTCTTCTTCATTTTGCATAGGAAATGAGCGAGGGTAAAGTCGTGCATGAAGAATTTTCTTTGACAGGAAATGGATGACGGAACAGGAAGATGGGTAGGTTTCACCTGTATCTGTGGTCTGATCATACAAACACGTGGAATTAGCTCGGATAACTCTCTGTATATAGTTTGTCTTGTTTCCTCTTTGCCTATATAAAAACCAAGGTTTAAAACTTCTGGTAAAAATGCTTCTGTGAACGCTATTATTCTTATGCTCCTCTTTGAATTTTTCAAGTTAATAATGTGTACACTTGTATAATGTAGATTCAATTTCTTTCTCATCATGACCTTCAAAGCCGGGTCAACTTTATGAATTCATTTATTACTCAAAAGCAAAAAATGACCCAAGCAAGGATTATGACCTATGTCATTATTCATTCATAAACCTAAGAAAAAGCTCAACTTGTTTCCCATGGCAGGGCATCTATTTAACTTTCGTTTGCTTAATTTTTCTTTGAAACTTGCCTCAGATAATTTTTTTTGTATTATTGATGTTTAATAAAGCATTTTCTTTGAGCTCATTTGTAATGTAAATAAAATTGCCATGTTAAAGATTATGTTAAGCCCTGCATCGATCTGTTTATAAGTTTTTATTCAAAATACTACATCTACTGTTATTTTTAAACAAAAGGTTGTACAGAAAATGGACTACTTTAAATTGTGTTTCATAATTCTTGCAATGTCGAACAGTCAGAACAGAAAAAAAGAATTTTATTGTGCTTCTTTCTTTCTAAAGAGTCTAGTTTGAATAAAATCAAGTACAAGTTTAGAAAACACAAAGCTATAATATTTCTATAAATTAATGTAAATTTGAAGAGAAATGTAAAAGTCTAACATTATTATTGACTGAGACTACAGTAAGTTGAAACCAGGGGAGCCACAATCTCATCAAAGGGCATATGTTTTTCATTCCTTACCAGAAATGGATTTTAAGAAATAATTTCTCATTGAAATATCGTGTCTCTTTGAAATGACTTTATAGGGGATTGTATATGACAAATTCTGTGACTTATGGAGCTGCTGCTCTTTCCTTCAATACTGGGATCAACAGCAACATGCAGGGTCTCAGGAGAGGGCAAAAGCTGGTGTTACATAACAGTTTTACTGAACACTCAGGTCATATCACACTGAAAATTCCAAGAATGATGAGGGCTATTGAGATTCAGGAACTTGCTGTATCTAATGTGTTATGTCTTGATCTAGCTGATGATAAGATATTAATGTAGCTAAGAGAGAGAAAGAAGAGAGAGAGAGAGAAAGAGTTCTTCAGAAAAACCAATGGAACACCTTTATCTGAAAGGAATCTAAAGCTGAAAGTGACATATGTTATCTTAAATTGAGAAGTAACAATATTATCAGAATTCATGGCCAGGGAAGCTTGTAAAGTGATGAAATGAATTTTTCTTTGAAGACAATAAAGTTTTCAAGCTCTGTTGCATAAGGTCGCAGTGGAAGATGATGGGAGGTGGAATTATGTTCATGGCTTCTGATTTTGAACATAGAGCTGATTTCCCATCATTCACCTCTCCCTGCGTTTCCCTGTCAACTGACACATGTTTCAGGGTTAGTGACTCCAGGAAAATGTAATATGGGAATTAAGGTTTTATGAATCCTTTTTTTAATCAGCTTTAATATGTATCGATCTACCTTTTTTTATGTCCAATTTCATGTTTGCTGTCAAAGATTTGGAAAATTGTTTTCCTGAAATTGATTACTGTGTGGTGAAGTCAATCTGGAATGCAAAAACTGCTGTTTAGATGGCTATTAAGTAGGTATCATGACATAATTTTGTGTCATAGAGATTGACCTGCAGCAATGTCTGCCACTGCTGGCTAAGTACAACCTCATTCACTGGATCTAGTGACTATAGATTTAAAAAGGTTTGCACTCAATGTAAAGAATAAACTGTAATCCACAGGCTGAAAGAACAAATATTTTAGGAAATCCTTTAATTACAACAAAACTTGTTCATAAGGGAGTCTCTACAGCAACATTAATTTTTGGTTCCTTAAAAAAGTGTTTTTCAACCACGTTTTAAATTTGATGATTAAAAAAGTACTGTAGATCATTAAGTTTTCGCGACACCTGATTTTCACAAGATAGTCATTGACGCCTGATTAGCGAGACAAAATTTTCACGAATTGTGGTTAATTGCTCTATATAATCATAAGGAATGTTATTATACACGAGAATTAAATTTTTACACTGTCTCGCGTAATTACGCGAAAATAAAGTTCTCGCGAATAAATAGTGATTTACAGTAATTCTTTGTTCCTTTATTTGTAAAAAAGACTATGAGACTTTCATAGAAAGTAACTTAAATTAGAACTCTTTAATAATAAAATCAGAACAAGAAAATAGATTAAAATGTTCTTCGGCATTCTCTCTCTGCTAAAGGTTTGTTGATTAGCCAAAAGCGTGCCCCGATGCCTTCTCCATTCTACATGGTCTTTTTATAACATCAAAGACACACATTAGTTAAATGATTATCTATAATAAAAATACATGGCAAATGTTTTTCATTTAGGAAAACATTCAGTATTGACTTCCATGCAACCCATTCAAACCAAAAGAGTTCATTTCATCACCTGTCATTTTCTCTAGGCTTTCAGCATCATGATGCATGGCTTCATTCATTTTCTAATTTGCAGAGTGAATTAAATACAGCCCAAAATTAATTTCCTGAGTGTTTATCCTGTTTTGGTTGGCTCTTGATTCTCTCTGACTCTAGGAATGATAGATCACCTGAAATTAAGAGGACACTTAGCAGATATGAAATGGATATCTAAAACAATATCACTGCATATTGACCAAGTAGAGTGTTGACATTGATTGTTTACTTATTGGTGTGCATTATTGTAAAGGTTGAACAGATGTATAATTTATAGACATTTAAGTTTCTGTGAATTTATGTTGAATCTTTTGGTGGAAAATTTTTTGATTATTGTCACAAGATATGATTTATAGTTATATAGATTATTATTATTTTCATTGCTCTTATTAAAAGAGATTAATACAAGTATTAGAATTTTCACTGGTTAAGTGTTCGCATAGATCTATGAGGATCATTACAAATTTAAGATGGAGCATCATTTATCAAAACCATTCCTTAACGAGGCTGGGGTGTGGCAGCCATTTTCAGACTATTTTTATCTCCTTTAAAAGGAGAGCTGAAGATATAGAAAATGATCAAATTTTAAAACAAATTATGATTTTTTTCTTTGTGAAATGATAGTAGACAGCTTAAGTTACCGTATCTAAAAAAATATCATTTGTGATTAATTTGTTGACCCCCCAGCCTCCTTAATAGAATAAAAAAAAAAAGAGCTCACCAAAATTAAGGTTAATGTTTGTATATCACTAGTGTAATAAATCATTAGAGCATGTTGCTTATAGGAGTGTAAATGGAAGGGCAGAGACTTGTATGGTTCCAAAATTCGGCTTCTAAAACAATGTCTGGAATTAAACAATTATAAGCATGTTCTGGGAGCTGGAGTCTGGGAGCGAGTTCCTACAGAATGTGTATTCTCATCAACGATGATGACAGACAGAGGGCAAATATTAACACCAAGGTTCCGTGAAGAAGTCAAGATTTTAAAAAAAAAAATGGCTGCGTTGTTCTATTAAGTTTCTGTTCTTTATTTTCTTAAATATTAACCCTTATCTTTTTCATTAAAACATATGATTGCTTTTGATCAGAGATATCAATTGCTAATTAAGGAATATGAGGATAACTTTCTTTTGTTTAACTTGATTGGCTACAGGATTATGTGAAGCAGACATGCTCAAAAACTGTGGGAAAAACCTCACACCAAAGTGAATACACTTTCTTATGTTTTCTCCTATGATATAATGTTAATTACCTGCTATGTTGCAGCAATCTTATGTTCTTCAGGATAAAAAAGACATGGAACTGAAGGATGTTCACTTTTTTAAAAATCTTACTTTTTAGCTCACCTGAGGATATTAGATTCTATTGTCAAGAACAGGAAAACCAATGATGAATCCTATGAATTTGAAAGCATCCTCTTGTTGTGTAGATTAATTTCTGTCCAAATCATGGCCCCATGTTTGTAGTATGGGATCCACCAAATGTAACAAAGGAAATATATTTTTATTGGGGGAAATCCTATGCAGAGCAGCAGGGCCAGCTTGACTAAGTTTAACATTTTGTTCCAAGGGCCTCTTGTCTAAAAAAAATGGTTAAGGTTAGGTAATGTTAATTAAAGGTGCAATTTCATTCATAGTTTCACAGTAATGTTCCTTGAAGTGATATAAATTGTATAGATTAAATTTATAAGGGAGTGGAATATTTTAGAGATTTGACATGCATATGCATTATAAGTCCAAACAAAATATGTTTCTGCAATACTGATGCCCCCATATGGCAGCTTATGACAAGGAATGAAACTTCTCAAAGGCAAGTCATTTAACTCCAAGGTCAAGGTAAAAAAAGTCTTGTCAAAAGGAGCACTCCTGTGAAGTATAAAAGCCCTAGAACTAATTGTTCAAAAGTTATGGCCAAGATTAAAAGTTTTTAAAAGTGGGTCAAATTCTAAGGTCATGGTCAAAATGTCAAAAATATTTATACCCATTGAAAGGTCCTGTCAGATTGAATATTCATAAGAAATATGCAAGCCCTAACTATTCAAAATATGGCTTCGGTTAAAGTTTTGACTTTTTTTTTGTAAAAGCTGGGTCAATATCAAGGTCATAAGGTCAGATTTGGTGGTAACCAAAGAAAGGTCTTGCCACTAGGTAAAACCTTGTGAAATATGAAAGCTGATAGCTCCACTCACTCAAAATTTATAGGCAAAGTTAATGTTTTTGTAGACAGACAGACAGGGCAAAAACTATAACCCCCAAATCTTTGATAACAGGGTCACCCGTGTGGTGCAGTGGTTAGAGCGTCTGCTCTAGAGTAGCAAAGTAAGGAGTTAATCCTTATGTCTGGTTCAAATTCCACTGTGGGACATAGAGACCTGAGTCCTTGGGATGAGACCATAAAAGATCCCTTATTGCTCAATAAATGCAGAGTATAGGACAAAATTTATAGCTCTCCATCAGCAAGTGGTGGCATCTCCATGTGAGTGAAAAATTCACGAGAGAGACGTTAAACAACATACAATTAATCAATCAATCCATAACAGGGGCATAAAATTTATTCATTGACATTACTTCAAAAATGAACTTACATAATTTTGAAGTGGTTTCAGAGCAAGAGTTGTGAAGGATGTTGGATGACTCTTTTTGCATTTTATTCCATCTGTAGTGATGCATCTATCAAGACAATGAGATATGACAAATTGTATGGAGATACAGTTATTCATAAGGAAATAGCAAAAATATTTATGGCAAATTATTTTTTAAAAGTTTCTTGAATGCTTATTAACAGTGAAAGGGAATGAATTCTTCATTGGTCTTTCAAAAAATATGTTTTTCATGCAATAAGAGCTAAAACATTGCAGCTGAGTCATACTGCTGGTTTCCGTGACAATATATCCCACAACTAATTCAATAAAACTGGAAGACATATACTGTTCTACTCAGATAGAATGGTATTGATATTTCACAGAGAGCTGTTAGATTCAGTTTTTATTGCAGAAGGATCATTTTAATGCAGGTTTAGCCATCCTTTTATAGTCTTTTGTGATATATCATGGAAATTTGGTAGTTTCAAGTAATGATAACATTGTTCTTTATTTGCTTTCAGCTAGCCCTTTTGCATATACATTATCATCTTCAATGATATTCATCAGGATGCGGTTCTAATGTAAATTATTTATTACACCATAGGATTGTAATAATTTTATATAGAGACTTCATGATATGTGATTGTAATTCATTATTATTAAATTCTCAAAAGGATCCTTGACCTTGGTATTTAATGCATGTTATTTGTGTCTTGCACAACTTTCTTTTAAATATAGTCTTTTGTGATATATCCAAGGTCATTTGGAAATTTGGTTTCAGAAAAATGTTCATTTCCTGTCCAATTTTTAAGGTATTTCTTGTGATAACACTGCTCTTTATTTGCTTTCAACCCTTTTATAATGTTTTCATATACATTATCATCTTCAATGATATTCAGGAAAGAAAAAATGCAGTTATTTTTGTATTGTCCGTAACTTTTTCATTGAGGGGCATACATTAGATGCAATTTTTAAAAAATAATTTTTAGTACAAGGTATAATTTTTTGAGGTCTGATTCATAGTGCCCTTTGTTGAAAGTAGACAATATGGAGAAGATATTTCAAAAAAAGTTAAAATGTTGATTTGTTTTGCAATTGCAGGTATAACTAGAGGTACTGTGAGCAATGAGCTCACTAAATGATACCCCCCGCCTCCCATATGTATAAAATGGCAATTTTATATATGAGACTAAAATAGTAGGTGCACAATGACAATATGTAATAAAGATTCTGTAAAGTTTCATCAAATTTCATTCAGTGGTATAAGGAGTTCTAAAAGGTACCCAAAAGCGTGACATGACCTTGACCCTGGTATTTGGGCAAATTTTCAAGGGGGGGTCACAAAAAAACTCCAAAGACTAAAGTATGGTGACAAAGTGTTATTTGTGTCTGATGGCTGCACAACTTTCTTAATGATAAAAGTGCGATACACGCCAAAGTCCGATGGTGCGGAGGAACAATCAACGTTTATGTCACAATAGTCCGACTTCCCTCAAAAATCCATTGATAACTACATTTTTACATATTGCTTATTGTTTTCGATATTAGTCATGACCATTTGACCATAAGGTCATTTGTGTTTCACCGAGAGATTTTATGGTTAGCCACTTTAAAGTTTCAAAAAAATGTTTTAACACATTTCCATAAGTGTTAGTCCAATTTTTAAGGTTAATCTTTGCATTTCATATTTATTTGTATTTTAACAAATCGGGCTTGGCATGGCGCGGTAACTGCTATGACATAAATTTTTTTGCCATTGCAGGTCAAATAACTAAAAATATATTAATCATAGAAATCACTCTCTATTTCTTCATCATTTAAATGTAAACAGTTTATATTCCACATTTTACGCTGAGCATTTGTTTTTAAATTACAGATTGAAATTTTAGATGGATTGTTTACTACTGAAGAGAGCTCTTCTCTAAACATTTTTATTCCATGCATCATTCTTCGTTTGGTTTGATAAGTTATCTATGTTCATGAAGGCAAAAACTTCCTCAATATTTACACTTGTCTGACAAAATATATTACTGAATGTCTCTGAAAAAAGCTAATGTGACTTGATTAGCCATGATTTTGTATTTAAGAAGCTGCATCTGTTTGCAATGAATGTCAGACCAGATGCAAGGGGCTGTCAGCAACAAAGTAACACCTTGACCCTGAAGTGCGAAGGTTAAGTTCGCATGTCGGTAACTTCCTACAGCAAGACTTGGAGTAGAATTTCCTTTGCGGCAGACGTGTGGCCATTGTTAGATTTCATTGAACTTGACTGGCATTCAAATCTGAGCATCCCGTTGTAGTCTTGCAGACTTCTTAAACACATTGTTTTAGAAATGTTTTCCAAGAATAATTTTTTTTATTAAAGGTCTTCTTCAATTTTTTATAGGGATGTCAAAATATTCATTTTCCTTATGTAACGTGACCCGATCTTGGGTGTTACAAAAATTACGTGAGTCCTCTTATTCCTGTGATTTACCTTAATTAATCAACAAGATTTGTTTATCTATAAAAATGAATTTATTCAAACAATAACAATAATGATTTATGATGAATTAAATACAAACAGAGTATACTTATGGATAATGGGACAGGACATATAATAGTCAGCTGATTGTACTCAATATCAACAATTGTGGATTCAGGTGGTTATAATAGTCAGCTTATATCAACAATGGGATTATGTTTGATTTAAGTTGGGTCAGGATATATAATAATCAGCTGATTGGGTTCCTCAATATCAACAATGGGATAGTACGTTCAGCTGATTTAAGTTGGGTCAGGATATATAATAATTGGGTAGATTGGGTTACCCAATATTGGATATTGGATAAATTTACCCAATTTTTTTAGTTGGTCAGATGTTAAAGGGGCTTCACCAAAGTGCCTTCTTTATATACCTTTTCATACATCGGTGCGAATTAGTTCACGCGCGAATAACAAGCGGTACCGCCAGTATTCGCGCGACGTTTGTATGGTAACACTAACAACTTTTGCATCGAGTAAAGGCTTTAGCATTACAAATGCGGAAAAAGGGATGATTTGTTGTTTGGAAATTGTTTTGGTAACGATGCCAAGTTGGATTTGGGTACCTTGAAAAATGCCAGATGGCCATGCTATTACGATTGATATATGGAAAATTCGGGTTTGTACAATAAAACCAAATGATATTCATGAAATAAACATAGACAATGAATTATAAAGCATACATTAATAACATACGATGATTGATAATATTCCCATGATATCTACAAATAAAATTACGATACGTAGATTAAATATTCAGGGCATAATTGGGGTGATCCAAGCTGTGGGTAATTTTAGTCATGGGGAAAATCCGTAACACTTAGTTGAACATTCGATTGCATTATTCGAACGATAGTCAACTATTTGGAACATTTTTTTTCAAAATAATCTCATCGATAGCGTATTTATAACTCAAGACCCTTTTCGTAAATTTATGTAAAAAGTAACATAAAATGCCTGTATTGCACACGGAATCTCAGAGATAAGAAATGAAACGAAATAGATGTACACCAGCGATTCTCCAAAATTCTAGTCACATTCATTGGTCTAGCTGTACAGTCAGTTTCATTCCAGTAAACATGGTTGTTTTCAAAGCTTATTAAAATTAAATATATAAAGGGAGGGGTAAACACACACTATTCACTACGTCAAGAAATATGGTCAAATACCGCTTGTTCAATTAATAATTACCCCGGCTATTAATATGTCCTGGCATACTATGTAAGATTATTGTTTTGATAATTATCGAAGTTTCAAAACTTTACGGCTATGATGTGTTCCTAGCATTTTAACATTCATAGAGGTAATAATGAATTTATAATTGGTACAAGTCCAATTAATAATTTTCAAAGTCAATACTGGAGCTGCATAATTTGCTACCCAAACAAAAAAGGTCAGTGATTGAGAAATAATTATCGCGGTTTGTAATTACTAACTGTACTTTCCATAAGTACAATGTGGAAAATTATTTATGTACTGTGTGAAGGCGATTGAGCTCTTATTCGTCTGAGGACATATACTATGATTGTTTGAGGAATGACTTTTTTTTTCTTTTGAGATGAAAAATTCTCTATAACCTTTATTTCTTTCATTTATTTAATATTCGAATGTCGTTTCATTATTCGATTGTCCGTCCTTTCGACTGATAATTGAATAGTCGACTATTCGTTGACATCCCTAATTTTTTATCATCTTTCATTTAGCCCTTTTAAAGACTCTTTCTACGATGTACTAAACAATTGTGTTAGATGGGTTTTTTTAGTTTGTTTATTTAGCTGCTTTTAACTCAAATGAAAATTCAAAAAAAAGGTTCACCAATGAATTGCATTAAATCAAGAAGGATAACTTATCATCATGTGAGTCAAATGAAAAATGTTTTGTCAGTTGTTGTGAAAAAGTGTGTTTAAGATAAAAATCATCCAAGATACATCATTTTACCACCTCTTATCAGTAGATTATCATGGTTTAAATTTGTAGTATGCCGGAAAGCAGCCATTTTATGTTAAGAAATTGAGATTTGTTTAAATGTATCATTCTCTTGCCTGACTGTAACATAAGATGGGTTTGGTGTGTTTTCTTGAAGGAATGAATTTGGTCTCTGATTAGCTGTGAAGCACAGTAGGAAGTTGTCATAGGAATGATTAAGTTTTGTTATTTTATGATTGGGTGAACTGTGAAGTAGAGGTTAAAGTTTGTTTTCTAGAAAGATCAAATTTATAAAGAAATTTTCTTGAAAAGTATCATTTTCCAAAAAAAATTATAGAGTTCACTTGCTTAGATAAGTGTGAACTGTATCAGGAAAAATAAAGTAAATGGTGTTCATTTGCAAACTTTTAAATAATGACAAAATTGACCGTTCACAAAAGTGTTTAGAATTTTGACGTATTAGAAAGAAATGTTTGGACTCATTTTACAAAAGAACCAACTAAGACCAAAAACTTAGTTGATTGTAGAAGTTTGCAAGATTTTATGATTCTGTTGAAAATTTCTAGCATATTGGAAAATTATTAGCAGAAATAAATTTTGATTCATTGATTTTCTTTAAGAATTTTACCTTCAATATTTCAAATACTGTAATATCTCGAAGTTTCTTCTCAGACTCATCGGGATGCTTTGAAAAAAAAAAAGGAAAGAATTTATTGCTTAAATCCATCTCTAATGCTAGAAATTATTATTTTTTTAAAGTGGAAATTTTATAATAAATTGAAAAGATACTTTTAAAATAATTTTGCACGCATATTTACAAATTTATCAATTTTTCCCCACATATTTTAGATGTTACTTTCTTCATATAAACAATGCTCTAATGATTGTGACAATCTTTCGACATTTAAGAAGTCTATATAAATGTGTTTTTTAGAACAGCTGTCATTCATGATAAATTCACCAAGTGATTTTTTAAGTGATTTTGATACAAAAAAAACCCTACTATTTTTACATGGCAGTTTTCTGAAATTGATTTATTTATATCCTAATTATCTGTCTGATGTCTTCAAGACAGTTGAATCACTGGAATATTTGACGTCACTGAGCTAAATTTCATTGTGTATTCTCCCGAACTTTTGTGGCAGGGGAAAAGTATATTGGAAGTCCTTGAGGATAAAAGTATTAAGAAGATGTGAAATTGTCCCTCTATGGTCTTATTGTGTTTAGGGACTATAAATTCAGCTTGTCCTTGTTATGTGATATGGTTTAAACAGGTGAATGACTGGGTCTTTAAGGAAAAGATTGATGTAGTAATAGACAGTGTTGGAACTTCAGGTGCATTGATTCTTATGGGCAAAAATTTGAATTGGGGTATAGACCTTTTCCCTTCTATTACAAAAAAATTCTGTGTGCCTGAAGCCTTGCTTTGTTATGTAACCAGTTCATGCATAGATATAATTGTCCTTAAACTTAAAGGAACAATTTTAAAATTTCAAGGATGCTTAGGTATAAATACACAATATGTCTTGAATCTCACCATTCCTTAGAAGAAATGTATTGAAAGCATAAAGGGGCAGAATAAAGGGAGAAAAACAAGGATATGTCTCCTTAATATTCAAAATTAAAATTGTTTTTCTGAGTTTGTCAATTAGATTTATATATTTATGCAGGTCCAATTAGGCAAAATAGATATCATATTCCAAGGAAAGGAGTGTTAGTACTTAAAATACTGTATAATAATTTTATTAGTTTATGTAAAACTTTGAAGTAAAATAATGAAATGGGGAAAAAAGGTGTGTGTCAAGGAAGGGTAAAATGTTCTCATAAAGTGTTTCATTTCTTACTATTCTTTTTTCTTCATTCCAACAGATTTTATGAAGACACAGAGGTTCATGGCTGCAGTTTTCGTACTTCTGATGCTTTTCTACACAGGTTAGTATTTAATGTTGCAAAAACTCTAAATTTGTTTCTTTGAGCTTTCCAATATTTCAGGAATATTTTAGCAGACCAAATTTATGGCATGTACAACAATACAAGTGCATACTTAGTACTTGAAACATTATTATGATCTTGTCAAGTGAAGAGCTCATCTGAGACAAGTACAGAGAAAAATTGCTGATGCTGTAGGGTATTTAATACTGAAACACAGTGATAACAGGGTTTGACTGTAGTTTAATTCATGTTACCATGCACACGATCTCAACAGTTCCTTTGTCTGAAGCATCCTGGGATGAGATCAGTTTATTATATTTCTGTTGTACAACAATATAGATGGAACAAATGCAAGCACTTCAAACTATCATCAAACAGGTATTTTGCACCTTCCCTACAAGTATCACTTAGGCAGTAATACTGTATTTGTAATTGTCTGCCTAACAGCGTTTTGTTGTGTTACAAGTGAAGATGGCACTAATGAGGGGATCCTCAAAATGTTTGTAACAAGCCTGTCCTTAGTCCTCTGTATTCAAACAATTAGTTCATTCTTTATCATATGTCTTCTTTTCTGAATACGATTCCCATCTGTAATAATAAATAGATTATAGTACGATGAGTCAACAGTTTTTTTAATCAATGTTAATTTCAGTAGTTAAAGATATTTTTTGCTCTATGACACAAAAAATCAATGTGAATGAAATGTGTTTGGGTATTTATGATGATCTTATCGAGTTATGAGCTCAACTGAGACCAGTGCAGAGTATTGCTTATGCTCCCAGGTATCGAATACGGAAAATTACTCCCCAGGTAAAAAAAAAAATGGTGCTAATAATGATAGTTTGATATCGGTGACAGGAAGCTTTTTTGCACATTATGTGGATGACATTAATTGAATTAGGTGTCAGAATGCCACAGTGCTGTATAGAAGTATGTTTGCCAGATTTATGAGTTCATCAATGCAGATCTGACATGTTGGTATAGCTGATCATGATGGTTACATATGTAAATCAGGCCAGAAACATCATATATCACCAGCCCAGTTTACTGTATACACAAAGTATGAATGAACTTCACATGACTAGAAGTTGTTCCCCTTTTTATTAGCTCACATGAGTTAAAGGCTCAAGTGAGCTTTTCTGATCAAAATTTGTTTAGTGCCTATTGTACCAATTGGGTAAACTGTTTACAATTTCATCTTTTTTTCTGTTGAACCACTATGCCAATTTGAACCAAACTTAGCCCTTAGTATGTTTGGGTAAAGGGAGTTCAAGACTGATCAAATGAATAATTACTCAGGTGAGCACTTTGGCCTATGGACCTATTGTAATGATAATCCTGATTAACTTGATTACTTATTATGTTAAAAAAAAACTCTTGATTTGCAAAGATTTGTTGTAGTATCAAATGAATATCAATGTAATCAAATTTAAAGCACTGCATCAGATAAAGCTGTGTTGCTGATGACATAATGATAAGACATTTCAACTATTACCCTCTTATCATGCAGAACAAATGGCTCTCCATCTAAAGACGTATGATCATGACATGAAATAGCCTCAAAATATTTATGATTTTTTACAATTTTGATGATAAATTTTATTCCTGTCAGAAGACATATGTGCTAAATTTTGTCTGACGATGATGTATATAGAAGGCTTCAGTCAGTTTGTGAGAATATGCTGAATTTTGGCACAGTGCAGGAGGTCTTATATTTTTTATAAGCATGATTAACGAGATATTGTCAAGCGCATGTGTTGATCTACAATCTGCATCCTGCTTCTCAGTAATCCATCTCTACATCAAAATCTTCAGCTTTATTACAAAACCAGCACAGACGGAGAAAAAAACATGCATAACGCGCTTTGAGGATTTTTTGGGAGGTTGTGGTAGTAAGGGTTTTAATATATACAGCGTAGGTATCAACTTTAATCAAGTTTATTTGAACTTAACAGTATTGGTTGACATGCCTCATTTCCTTTTCATTCATCCTGTTGTTGAAAAACTGAAATAAGTTCCTTTAACTTTTTTATTTTTTAGGAAATAAAGCAGATGTTGTAATGAAATCTCTAATTTAATTGTTCCCTGGTTTCTTTCCTTGTTCACACTTAGCTCACTTATTAAAAGGTAAATGTTCACAATAGAGAACAAATTCAATTGTTCAGTGCCTGGTTATATATATAATATGGCAGTGCCGTATTTCTGAAAGGAAACCTCTGGGAAATAATGAAATATAATAAAATTATCATTTGAGGGTAATTTAATATTTACAACAGCTGTGGACAGAAGGGGGAAATTAAAAATTGACCAGTGACTCACAAAAGACTATTTTTATTGCATGCATTGGCTGACCTGACAAGGTCACAATATGGCTGGACAAATGACCCTCTGTTATCCAGCTGAACAAGAGACTGTGCTTTATAGTTCCCCAACTGAATGATAAACTTTGATGTCCATAGAATGTGATTATGATGAAGTGTTTATAAACTGGTCAGCATAACTTCAGTAAATCCACTGACAGCTAATGTTGATCATGCTAGGGATAACATTATTTGTCTAGACCCTTGCTGGTCAGTTTAAAGAGAGCTTCCCTTTTCACTGCAGAGACCTTCACTGCTTAGGGAAGTAAAGATGACATTTTCTTGGGCAGGACCACCTTGGGAGATGCTTTTATGTTTGAACTTCATATTTTGTTATCTTTTGTTGAAAACAGATAATATTCCTGTTTGATTTGTTTGTGTTTTCTGGAGCCATTTACAAGATTTCTCTTGTCTCTTCTCTATGGAATCGGAAATGTCTTAGCAATATCTGGATGAAAAGTGCTTTTATTTTGAGAATCTGGGTGGTGGGGCTTCCTTTGCAATCAAACACTCTTATATCTTTTCTTTTTCTGGATGCAAAACACTACCTTACTGATTGCATAAAAATTAATATTAGATGTACAGATTATTTAAAAGATTTCATTTTTGACTTGATGAAAGCTTCATACTAAGCAGATTGTAGCAGAAAATGTTCTCCAAATTCACTTTTTATCATGGTAAAAAACACATTGGAGAGATGATGATTTCGCCAGTTGCCATTTTTATGTTAGAAAGCCATGCACCACTGAAGACAGACTAGTTACTTCAGCAATAGGTTTTTCAAGTTCCCAGCATGCCATTTGATAGAAATGTGTAATAACAGTGAGTTGTCTAGGTATCAAAGCTGAATGCCTTCTCCAGGTAGGGCTACCATCAGAGGCTTGATTGGAATCAAATTCTCCACATGATGTCTAGAATATGGTGCAATAAATTCACATTCTTCTGGAGGTTATGTCAGTTGGAAGAAAAGCAAGGCTTCTTGATTTCTACCATCCACTTGGTTGACCCTAATTAAGGGCCCTATATCCAGTATTGATGGTTTGATTTTCACATTACATTTCAAGCTGGATGGTTGCTTTCATGTCTTTTTGCAACATACATTTGTAAATTTATAGCTTCTAAGATTAATAAAGCATAAGCAGAAAATGGGAATTCTAAGAGGGCAGAAATAAAAATTGATTTGTTGCTCTCGCATCTCAGAGAAATGTTACACATAAATACAAGAATAGGCTTGTTTGTGTTTCTCCCATTAAAACTTTCATTTAAATCATATTCCAGCATTCTAATATGAGATATTACCTACAGATTATCATAAACATGAAAAGAGTCTGCTGAGGTACCCATTAGTAACAGGCATTGGAAGACTCTACATCAGAAAGAAATATAACAGTAATGTTATTATTACATTGAGACAAGAGACCCATTCATAGGTTATTGAGATTACCACCAGTTTCACCTGAAAGAGCCTACCTAACACAGAACAGAAATTTATATTGGGTTTTTTAAGAATTACGTCTATAAAGTTGGTTTTCTGTTAGAATCATATTTTGAAAAATGCTTAATCAAAAGTCTTTTAGTGTTTCCTGTGAAGATTGTGGTCTCTCACCCTTGATTTACCTGAACCAGTATTTGTAGAGGGGGTGGGGGTTTGAGGTTGTCCACTGATTTGTCAGTCTAGCCTAAAGCATTAGTCTGCCAGGAGAAATGAAAGATGAGGTACAACAACCAGTGCTTTGTTCTTCTTTATGCCTTCTAACATTTTGTCTTATGGAACCCATCACAAAACTTCTCATAATTTACATTTCTAGAATCTTGGCACAAGGAAACTAGTGTTGTTGCTGGAAGAATGATTTATTTCACACTTCTTTAAATATCAAGGGGTTCAAAATTACAGTAAAAGCTCATTTTAAAAGCTTGTAAAATAAAAGTGTGCATGTTTCTCTACATGATGCTGCATACCCAGGAGAGAGTAGGCAATAATGTTCTGTTATCAGACTTATTATTTAGAATTGTTTATTCTCAATCCAGATTTAAGTGCAGTGAATAAATTTCTATGAAGACTTCCTCTGTTGTCTTGCCAGAATTTAATTCAGGGAGATATTCTGAAGTATTAATGAAAACATTCTGTGAAAATGTTTCAATTTGCAGTAGATTCATGGTTCAAATCTATCACCAAAGGACAGACGGGATGTACCTTGCAGATTTTCAACATGCATGTATGATGTAGACCCACTGAATGCCAACAGCTTCCTACTCGGTGCATTTTATCTCATCACCTCCCAGTACGATAAATTTCTCTTCTTCACAAAATCTCAGTTTAAAGCAGGAACATACATAGGCAATGGCCCCCCTGCCCTTCCAGGGATAAAAGCTTTCTTAGATATCATCAATGCCTGAAAATATTCAGATATTGCTTTGTTATATCTAGAGAAAACCTTGTGGAAAGATTGTAGTGAGAGAATGGTTACCAAAGAAGTTTGTTTTGTTCTGCTTCTTTGGTGGTAGCAAAGACCCATTCTCATAACAAAATATGTCTTGTCAATCATACCATTTGCAATGGTTACTCAGACATTGGCATTTCAATTTGGGCAGACTATTAGCAGGCAATTGGCACATTCTTCAGTATCCCTTGGAATGGGAAAATGTTTTATGGTTTAAACAGATCTGCTACAGTAGTTCAGAAGCATGCAAAATGGACATGCCTTCCCATATAATTTATTTTGTGAACAGACATGCCTCTTTTATCTTCAATAAAAGAGGGGTTTTTTTTTGTTTTTTAAATGTTTCAAATGTTCTAAAATATTTTGTGGTTGGGTAATGTTTGTACGATTTTAAAGTGTCAGAAAATATTCTCAGAGAAAACAGCATAAGTTTTCCCTTGTAATCTTCGATGTACTCTGAATTTTTTCCCTGTTCTGGCTTCCGTCTTGGAGTACAATGACATTAGAGTCTCGGGGAGTTTGCTGTGGATTATGCAAGGAGTGCATGCCTCCTCACGAGGCCCAGAGACTGGGAAGCATTGTAAAGAGATCTGCCTGTCATATTCAATCAGATAGCAGAGCTGTTTTATTTTTTTTTTTTGAAAGAATGTTTGTCATAAGGAGTGATGAATGCACTTCAGTTGAATCTTTTCTGTCAAACCATCTACTGTTTTTGCCTTTTCCTGGCTGCCAAGATTTCGACAAAACAGAGAGAAAAATTCAGGAATTTTTTTTTTTAAAGGAGTTTTACTTCTCATCAGCAAGTTAAAAGAAAGTATGTTTTATGAAAATGTGTATTTTTTAATTCATGGTTTGTATTTAGACAATGGTGCACAGAGTTCAGAAGTAAATTATAGAAAGCCATAACCAATAATTTCCTTTAGCAGGTTCCCTTTAATCAGTCAGACATGCCCTGCTATCTAGATCTTCCTTCCTTAAACCACAGACAGATCATTGAGCATGTTGTCTGATAAAACATAAAAATTCGAATGTTTTCACAAAAAGAAAAAAAAAACTTGACAATGTTTGCTCAATTTCTTATCTGAGAAATGCTACATATGTTATGGTGATGAGTAGTGCCGATAGATCACACAATGTGGTTGAACGGCTTTCATGGTTTAAAAATTGTTTTCTTTCTATTTAAATCAAATAAACCTTTTAAACTGAACCACCCCTTCCTTGTATTTGAATTTAATTGTTATTTCAGATTCTCTTGTATGTTAATTGTTAATCAAACCCTTTAGAAATAATAGTTAATTGGATTAACTCATTAAGTTTGACCATTTTTTTGCATATCCAATAATGGCAAAATTTTCCCAAACATAATTTCCTGACATTTTCCATATATACTGGTACATGTATTTGCTTCACAAGTTTTTACTACTTGTATATGACTAATGGGTAGCATATTTTATTGGTAATACTAAGTGCTTTATTTGAAATGACATATTCTTCATTGCTTGATCAGTTTTAACGACATGTACAGTTTAACTTCAGAATCTTAAACTCCGATATCTCGAATACCACAGATATGTCAAAGTGATGTGGAAGTCCCAACCACTTATTCTTTAAGTATTTTACCCTCGATATCTCGAATCATCAGATATCTTGAAGTTTTTCCTTGGTCCCAGCGAGTTTGAGATAACGAGATTTGACTGTGTAATATTATAGATTACGTTTATCTGCTTCTGCTCATTAATCATTAGATTCAGTTAACCTTTCAGCACATTAAATAAACTGGTCATTGCTGCTATAATGTGATATTACATTAAAATGTGTCCAAAAAAATGCACGTGATTAATCTACCAACATATAAGACTTTTGGTAATTTCAATTGACTTTCATAGAATTCACAGGATCTCAGTATTTTTTCCTTGCACTTCAAATGTAAATTTTCTTATTCAACCAAATCACAGCAGTTCTTTCTTTGCATCTGGCTTTTACATGGTTTAAAAGGATTAATGGTTATTTTCTTTAATTAATTTTGTTGGATACTTGTCAGTTATTTCTTTGTCAAGCACTCAATTCCATGTGTTTGAAGTTGCAAAAAGTAGCAGTTCTCAAGCTATAAAATACAGACCAAATCAACAGATTTTCCCTGCAACTGGAAAGTTGTTTAAACTTGTAACTGATCTATCACCCAAACTTTGTTTCTAAATGTTTATTGTGGCATCATCTAATCAGTGATAATGGGGAAGGGTGACCAAAATGTTTAAAAGTTTGGTCAATAAATATTGTCAGGAGTAATGGAAAAGGAGGAATGTCTTATACTCCAGCTGCCAGAAAATTCCTTCTGGTTTGAACTCAAGTTTGCAGTTATTTTCAGAACTTCAATAAAACATAATTATTTTGTATTCTCAGTCTGATTACAAGAGATTGTTTTGGTGTATAGAGAAAAAATAGTCTGTTGCCAATTTTGAGAACAGGTGAATTTTGAATCGAAACTAAATTACATTATTCTTTAGATTAATTTCAATGTGATTTATCCTTAAATCATTACCTAATAATGAATATTTCAGATGAGCACCCCCCCCTCCCCCCACACACATAGTTATCAAGGATGCAGTTGTTAGAACATAATTAAGTGTAAAATGGACCCTGGACTAAGATTCTACTTAAGTAACTTCTTGACTAACCAGCACTAAAACATACTTGATATCAAAACCCAAAGTGAAAGAGTTTACATGCACAGTACATGTACAATTATAATAAGAAATGAGGATGATTAGATAGAAAGCAGGTAAATTTAGGGGAAATAGGTACATACAGGAGGGTGAGAGTTTGGATGACCCATTATATGAAAGAGCTACTCCTGGTACAAGAGAGCTAACTCAGTCTACTGAAAAAACGAATGTATGAGTTATCTCTCATTATCCATGGAAGCTTTATGGTTTATCAATCCTGAACTACAATGGAAAAAAAAAAACTTTGAATAAATAATAAATAAAAGTAATAATACCTGGGTTGATTTTGTCTTCAAATACAACATATACAATATATTTTGGGGGCATAATTTTTATTACCCTTTTACTTGTTAAAGTAAATCAAGATCATACATATACTGATCGATTTTTTTTTAGCCATATCTTTTTTTTTTAAAAAGTTTGCTTTCCCTCTCCCGACTCAGGATAAAGTTATTGTGTAGTAATAGAGATTTTTTTAATTGAAAAACTCTTGCAAATATATGGTTAAATTGAGGGGATGAGAAAACTTCAAAATGAAATTCAAAATTTTTTTTTAAATTTTTTGGTTAAAAAAAATAGTGTTGAATCTGAACATTTATAAAATGACTCAGAAGAATGCAAACAAACTTTTTTTTTGAAGATGATCTCAGTGAAATCTTTTTTTTTTTTTCAATATACATCAAATGTAAAAATTTGAAGCTGATTAAATACTGCAACCCTATATATTAACTTGCTCTAGGCTGAAGAAAAAAGAAAAAATAATTATTCTACAATGTGGAAGTGAGGTTTCAATTCAAAAATATCACAGTGGAGGCAGAGAACAAGCTGTCCTGCAGTCTGAATGGATGACACCTGAAAATTTACACCTCATTATTATTCACAGGAAGAAATCGGAGACAGTTTTCAATTAAGGCCTTATTTGATTTAATCCTGAAATTTCCTGTACAGCACTATGTTGCATAGTATTTTTGGACAGGAATGATGGAATTGTTTGAAAGTCGCACACAATTTGAGAAGATTTAGTAGGCTGTAGTTTGTAATTATTGAACAAATAACAGAGTTTACATCTGTTTTCGTTATGCATTTATTAGTTTTTGCCTTCATTTTGTTTACATAGATTTGCCTAACACTGTGGAAACCGTCATAGAAAATAGCCAAAAAACTAATTTCTTAACAAAGATGGAACCTATTGAACCTTCTTTATCAGAAAAAAAAACAAAGCCCAGTGTGGAATTTTATTACCTTATTAGCATACAGTATGCATTAGTGTTGAGATAAGGAGATGTTTCTGAGGACATTTGTTTTCTGAGAGAGAGGTGGTTTGACAAGAAATCGGAAATGAACTTAAGAAAAAATCAAAATTCCATATGACAAGATGTTTTTTCAGTACACCCTTTGTCTTAGAATTAAATGCTACCTCCAATTTCATCCCTTTTTTCATGAGCTTTTCATTATTATTTTGCACAAATCTAGCCTAATCTCAGGAAACCTGCTTATTTGTGTGTGGAAATGAATACTTTTCTCTGACACAATATTGTTTATGTTTCTGCAGCAGAATTTTTTTTTTACCTGATCTGTATATAAATTTTGGAGGATAAAATCTATTTTTCTTTGTTATGCTGATCATGTTCAATGCCAATTCAATGTTGACTTTGGTAATCTTTATTAGGAGTGTGTGTCATAAAGGCATTGATTCTTCTGACATTAAGATTGCACTGTGGCTGACAGAAAAAAATTGTTCTGGATTTTTGTTCTCATATTCATTGTTAAAGGCCAAATGATATGCTTCTTTAAGTCAAAATTTAATATCTTTTAATTTGTCAAAAATATTCTGACAATACTGTGCAAATCTCTGCAGCTTCATAATAAGAAGACAGTGATTTTTTTTTTATATAATAGACTTTTTATTCCACTGTAATCAAACACCAGGATATCAATAATGACAGGGTAGAAAGATCTAGCTACCTTATGTGGTTGACTATGGCTAATGGATGACCTTTTTGTCCGTACTTTTTGTTGCACATTGTTACACTTAGATTGTAATACAGAATGTTACAGATTTAGAGGTTTGAGTACAATCCCAGTTTAACCACAGCTTGAATTCTGAGGTACAGTCATAAAAGCTCAAATTACAAACTTAAATATATGAAAGAAATAGTGTAAAGCAGATGCCAACTTGAGGGATGAAAAAAATTTTCCCAATGTTGCAACATTAAATATTGTTTAAAATGTTGATTTTTTCTTTGTAAAAATGCTTCTTACAAAAAGAGCACTGCAAAGAGCAGAGCATCCCCTCACAAAGAGCATATATATAAAATCAAGGCAGCATTAAACAACAATCCTGATGTAAATAATGTTGCATCCATTTCACAATGGACATAACCCACAAACAAACACACACAATTGCTTAACTATAGCCCCTCAAACTGACATTGTGAGGGGATATTAAATGCATAGAAGCACACTTGCTGATTTTGAATTTAAAAATATGCAAGAAATTTAAAAAATTAATACCTACAGTTAATCTGGAAACTAATCCATCAATATTGTAATCATAGGTAGAATACAACCAGAAGTCAATGGTAATTTGCAGCTTAATTTTGATTGATACAGATATAAATAGAAATTTTGCTTTGAAACTTTTCCGCTTCGTATATATTTCAATTTCTTGGAATTGTTAGTCATTAGTGATTTTTTGGGGTTGGTGAAGTATGTGGTAAATTGATGAAATCTGTCATTTTGCTGATGTTTTGCACCATTTGATAATCATTATAATGATTAAGAACTGTCTGGCAGTCTTTATGACTTGGTGTGTGTTCTTGACTTTGTCTTCATGTAATGCTTATGAGTGTAGTTCCAGAATTTTTATGTTCTTTAAGAAAATAAATCAATCTTAAACCTGAGCTTCATCAGTCAGTATTTATAGAAAGTTCGTGAACAATTGGTATAAATCTTTCCAATCTTCTTAGAAAATAAATTTCTTATTTCAGGTTTGGATAGAAACTGGATAATCTTATCAAAGAACACATAAACAAAAAGCCTTCCATTGCAGATAGTTTCCATGTTTCTCGCTTCCCTCCTTTCATTGCATCTCTGGTTGTATAATATATTCTATTTTGCTTATCATCTCTTGGCAAAGCAATTTCCTTAATTGCAGTCACATTTCAACTTTATTGCTTGCCTAAAGTCTTTTAGAATAATAAAGCATGCAGAGGTTTTCCAATTCCTGAAACTAAACCACCTCCCTATCCATAAAAGAAATTAAGAGACATCCAGCAAGGTAGATATCTCGATAATCAGCCCTCTGTCATCTTGATGGGCTCCCTGGCTAGATTTAGATACACTAATTGGACAAGTCCAACAAATTTATGTGACCCTGTCTCATGATTCTCAAGTTAGATAATAATTATCTTATATGCAAAACAGAGCTCTTGGAATTTCATTGATTTTAGTGTCAATACCCCACCCCAAATACTAAGGATATATGTGCAACATTCTGTTGTCTTCTAGTTTAATTTATAACATTAGCAAGACCTGTAAAACATTCGAAAAGTTGATGCTGGAATGTTGGCAAAAGAAGGAATAAATGTGGATCATCTAAAGAAAGGGGAGAAAAATTATCAACTTGAAAGAAAAAAAGTAAAAATGAAGGAAAAGATAAATGAAATAATTAACAACAAGGCATCCTGCTGACAATATACAAATTATCAAATGCATAACTTCTGCATCACTACGCTAATTGCTATAATCTGTCATTTAAAATTACATTTTCCATTATTTTAGTGGTAAAAATGATGACTTTTTGTGATCTTTGTGTCTGCTGATTAAGTAACCTTTCAGCAACACCTAACTGGCATGCGTGGGATCACTGACCCTTTTGAGAGGATTATGTAGCTACCAGCTTAAGGGCATCAGCCCAAAACAATCAGGTTTTCCAAGCTACTTGTATCATAGTACATATTTTAAGGTCAATTTAATTTCATATTTTTATCAATTTCTCGTGATGAAATATTCACAGTAAAAAAGAAATCTTTAAAAATCAAAATGTTGTAGTGAAACACATGGAGATAACGAATAGTATTCAAAAGTCTAACAATACAAAATAGGAGTAGAGCAAACACGGAGCTCCAAAAATTCAGAGGTGGGATCAGGTGCCATGGAGGAGTAAGCATCCCCTGCTGATCGGTTACACTTGCTGTGTGCTCCTTGTCATGATTGGGAAATTGGAAGAAATTATTTATTAAAAATAGTATCCTGTGTTCTTACCATCGATCAACAGAAGACACAGAACTGCATCTTATTCCATGTCTCTTTTTTCTGCAAATAATCAGTATATTGTATTTACTATGTCTTTTCCTTAAACAGTTAGCTCTATTTTGTCTAGACATTTTTCCCCCTGAGACTTGATACATAGGTCTATAAAATGGTGCTTATGGAATTGTTGATTTGTAACTCTCTATCTCTGTCCATGTATTCATGAATTTTGATTTCTCTTCATGTCGCCTCAAGTGACAGAAATTTTTTGACAGTGATGAAAATGTCTGCACAGTATATGCAATTGATATGTTAGTGGTAATTAAGGTTGATAGCAAGGCCATTCTAAACACTTCATCATGCTTTTGTAAAGTTAGAGTGATCTGCCCTTTGATTTAGAAATGAAGAAACTGAAACCTATGGTATATGGTTTGTAAGCAACACAGACCAAACTGAAGTGATTGAATTCTTATTAGCAAGGTTTTTTTTAATTTTAAGTTATCCAAGGTGATTTCTACATTTATCAATGTTTTGTTGTTTTTTATGGTAACTTTTTTTATCTGTAATATGCTGAAGTTGAAATAGATGAACTCAAATTTTCAACTTAAATGTGTTCATTATGCAGCTCAAAAACCACTTTTCTTGTATATATAGATCTAGTGTCCTTGAGCAATGTTTTAAGGCTCCGATAATACTACACTAAATTTTCGCGACACCCCAACATATTTTCACATAGTCATGTTTGATTAGCGAAAAAAATTTTCACGAATTGTGGCTACTGCTTTATATAATCTTAAGAAATACTATTATACCTTAAATGTCTCTCGTCATAATCAGAATAAAAAGTGATTTACAGTACTACATGAGACAAATTCCATATTGTTTGGGGAAAAAACACAATCCTCCTTAAATGTGTCATAATCAGGTGAAGACCCAAACATGCTTCAGAGAACATTTCCTCCTTTAAGACAGACCCTTGAAGAGCCAGAAGCCTTACAATCCAAAGGACTCCCAAGGCATCCAGACCAAAAATTCATTTAGGAAAAATAATGGGAATCGATCCCTGTGACTCAGTAGTCTGACACAGTTTTACGGCTTTGTGTGCACCTTCTTCTGGCTAGGAGGATGGACCCCATGATGGTCTTCTCTAAAGAATTAGTTTACTTAAGGAATGGCAGACACAAAAGGGAAGAAAATTGCCCCGGATAGAGGTGGGGGCTTATTGTTTGAGAGCAATTAATTCAAAGCAGCATCAATCATATCCACATTCTCTCCTCCTAGCTTGCTGTAATTTACTCTGTGGAAAAGATGGGTGTAATTTTAGTCAAGCAGCAGAATTATTAGTCAAGACACCAAGTGTCATCTTGATTTGATACAGAGTCTGTGTTTTTTGTCATTATAATGTAACAAATATTATCAATAGGGTATAAAAAGAATATGGAAGATATGAATTATGGTTCAGGTTAAAAAGTAAATCCCATTTTCTTTGATCACAAGACCAAATAAAATTATATGTGAGTTACAGCTAGTCCATATATACTTTGAAAGACAGTGTACTTATAATTCTTTTAGCATAACTGCAAATGTCACCAAAAATTATTTGTTTATTTGTAGTATCAAGCCAAACTGACAAAGATGGTGCCAAGTCTGGTGGGGGAGGTGATGGTTATGATTCCTATTACTACAACAGTCGGCCTTTGACAGACAGCCAGCAACAGTAAGTCTGTCCATACCATTATTTCATTAGCACTATTTTTAGCCCAAGTGATCCAGTGGTTATAAGTTTATTTTCATTAGCCCCTGCCTTCTCTGAAGGTTCAAATCCTACCAGAGACAATGGTGGAGATGAGAAAGTATTTTAAGGCATTTAAAAACTTTCCTTGCCTGTATTTGTCAAATTTTGAATAAGGCTGCTGTTTCTTCTACTTAATGTGACCTTGCAAGTGGTCCCATAGCTTGATAAGTTGTTGGTAACTGATGCACCAGCTATGAAGTTTTTTATCATATGCTTATTGAGAACCTGTAAGTTCATACACACACCCAATCTCGATGATGTATATTCCCGAATGAAGTGCCACTTTATTTCTTGAAGTGCAAGTCATAAAAGTGTGTGCACCGCTCACCTTCATTAAAAGAAAAGACAAATATCTATCAAACAAGAAAAACAACACAAGTTTTCTTAATTCCATTTGTACGAATTTGTTTATCTTGTTAAATAGAGTTGAGAATTGGATAGAGCAATTACCATTGTGTAAGGGGAAAGTCTATTAATTTAGGTGTTCTGGTACTTGAGTGGGCTTGATGAAGCCTCTTAAAACATACTTACATTATTATAAGCAGGTTCTATTTAAAGGAAACACACTCTGGAAAATGCTTGATGTACTTCTCTCAAATGTATTTTCTGGAGACCTTTGGTATCTTAAGATGGAGTATGGAAAATGGCACTTGAAATATTAGAAATTCAAATGTCCTATTTAGTTTTCCAGATACAATTTAACAACATTGGCCTTGACATGAAAATATTGCTATTTTTTAATGATAATTGGAAATTATTCATAATCAAGCAACAGATAATTAAAATGTAAGATAGTTAAATCTTGATTTTCAAGGATGCATCCAAAAACTAAGCTAAAAACATTCTTTACTTCACTTTTCCAAAATCAAAGAACAAAACAGAAGAGGGAGGCTTATTCTTTAGTTTGAGGGTGGATCTAACAGCATTCACACAATTGGGGCCTTTCTGATTTAATCAGATGGTAGTATGGAAAATGGCCATTTACACACAATTTATCCATGTTTATATACGTAATTTTTGCATTGTTAATATTTATCAAATGAATTTTTTCCTATTGTGTGTGTTATGTTTTCATTAAAAATTAACCCGGTTGAAGTTGTGCTAAAATTGGATACGGGGTTTCCCCTTTGATGCATGGCACAATTTAACAACTTTCCGGGATTGGAATTAACACATTGACCTATCACTGGAAAGCTTACATTTTGAAGATCAACATTATTCATGTTGCATCTCGATGCAATGTGCAGAAGTTTAATTTTCGTTTCAAAGGAAAGAGGTCAATTTTACTACGGTAAGTAATCGAAATATTTTTATGCAACTACACTGTTAGAAAGCTTTTCCTATCAGAATATTGTGGTTCTGTAATAATTGCGAAAATAATTCACCCGGATTCAAAAGTCGTCACCCCCCCCCCCCTTTAAATTCATGCACACTTTTGTATCGTAAAACCAAAAAAAATAGAAATGTGACATTAAATATGGACTTATTGGAAAAAAATAAAAAATATTATCATTTCCTAGCAACAGATAATTAAAATGTAAGATAGTTAAATGTTGATTTTTGTGGTTATTTTTTTTTCAGTGAGTGTAAACATTCAGGATGCCACATCATGACTATACAGATGTCTGGATAACCTTAACACTCAACTTGTCCAAGACACGGATAATTTAGACTGTATATATACAATTGTTGATTGATACCGAAATTTGATATCATGTATTTTAAAGATTGATCAACAAAAATTTTAAATAAAGTTGTGAATTAACTGTAGTGAATTCTTTTTTCCAAAATTTTCAAATTAATATTGAACAAAACAGAAGATAAATCTTTTAAAAGGGAGGAAAGCTTTTATTCTTTTCACTAGTTTGAGGGTGGATTTAACAGCATATATAGTTTGCACACAAAAAATCTGCCTGACTTATCGGTGCCATCAATAGGTACTCTTTAATAGTTAAATTTTCTTTAAAATAATCACAACATTGATAATTTCATAACTTCTGTTCTACTTGGAATTTTTTCACCAGGTAAAGATTTTCTGAATGTGTATGTGTTTGAGCTAGAATATATTTATTTGAATATATCTCATCGAAAATTTATACCTGAACCCCCTACCTGTAGAATGTGCTATCAGAATTTTCTTTTGTCCTCATTCTCATCCTAGATTTTTCAAAGAGATTTTCACAAAGCCGTGGATTTATATGACACTGCAGCTCTCCTATTACACAATCCACTATATTATTTATCACAAATTGGTTGCCCTCTCCTAACAAATTTGTGGATATATTTTGTAAAAGCATGTAATTTCATTTGTACAAAAAGTGAAAGGAACATGTCAATGAAACACAATTTTGTGTCAGAAATAGGAAAAAGTCAAATTTTTACAGAATTGATTTTTTATTAGCAAGCAGAAAATCCATTAGACTCTGGGGTAATGTTTTCTCTGCTTCCATCTCCTGACTGACTGACAAATATCAAATTATAATTAGTAAGGGATTAGTCCATTATCTATTGACAGGCTCTGTTGATTAAATCTCAATGGACCTTGGCATTGTAGATGTCCACATGCAGTCAAACCTTGTTATCTCAAACTTGATTACATGGGCTGAGAAAAAAAATGAGATATCTGTGATAATGGATTGGAATACTTAAATAAAAAAGTATATATGAGATTTTCACATTAAGATATTGATGTTCAAGATTCTGAAGGTGAAATTTATCTCAGTGTTCTTGAATTTTTCAGTTTGGAATACAGATTATAATTAGACAATGATAAACTATTTCTTTACATTTGTGCCATTTTTTCACCCCATCTTACCTATTTTACTCATCAAACTCTGAATATAAAATTTTTTTTTACAACAGTAGATCCTCAGATATGCATTTAATTAACACATTAATCTCGCCTTTATTTTCTCCCCCCATTTGCAGTGAAGCCTTGCTGAAGAGAAGCTGATAAATTGTCAACAATTTAGAGATAAGATTGACAAGAGAAATGTATTATGCCATTGGTTTGGTAATCAAAAAGACTTGAAATAAGTCATGCCTTCATCTTGCTACTATAAAGGCTCTTTTATACAGACTGAAAACGGTAAATTCAGAATGTGGGTGCTCATCATATAAAACATATGGCAGCTAGGTATTGGAGGTTAGCGTTGGTGACAGTTGCCAGCTTCTGGGTGATTGACATGATCCTGACTTCCTGTTGTGGTCTCTATATATCTTTATCAAAGATGTCAGCTAAAACTGCATTCACTGTAAAAGTGAAAAGTGCAAATAAATTGCAGGCTGATTTTGGGTTCTGAGATAACCAGATATTGTGCATGCTCAGTATTGTACATTATAAGAATCATTCATGGTAATCTTTTAATTTATTTGTAATCTTTTGATGTGTTGAAGATTCAAGGGGTGTTACTGATAATTTAAACACCAATTTCTGTAAAAGCATTGGTTGTTACTTTTAAAAAAAATTAAAATTAGTGATGGGGAGACAAAATATAATTTCTGTAGAAGGTTCAAGATATCTAAAGTAATTTGCAAACATTAGAAATTTGCTACCTCAGGGAGTATTGTATTTCATGCAAAAAAACATCTCATTTGAAAAAGATTTTTGCAAAGTATTATTTTTCAAACTAATTTCTTAACATCAAACTCTCTTTCTGCATTCTAGTCTTTGCACTTGTCACAATATATCTTCTATGGATGCCTAACCAGAAATGCGATACCCAAATCTTTATTGCAGGCCTGTCATTTTCTGCACACCATTATAAATCTCAGTATCTATAAAAACACTTAAAACTTCAAAAGCTTTATCATGACAAATGTAGAATTGTAATAGTTGATGAATGGTTCGGGGGATAATGATACCGTCTTGCTTTTCAATGATGGATACGCAGTGTCTTGAAGTCATTACTTAGGCCTCATTATTGTCTTAGGGCAGCCAACAGAATGATCCAAAACACTAATTTACTGATACCCACTGAGCTTAAGCCTTTAATCAAAAAAAGTTTGGGTATCATTCAAATATTTCAATATCTAGTAACATGGTTAAAGAAAATGTTATAGAAATCTTCAATGCTTTGAAAGTCTATATCTCAAAATTTTCTGTCTTGGAGATTGGTTCACAAACTGAACAGGAAGTGTTTGGTTTAATTTTATGTAAGTTGCTTTGATTTATACAGTAAAACTTGTCTATTCAAGATGCTGTACATTCAGAAATCTTGCCTATTACGATGAAAACTTTTAATAAGTTCCAGTTGTTTGAAATGTTGTTGAATACAGAATTTCCAATCTAGAAACTTTCAATGAAACCAGTGGTGCCAAAATTGGACATACTTAATGCATTACATAGGCAGTCCATAGTAGGTTCAAATTTGTGTATGCTTTTATTAATTCCATAACAAAATGAGGGCTTAGGTCTAATGGCAAACCTCTGCAAGATAAGGCATGCTTTGCATCTGTCCAATATAGAGATTGACTTGTGTGTACAAACATTTTACATTGTCTATTGAAATCAGGATTAACAGAATCCATTACTGAAATTGTTCATCACATTTAGCAATAAATAGATGTGACTTTGCAATCACTTTACATACAAAATGTTGTTTATGTCAATTGACAGGTCCATAACCTCTTGCAATAAACAATTACATCATGGATGATAAAATGCTAAGTTAGGTCCCTAATGGAATATTGTGGCTGACATTAGGCTATTTGAAAGTTTTGGTCCAATTTGTGCTGTCTGTAAATAGTGTCATCTTTTGAATAATCTTCCATTTTATGTTTGAAAGGTGTATAGAATTAATAAAGAGTAAAGCATCATAGATGTCAACAATCGAACCATAGTTTGTGGGATAACAACCATTTACCCTTGGAACTTTTCACTATCTGCACTGCAGTTTATTGCAACATGGCACACTTCTCTTCTGTAGTATGGAAAACAAATCTTGTAAATGATACAGGGTTTCAAGAGAGAAAATTATAGGTCTGCAGCATAAGATACGCTAGAATTTCATTTACCATCACATTTTTTGAATTCTCCAGTATAGAATGTCTTTAATGATGCAAACTCAAATGATGATTTTCTCTTTCATCTTCAAGTTTTAGGGTCTTGAATTGGAGATTTTTTTTTTTTTTTGTAATTATTTGATGTGAAGGAAAAAAAATAATGTTAAACCTGATAATGGAAATGACAAAGCAATTTTCTCAAAGAATATAACCATCACAAATAAAAGAAGCAAAGTTAAAATGGAGATCATTTTGAGGGGTTGCTAGCTCTAAGTCAGGTCGTGAAATTTGTGTCTGAGTGCAGACCAATAACCTACATGTAATCTTATGTTTGTGAATAAACTGCTCATTAGAATTGATTTAATGGCAAGATTTTGCTAATTTAAAAAAATAGGAAGCTCTAAACACAGCAGTCACACTTAATGCATAATCTTTATTTCCCTTCTGTGTACTTTAGACAAGTATTAATGTCAAAACCTATGTTTCATCTTGTAACTTTGCTGCATATTGAGAAAATACCATCACTTCCCAGAAGGAGGAAAAATGCAAAAAAATTATTTTGATGGAAGGAAAATTTTAGTGTCCTGTAGTTACCTTGACACTGGTGCAAGCATGGTGATCTTTTCCAGATTTGATTAAGATCAAATAAAACCTCCACATTACATCAGCAGTTCAGCAACCGACTCTGTGTGTGTTCTTAGAAGTTGGAGCCTTTATGACTTATCAATAATAATGCAGGAAAGATCTGGAAAACAGCGGGTTCTTCCTTATACCTTTTAGAATGCCACCTTAATCTATAACACCTGAATGAACTTGCACCTTAAAACAATTGTGGATCATTGTATTTTGTTATGGACCTAATGTGTCGAAAGCTACTAACAGGATTTGGTGTCAGTCTAGCTCCAAAATATGACCAGGAAATAATTACAATTTTTTTTTCTGAACTTTATATTTGTTTGATCAGAGTTTCTTTTTGCATAAATCTTGTACACCTAGCCACCCAGTCTGTCTCCTTGCACAACACTATTACATGCAGATGACAAATGATTTTCTTCTAGAACTTTTGTTTTTAGCATCACTGATTAGTTTTGGTTCAATTTTTGTTTAAGAGATGATGGACGTCCCCTGTCAGAATGATGAAATTCCAAAGTAATGCAATTTTTGTTGTTGATTTTTTTTGGCTCTTTTGCTGAAAATTGCACCAGAGAATCAAGGAGGAAGCCATTGGCATCCAAGAAGACAGATTTTCTGTTGTGTTCACAGTTCATGGAAATCTTTTGTTTGAAAAATTAGATAACCAAGTCGAAAAATTCAAGTTTTTCTGGGAAATAAGTAAAGAACAATAAGTCATCTTTTCATTGTATGTTATGTAACTGGCGTACCACCTTAATCTTGTCATCGTAGTTGTTTTGTAAGTCTGAATGAAAAGACAATATATCATAAAAAGGCTTTGTTAACAGATTTTGAATGCAATCTTGATATGCTCCAAAGGAAAACTTTGAGAGTGGGAAGAAAAGTAACTTGCGGAATGTGATAGGCATTCACAGTCCTGTTCATTGAGTAAGAGCTTGTTTTTTAACAACAGCCGTTGTTGTCAGTCAGTCACGATGATGAAGAGCTTTTTGTTGCCTGTTCACTTGGTGTTTGTATAATTCTCAGGTAAACATTCACCCCCATTACTTTCCTCACCCTAAGTAAATCGTGATAGGCCCCATTTCTTTCAGCATAAAATTGCTTTTTTGACATTTTTCAAACCCTGGTCTATAAGCACACGTTTTCAAGTTACTGTTTGGAAGAAAGATTGCATATATGCATAAAATTAGATTATATTGAATATCTGGATATTATAAATCAACACTAATTACAATAGCCATTAAATGAATAAATTTTTAAGTAAGATTTGCAGCTATAACAGATTTTTGTAAAACAGTGGTTCAGAAAAGCTGAAATATTATTTCGAAGCATCTTGTAGTTTAGATCCTAAATTGTTAAAATCAGTGTTTCTAGTAAGATGGGGCCACAATAGAGATGATATAAAGAAAAATCTTCAAAAATCCTAATATTAAGAGCGAACCCATGATGAATCATTATTTGGAAGCATCCTTTGGTAGTATAGTTTTAATTTTGTTCAAATCAAGGCCCCTGTTTATAGGATGGGGTCATAAATGACAACCAAAAATACAGCGGACACATTTGAGGTATAAAAAAAATCTGATGTAAAACAGCTCTCAGGTAAGTGTTGTAGCCCAAGGGTCTATTGTTTTGCTATGTTAGAGGCTAATAAGTTGATTTTTGGTATGTTTCTTGATATCAGTGACTTAGAGATTAAATTCAAGATTCCTTTTGATTGATCCATTTTACAAAGGTTCCCTTAATTGATTTTGAAAATCTCATTTTCCATTTTTGTTAGGTGATTTTAAACTTTTAAACTTAAAAAATGTGTACAGTTTTTTTTTATTCCCTTATCCTCAAAAAAACATGGATGAAAAAGACATAAGGTTTCCGAAATTGGGAATGTAGCATTTTTCAGAATCCCAAATGGGAAGGATTGGTGAAATAATAAAAAAAATCCCAAGAGGATTGGGATAGTAAACATGTATGGTAGAAACTTATTTCCTTTGTATCATCAGATACATCTATTGTCCTTAACAGCTGTGTTATATAAATTTTCTCAACATGGAAATATCACTATATCATCTAGTAAAATGAAGGCTGCCATACCTTTTTATCTGAAAACATAATGAAACATATTAATTAAAACCAGAAGACTTCACATAGAATTTATTTCTCTTTTAGTTATGTAGAAGTACCTTGCCTTGGAAGAAAGCAAAAAAAGCTTTTTGTAACTGGAACAGATACATAACCCCTGGCAAAGATAAACTTCAGTTGTCAATGATGGCGCAGGTGCTTTGACAAGTAAAAATGAGATGTAATTGCCCAGGAAAGGTGTTCCACTAATAAAGAAATCACTCTCATGCGCTAATCTGGTACACTCTACCTAAAAGCTTTACCATGTATGATGTTGGTGGAATCTGTCATTCATATTTAGATGCATGGACCCTAGTGGACGGTAGTAATGAGGGTTGTTTGATCTACTGAGTGTCTCACCCCCTAATTGATAATGAGATTTCCTTTCACCATTGATGTCATGCTCTCTCTCTCTTTCTCTCTCTGCTTTAGTTTTTCCACTTGAAAAAAAAAAATCAATAACTACCGGTATAAGAGAAAAAAATTTCACAAAGAATTTTCTTACTATCTTTC
This sequence comes from Saccostrea cuccullata, assembly GCF_032062105.1. NCBI lineage: Eukaryota > Metazoa > Mollusca > Bivalvia > Ostreida > Ostreidae > Saccostrea > Saccostrea cuccullata. Next base: position 89,897 of record NW_026928947.1, on the reverse strand, counting down.
TAAGTTGCTGATAATTAGTGATACTGGTAACACTAATCTACAGAATTATCTGCAAAAGGTCATGACCTTTAAAACCATTGATTTTACGTATTCTAGCATGTTTTAATGATGTGACATGTTTGGAATGGTGTGAATGTTTAGACCACTGGGGCTGCAGCAATTGTTCACGTTGTGGCAGCCCATCTGCTGCAGATGGATGTTTTCACCTAATCATCTCCAATTTGAGCAAAACTGTCCCAAACTGCCAAGTGATTTGTCACCTCATTTCTGAACTCAGTAGTGTATTCTCAGGAACAGTATGAGATAGTCAGCAAAGTGCTATTTGATGAAGTCCTAATTGGAGTTGACTGGTAAAAGGGGATTATTGTGAGGTCAGCGGACAAGAAATTCCACAGACATGCACATTGATTAGTAATGTATGGAGGGCAAGAAATTCATAAGCCACAACTTAAGCCCCTAATTGACTGTGTAATCTCATACATAAGTATGCATAGGCTTCTGGGTAGCCAATATTTTCTGAAGAAGATCTCTGTGAATGTCAGACATGAACTTTTAAAACAATCTTGAGGGATGATTTGATTGATCGTCAAATCAAATAATTGCCCTATAAGTCCCCAATTTCCTTTGTATGACCATCTTTTTTTCATGGATGTCTGGTTTGCATCCATGACGGAAAATAGCCATAGGATTCAAATGATTGGAAAAATACTTATTCAGCAAACTGCAGAGCTAGACATTTGCCAGTTTGATTATTGTTGATATAGGTAATGATTCATCTCAGAAACAGAAATACTGAACAAAAATAGAAAACTTGCATAACTTGCACAATGCAGTTTATAATTGTAACAAATGGCAAAAAAAAATTATCATAGTTTATCACTGATTGATACAGATTCAACCATGATTGCCTGAATATATGCCAAAAGTTAAACAGGACAAAATTACATGTGTGTTTCCTGATTTATTTAAAAGAAAGGGTAGTTCCTGGAAGTAAAAGTTACAAAATCTTGTGAATAAAAGTTATTTGCTTCAAGTTTCCATCAAACCGTCATTCTTAATGAGTGACTGAGGCACTTTGTAAGATTGGGTATCTACCAGTCAACTTATAAATCTTTCATGTTGTTGTGTTCCCGCACCTGTATTTATCGCCTAGGTAATCAGGAGCAGGCGGCAGTCGAGTTCCATGCTGTAAAAGATATGTCCATCAAACTCCTCCAGGTCTGCGAGTCTGCCATTTTCTTGAGGCAGACGGGAGGCTTGTTTTTTCCTGTAGACCAAATCACGGAGATTTATGGCCTAGCTCTACCTTCTGACTGCTGCTTTCTGGCTCACAACCATGAAATTTCTCCTGTTTGTGAAGTGAAAATGATCAAGTTGTCCAACAGTTGCGTTTGTGCAGTGATTTATGCTGAGAGCTTTGATAAGACAGAAGATATTTATTACACACTTAGTTGAATTTACAATCAATTTGGGTTTCCAATATCAATTATTTATTTCTTTTTTAAAAAATTCAACATGAATTTGTGTTGAATATTTGTATTTTAAATTTAACGTGAGATTTGGCATGTTTAGAGAATAGGCAGTTTTATGTAGATCGACAGATCTTAAAGCATTTATCTCATGTAGAATCCTACTTGCTCTGAACCTTTATTTCTTTCTAAGCCTCTATTATTCAAATGACAGCTATTTCATTTCTTGGTAACACATCATCATCACATAACACTCTCACATGCTTTGGACAAATTCAGCTAGAAGACATCATTGAAGAACATCAAACTCCTGATAGTATAAATTTGCATATCAGTTTGCCCTAAAAGATTGACTTCAATAGAGGAACTGTAAATCTGATTGCTCTGGTTTACTGATTATGTGGGGGTTTTGTTTAATTAACTTCTGATTATGATTAAAATCCATTGGAGCACTACTGGGCACATCATTTTTTAGTATAAAAAAAAGAGAGAGAGAGAGAGTAAAAGATTATGTGAAACTTGAACAAAAAAAAACTTTTTTCACTTGAAACAGAGAAAAAAAAATCTTTTTTTTTGGAAGTGGGAGGGATGAATTTGGTTTTCTGGTGGAAATAGTGACAATATGAAGGGAAAGTACTGGTTAAGGTTCAACTAAGGTCTACAAAAATATTATCTCTTCACATCAGATGTCTGAAACTTGTTAGAAAACTATGACTGGTATCTTTTTATCTACTAAATGTCAGAGCTGAAGAAAAGATTTCTTCTGAAGTCTTTGGCTTTCATTGAGGCTTACACCTATTTTCTACCACAGCCATAGCGAATGGATTGCCAGTGTTGTTGATTTGTGAAAGGTTTGTCACAAGTTGTAGTCTGCACATGTGGCACTAAGTCCAGTAGAATTTCTGCACATATTCCATGTCTGGCTCTGATTAACAATTACACCCCCATCACTAGTCAGCCATAACCCCAGCATGTCGGGAATGCTACATATTCTCCAGACAAACCCTAAGGTTATTGAACTGAATATAGGCAAGGGAGATTACTTTTGATGGCTTTCTTTGTACAGAGTGCATGCCCCTGATTTCTTGGATTATTGTAAATTTATTTCAATTCAAAGGAAAATTCCTTCATTGACATAAACGATTTCCTTATTAAGGGTACTTACCACAAACAAAAAATGGATGCACGGCTTGATATATATTTTTTGACTGATTTCGATTTAAAATGACATAAATAATAAATCCCTGAATTAAAAAGAAATCATAGGTTTTCCTTGGTGCTTAGATATGAGATTTTGTTTTGCCTTCTATATAATTCCATACAAAATTTTGCATATATTTTTAACATTTTGACAAAATCTTATATAATTCTCCCACTCTACATCATTCAGGTTACCAATTTAAATGAAAATCTACGAGAAATAATGCTGATTTCTGAAAAAAGTTTGTTTGTGTTATTTATCCTTAATATAATTTTATTTTATGGCAGTATCATGACAATCAGGTTTAGTAAGATAAAAAAAAGCATTGGAATATAGTGTACAAGTATTATGGTCCTTGAGACCCTTTATGTCCTATGCAGTGATGGAGACTTCATATGCTCATATAGATTCAGCAATAGTGGTAGAAATTGTATATTGAATTTTTTATTGGGCAACTTTATTCTATGACCAGATCCTAACTTGTTTTACACTCTAAGACAATATTTGTTCAGTAATGTTTGTATAGATAAAAGCTAAATATCAATTAAGAAGAAACCCCCTTATATTTGTGTTTTGTCAAGAGGATTGGCTTAATATTAATATTGCTGGAACATGTGTGTTTAAACAAATTGAATTAATACTTAACAACTTCAATACTGAGGTCTCCCTTGTATGTAAACAATTATGATAAAAGTCAAAAAAAAAATTAGAGCTACACCCACCAACTTGGGGCATTTTGTTATTGTGATCTTTATATTGTTCTGATGCTGTTATTTTTTTTTTGGTGGCTACATGATGAAGAGGGTCTATGTGCCATGCATTTGTCAACATGTCCCCTGCGGGTAGATATGGGTCTGCTGTGATTTTGAGAGACGTCCCTTCAGATATATTTGACATTTTATAAAAAGTAGCAAGAAACTGGCAACATTTTCTATTAAATGGAGACAGATTTATAACTGAAGGAAGGTTATTTTTTTGTTTTCCTCTAGCTATAGTCTCTACTTAAAACTAACAAAAAAGTTTGGGAAGGAGGCCTTTTGTTAAGTGCATTAACTCTTTATATGTATAGTTTATGAACAGAGACAATTTTTCTGTGTCTTCCTTGAAAGAAAATGAATTTGTCTTGTCATCCACAATTGTTGACCGGTCAACATTTTTGTCATCCAATGAAATTCCATGGGAGAGTATGTTGGACAATTTAATACCTAAAACAGTTCAATGAAATGTCTGAACAACACCCAAAAACAGGGAGGGAAGTTGTGTCTAAAACTGGATATCCGTATAAAAGTGTCAACGATTGCAATGTTACCCATCAGACCACAGGAGCTCACAGCGACAAACTTTCGCAACTGGAAATAAAAGTTAGGCTATTGATTTTCTGCCTGTCCTTTGTTGGTAAATAAGAGGAATAGTAGCAGTGTGCTCACAATTTCAAAACTTTCTGCAGATTAAATTTCATGATTTATTATAGTGTCAAAAATACTCAAAACAGGATTTACTTTCATGAAGCGTTTAAAGTGATGCTATTCATAAGTCAGACTGGTTCTCTGGTTAAATTTATGACCATCATTTTGAATATGTCATCTATTACGTCATTTTGTCAGGGGGTGAAAAATAAAATATAATAGTGAAAAAAAACTGTCAAAAAGAGAATTCCAAACAATTTCTGCTGCAGGTTCCAAAAAACCAAGAATTTGAAGAGAGAAAAAAATGCTTTAAAAAAGCAGGAAATATATTATCCTCCATTCATGGATAAAGTGCCAAATGATAAAAATCTGGAAGGCTCTTTCATGACAGGATTCAGAATAAGTGTTCTCCTCTGTGCAGAAGCTTTATTGTTCAGAAGACAAAAGTGTACTGCTCATACAGAGAGATAATAAGAAACTGTACTGTATGATGCTTTTATAGTAGAGCAGTGATTTAAGTCAGGCTGTACGTTTCAGAGTATGAAGTGAATACAATTGGTGGGCTGGTAGGACCCTTAATGAGACATCCACCCATTGACTTCTGGGATACCACAGGCTGTGACCATTCATTTGAGGTTAACCTCAAAGTCAAGAATTTCTTTTCTAATTTTTGTTCCCAAGTAAATTAATGCAATAGTTTAAGGGATGCTCTTCAAGGAATAAGACTACTAAAAGATTCATGGACAGGGTTGATTATTTTCACGAGTTGTCAAAAGGTGTAACTCTAGTGGTGTAAGGCTCTGCTGCCTATTGATTTTCAGGGATTATATCCACACTCAGAAGTTAATACTTATAGCACACTTTTTTATGTGGCTTGTACTCCTTGTAAACATGTAAAACAGTGAGGGATATTACACTGCGATGGTATATATGGAAGCATACTTACTTCTAACTGTTGGATGACGAAAGCTGTGTCATACATTGGGAAAACACCTTCTTATCTTGTTAAAGCAGCTACTAAGCCCTCATAACCCTGTGCTTGCTGAGTAATTATTGATGGTCTTTAAACACTCATAATATATTTGTCTTAGATGATAAACAGCTATAGAAGCAAGTGCTATTGGGAGAGATTGTTGGAGGAGATATTCTGCTCTACCCTTCTAAAAAAGAGTGAAAAATTAACCTGCAAGTCAAAGCGAATGCCAATATCAACACCGGAAAGTAGGAGGTGTCCTGACATTTCTACTGATAGGCAGGTTTCCTTTGGAATATAGGAAAACTTTACTTACAAATGCTAAAAATTGATAAGATATATAAAAGATGTGAGGCCTGGTTAGCTCAGGATGGAGAAAAGGGACCAAGATAAATCGTTATAAATTATAGTCAGAAACTGTTTTGGCTGATCCTAGCTGCCACCTGTCCTAATCAAATCCTGGCTCTCTTGAGAAATTGTCACTTCCTACTTTCGAGAAGCAGTGTGTGTTTTTTAGCAGCGGAGAGCTCTCTCGCTCTGAGGAAACTCGACTTGATGTGATATTTTGATGTAATATGGTGTAAAATGACCCAATGTTTGAGGAATTAAATGGCAAAAAAATGACTTGACTTAAAAGAGGGATGTGCCATTTAATAGAATTATTTGCAATGTTCTGCATGTAAGAAGATGCTTTTATGTGCTGGAACGTGAAATTATATTTTTTTCACAAAAGTTAGTGTGTGATTGTTTTCGTAAAGCATTATCAATGTTGGAATTACCTCAGATGATTTTTCTTCTTTGGATGTTATACGTACTTAGAAACGTGGACTATGCAGAATGCGACCCAGGGTACAGGTCAAGAAAAAATTCATCTTCCCATAAATACGCATTCGAAATTCCAGTTCACAAACTGGGGTTGACGTAAGTTACAATTTATTAAACTAACCAGATTTAATTTAGAATTAGAAAAATTTTAGCTTTCTTTTTATTGAAATTCTTTCTGGGTGGAAATTTCATTCCTGTGCTATTGTCTTAATCTCGGTTGTTAATTTCTACTCATGGCTGTAGGGTTTGCTCTAATCTTTCACACATCAGAGAATCAATGGATGTTTGAACAAGATTAATGTATTTTCTTTGGAATTAAGGCAAATTTTGGTAAATAAACATGGATTATCCCCATAATGATGTGTCATCTATGATAGTTGTTTTTCTTAATAGCTATGACACAATATTTGTGAAGCCTTTCTCTCTCTCAATTGAATTGAAAAATGCCATTTATTTACATTATAAATGACTGTATGAAAAAACACAAAATATTGATAAATAAAAGATCCATCCATGCTAAAAAATTGTATGACACAATTTTTTTAACAAGAGGAAGTTATAGATAACAGCATTGTTTATAAATGGAGAATTTTATAGTTTCAAAATATGTCCTGATCTCTTGATAATCTGATATATTTTGTAATTTATGTTTTAAAAAATGGATGTACTTGAGTTAACCACTTAGCAATGTTTATTAAAAAAGGAAGAAAAATGGTTTAGATAATTTGGGAAAAGGCAACTTTATGATTTTTCCTGGCACTGTGTTTACATGAAAATAGATGGACAGGAAAGGTGGGGTCCTTAGAAGAAAAAAACAAGAGAGATTAGATTCAAAGAAAAATGTTCATTATTTTTATCAGTGGGTGGTCCAAAGAAGTTCTTTTTAAACTGTCAAAAATATTATCTAATTATTCAAGTCTCTCTTAATGTAAAGGAACATTTAAGACAAGTTGAAAAAGTTGTGCAATTTTCAAAGTTAAAAAAACTTCAAATTTTAAAACTGTTGCTTTTTAAATTTTCTAAGCATGTACTTGGAGTAAAAAAATATTTTCCCCCCTTTTTGAATATTTGAAGAGTTTGACAGCCTAGGCTACATAATGTCAAACTTAGTACCTTACCATCAAGTACTTGAGACTGTGTTTGTTAAAAAGTCAATGCCAGAAGGGTGGAAAAGTCTTTAACCTGAACGTAAAACATTCATCTCATTGAAGAGATGAAAGCTAGACTTCCTTTTCCCTGGTTTGTCTAAGTTTATTTTCACACCAGGGTTCCATTATGATAATCTTTTTATTATCTGTCTTGTTAGCAAGACAATAAAAGCAATCTTTACTCATGGAAAGAGGCACTTGGAGCAAACTATTTTTTCCTTAGGATGTAAACAGGGTGATATGTCTAAACAGTAATACAGTATTTTGTCAACGATAATATTTTCTAAAAAATCTTCTTAAAATTTTCTCAAAATTACAATATTAGGTACAGCCTTTAAATTTCTGTATCTTGCTTTTTTAATTTTATTTTTTGGCAATTTTTTCATTAAATTTAATCATCAGTATTTTATCCAGGACTCTGAGGATTCACCCTACAATAAAATGGAAGATAGTTACAGAATAACCATTTCTTTCATTATTATTTTTTGTATGTTTGATTATGTGGTGAACAGACAAGGCAGATATTGTAATTTACACACAAAAGGAAACAGGGTTTCAATAAGACCATATGAAATATTGATGTACTTGTTCTACGATATACAGTAATGATTAGAAAATGGCGTGCTTAAGCCATTCAATGTACAATTCACGGTGATGAGTTTTTTATCCAATGGAATTCTGGACGATGAATCTGTCCTTTGCTCTACTAGGTACAAGAGTTATTCCATTCAGAGAGCTTCAATTAAATGTAGAGGGTTTTTTTTCTTTGCTTTCAATACTAGGGAGTAGGGCCTGATGGCATTATCCATAGCCTCATAGAATACAATACACAATACACACTCTGTAATAGCATCTATAATAATGGAGTGAGCACAATTAATGAATCTCTCATATTGATATTAATTGACATGGGAAATGGCCTAAGTAACAGACAAGTCATCAATACTTTTAGTGTACTTTTTTCTTCTTTTTTTCTCTCTTTCATTGTCACTTTTGAAAAATGCAGAAAATGCATGTGCATCAATTTAAGTCCTAACGTATTTTGATGCTTGATGAGATTAGAGTAAAAATTTAAATTTTAATAGAATTGGCATATAAATCTGTCTCATTTCCCACAAATTTGGCATGTTTAGCACCATTTTTCAGTCTCATATTAAAACACATATATTTTCCCATGTGAAGTTGACTTTATTACACAAGATTTTCTCATTAGCAGAGCTGGATGCACCCCCTCAGGTCTGCTATAAAAGATATGAAGCTGTTATGTCAAAAGTTGTGCAACTGCACTTTATCAATGCCACCACTTTTAAAAATGATACATATCCTTTATCTTTCCTATTTAGTTAAAACTATTCCTTGTAATTTCTGATATTCAGTAAGAATAAAGATGAATGGTGTCTGAAGATGACAGCCCTGCATTATCCCTCAGATAAGAAGAGTATCAAGATCAAAGACATTGATAATCAGAACATTCTTTTCTTCCAATCATGCCTTATTATAAGTTATCTGTTTTATTTTTTTAACATCAACATTCATTTAGTTAATTGCTACTGTGATGAGTTTTAAACAATGAGCTTAAGAGACTGAGCCATGTTTTATCAGGAAGTTAGGCTGAGAAATGTAAATTTTATGCCTGGGTTTTGGTTGGTGTGTGGCCAAAATTATATCCCTTCCCATAAAATCTTATCATTCCATTTTAACTTGTCGCATTTAATTAACTTGCTCTAATTTGAGGATATTTTTTTTTTTAAATTCCTTAGTTGAAAAATTAGAAAATATCTGCTAATGTAAAATGCCAGAATTTATAAAATGTTATATAAAGGACTTTTTTTCAGTTGATTCACAAAATAAGGTTAAAATTGCTCATTTGAATAATTTTGGTATATGTTGTGGGCCTTGTTTAATGTTTTCTGTCACATGATTACATAGCTTTGCCACTATGGAGTGCAAAACGGAAAAATTGAACTTCTCTCTAGACCATCACCCAAATTTCCGAGTAGTTCCTTATCTTTTAGTGCTTTTCAAATGGTGTGCATCAAACATATAATTGTTGACACTTCTAAATCTGTTTTTCATTCCATGCCAAGAAAGAAACTCATCTGACAAATGATGTAGATTATTGGGGTATTTTTAAAACATTTCTTACATGCAGTTGATTTTGTATGGGAAATTTTGATATTATCATTCTAGGGGTTATCCTCATGTTTTTACATAAGGTATTTTTCTGCAAAATTCAGAAATTATTAACAATCAATGAAAGCAGCATATACTATTATACCATTTTTGGGGGGCAAATGTTAGGTTAATACATATAGTTCTTTATGAGAATTTTTTACATAAGGTATGAATAGAAACGATTAACAATCAATGAAAGCAGCTACTATTATACCATTTGTTAGACAAAGTGAAATTTAATTCAGAAGCGAAATGGTTTTTCTGCTTTGCTAAGCTTTATATTGTTATCATGGCATGTAAATTTTAAGAAATTACAGTAAAATGCCCATAAAAAATTTTCAATGTCTGTAAAGTATTTGAAAAATGAGATTTGGTTAAAGTATAAAATGATTTTGCAGGGAAATAGCACTGCTTCCATTTGACAGATGCTTATTTTTAATAAGATAAGGTGTCAGGTCTTAAGATTACCCAAGATTATTTCTTTTTAATGAAAGATACCTCAGGAAAGCGGAGTATCTTATTTATCATTTCAGCTGTGTTTGACTAGTTTTTCTTGTAACACTCAAGAATTTTTAAACTGACCCAAAACTAAAGCTCAAATAGATGTCATTATGGAAGAAATTCTTGTTTTTCATAATTAGAGCTGAAAAGACAAAAAAATCTTGGAGCCCTTTATCGGCCCCTGTGATCAGAACCCTAATTTGATTGATGATGAATGTCTAAGAGTCAGATAAAAGTTGCAATAAATATCTCAAAGATAAAAAAATATCTGTAAACTCTGCTGGAAAAATGATATCCTTCTTTCGTTAATTTTACCAGTTTACAGAGTTTATTTTAATACATGGCTTTGTGAATGAATTCATTTTTCATCACGACCTTGTATCTTTACCCAAAGGATGTCTTGATTTTGAATGTACACCTCTCCCTGTTAATTGTAGTCTGTGTTAAAAGTTCATCTTGGTCATTAGTGGGATGGGCTTTAATAATACGTTTTATAGTAAATGGATCCTCTCTTCCCTAGGTGTAAGGACCTCATACATCCTTTGGAGGAAAACCTCAAGGTGAATCTCTAGCTACAGAGAAGCAATAATCTGGCCCGACTTCAGACAGTTCATTTACATGCATTTATAAATTTCTAACCCCAAACCCATAATTTGTGGGATTAAAATGCTTTGTTTTGTTTGAACCTTGCACAAGGATGAAGAAGTCTTTGAAATACATTGTATTATATTTTAACATTAGATAGATTTTAATGGAGTAGCTCCACACATATGTCTCCTGAATTCTTTATAAGTCTTAAATCTTGATTTTCTCTGAGAGAGAAAGGTGAATTAAAGCATTTTGACATTTTATGTCATATTATTTTTGGCAAAATTAATGCAACCGACAGTCTTTGGTAAAGTGGGCAGATGTCCACTGAGAAGTGCCAGGCCAAAATGAATGGAATAGTAGCTTGATTTCCTGGTATGCTTATAATCTTATTTGTTTATGCTCCTAGTTGTTGGAAGAATGTGTTGAATATCCCTTGTATCCCCACCCTCCCACAGAGGAAGTCCTGCAAAGCATTTCAATACATTTGTCAGAAAGGGAAACCCTTCCTATTATATACTTTAATCCCCCTGCCTCCCATGAATGGGAACGTAATTGTATACAAATGATACTATTTAGCACCAATTTTTCTAACACCAGAGTAAGGGTACAATAGATTGGCAATGGTTAACTAGAATGGATAGTTGATTGCTCCATCTGTTCTGTGGTATTTGGGTTTGTTAGCAATGAACATTTCAAGGTAATAATCTGTATGTTCCTCATTTCTTTTCCAAACTAAACAAACCCCTTTTTTTTCTTCCCTTTTACATGACTGTTTCTTGGTGTACTAGTTTTCTTAAAAATTGTTTAACTATAATTATGCATAATAATAAGTAACAAAGATGACACTTTTAAATAGGTGACTGATATTGTAATAATTATTTTATATTTTTTTCTTTTTTTTTGCAGGGAGCTATTTGACGATGAAGGTAAGATATTTTTCTGGCATTTTTAATTAATCAAATATTGCAAAGCAAATTAGGACATACATGAGAGTATAAAACTGCATGTTTTCATTAGAAATCATATTGGATAAAGTGATTGGGTTACATTGGCATTAATTGCCCTATTTCAGAGTTTACAACCCAGATGTGGAATCTATAGTTCATAATTTCATTAAAAACGAAGGAAGCCATGAAAAAACAAATGCTGGGCTTTATCATATTAAAATCTGCACACATTTATAGGATAATCCATGATGTTTTTTAACAGTAATGGCACATGTCATGATAAAATCTTCCCAAAATATTTCCTGGATAAATTATAGATTCCCTGCAGATTTGGACACACTGAACCGTGTGGACCACAAATCGCTCCATAAAGCATCACCAAACTGGTGTTTCCTGGACCAGAGCGAGAGTTCCAATGTGTCATGTTGCAGATGGATTTCTGCAATGATAATGATTTGTGGGCATAAATCCTGTTAAATTCTCATCTCTGAAAGTGCAATAGAGAATAAAGAATGCACAAATGTCAAGAGATTCTTTGTTTGAAAAATTGCATTTGCATAATGATGACTGGTTCAATGCTGTTGTGTTTCTGGATTGGGATGTTGTCTTCCTGGCAGAGAAGAATCTTACTTTCTTATGACATACCGGGTATTAGCTTCAAATTCATATCTAGAAGGTATAAAATAAAATGAGATTTTTTCCCCTTTTTTCCATTCAATTTATTGACTGAAATAAAGAACTGCAATTTCTAGAGGTTGAATGAAATTACCACTTTGAAAAACTATTCTTTGCAGTGTTCTTCGGTGTTATTACAGAAGCAAAAATGGTCAGAGGAGATATCAGTACTCATACTATGATTTTATGAGGAGGGGAAAGGAATCGAAGATTTTTTTCTCTCTGAATTTTCTTTTTATTCCTGTTGTGCTTTTATCTTTAGTTTTCCCTGATTGTTGATTCTAATAATTGATAGGCAGAACCTTGGGAGTCTGTTATTTTCACCTTTCTTCCCTTCAATGAGATTATAAAATCAATATGTCTAGGTCTTACCTTGATTGGAGGTGTGAAGAGGTAGTATGCCTTACGAGTCTAAGAGATTAAATGAAATTCATCTTAATTAATCCCTTGTCAGTAATCTGACAGTAAGAATTGGGCAGGTAGATATAAAATATTCATACCTTTGGTATTCATTGTGAGAGGGAGATTCTATCTGCCTTCAATGAATAATTACAGAAAATAATGGAATCAACTTTTTCTTCATGTATTTCTAAGCTTCCCTGGTATTATTCAGTGAATTTATATAGATTTGAAACAAAATTACGAGTAAAACTTATTTAGTATGAACGGATATAGCGAATGTATGGATATAACGATGTTTTCAGCAATCCCTGACAAAATTCTTAACTGCATGCTCCTTGTAAAATTTTACAAATATGACGAACTTGAATATAGTGAATGAATGGCTATAGCGAACTGAATTGTCTCCCTTAGAAGCTAAATATAATAAAATTGACAACTTTTGTAGCGAATTTTGAAAGATTAATTTTTAGAATATTGAACTGATAACAATTTTGTAAGTATAAATATTTGAAACTCAATTCATTCAAAAACTTTTGAAATCCAAGATCTAGATATATTTTATATTTTAAACTTCCCTAATAGCACAGTTGGTAGTCATGCTTGAAGGAAAAAAATTGATACAATGAATTAGTTATTTATACTTTTTACAAATTCGTTATATGGATATTATGTATTACGGGTATAGCAAAGTAAATTTGCAGGTCCCCAGAACTTCACTTTAACCGAGTTTTGCTGTAATGCTCTAAATTAGAATTTATAATTTTGAAATTCTTAGTACAGTTTTTGAGATCTCAAACATTGACACACTTTTCTTGAACTGTGTTTCAATTTAATAAAGTATTAGGCAACGAAGCATAAAAAAACATTGATTTTAAAGTTTTGAAATATTAATGAATATTAAATTATAAAAAAAAATATTCCATCTGTTGAAAGTCTGGAAAAAAATAAAAACCACCAGGAAATGACTTATTTTCAAATCAATAAAAGAAAAAGAAAAATTTAGTAGATGTATAATCATTAAGGTTTTACATTGAATAGAATAAATATTTAATGAGCTAACATTTCCTGTACATTTGATAATCTAGTGCTAACAGTAGAAGATCATGTTTCTAGCTAGTTTGGGGTATCCTAGGCTTGCAATCCTCCCCTTAAGTGTTTGTACACACTAATAATCATGCAAAGTCACCTAGAAAATCATATCATTACCTGTAAAATGTCCACACACTTAAAGATTTAACCGTGGAATTTCAGTTTTGATAGAATTGGACTGAAAATGCTGGTGCTTATGTTTCTCTTCTTTTAAAATCTTTTGTGATTGAAGTTTTCATTTCAAGATTTATCTTCTAAGATGAAATTTCAGTATTTTTACAATAAATATATGCAAGGTACATTTACTTATTTGTTTAAGGCTTGTAAATTTAACTTTTAAAGTATGAAGATGTTTTGTGCTATTTTTAAAATCTATCCTGGACATTTTCTCAGTCTTCAATATGAGTTGTCTTATTCATATTGAAAGACCACTTACCTAGTTTGGTTAAACTCAGCCTAGATCTCAGACATTTTTAAGTATGGGTATAAAGTGCAAACTGATTTCGTTCTCCTTTGTGAAGTAAGGAAAGGATAGATGGAAGAACTTTTTCTTAACATTTGACAGATCATCAATTTTCTGCAAAATCTTAGATGTTTTATTGCAACTTAAAGACAGGTTTCAAGTTTTTTTGGTTTTACAAATAAATGAAGGGAGGTCAGTGGGCTGATAGGATCAGGGTATTTGTATTGTAACAGAATGTTTCAAATTATAACTAAGCTGAGAGAAGAAATAATAAAATTGTCTCAGTTGTCAGACCGCTACTGTTAGATGTGTGATAAGCAATTGAAATTGCTGTTCTCAGGTGTTGAGACAATTACCTCTGACAAGCTGAAATTTAGCAAAAAGAATCCCATGTGGATCCAAAGTTCACAATGGTCAATGGAATTTTCAAATTTGAGTAGAAAATTGTACTTATATTAGATTTATCCATGACAAACCTAGATGTCTTGCTGGTGTCTTGGGGTTTTGCTGCTTAATTAGGTGTTTCATGTCTGCAGGGGAAATTTCAAGACAGAATGTATACTTGTCATGGCTCTAATTCTAAAATCAATAAAATGCTGGTTTATAGTTCTCTTTTTTTTTTCCAGTGGAGTTGGACTGAAATGGGGGAAAAAATGTAGAAACCTCACTTTCTTGGGAAAACTGCTGTTGGAGAATTGAACTTAATTTTTAAAAGCTATGAAAATATTCAAAATTCAATAAATGGACTTAAAATTTTATTAAATAAAGTTTTTTTATTTAATTTAATTGAATGATAAGAAACATGGTTGATTTAGATTTCTTGGATTCTAATTGCAGTAATATCCCAAAATAGCTGAAGATCATTAATGAACCAAACTGAATGTTTAAAGTTATTCCCATCAAGTACCAGTCAATCAATCAAAGTCTTGATGTGCCTCAAAGATGCACTTTACAGCATATTTCTTTCAGGAGTTACTTCCCCAGAAAGACAGTGGATCAAAGGCCTGAATTTACTGAGAAAAAAGTTAACAACAGATTAGTCCACCTGCAACTTGTCCGTGATTTCTTACCCAAATAAGTGTTTCTTGACCTGTCAAAAGTTTGTTTGTTGTAGCGTAAATAATGTGTGGAAATTTCTAACCCTGAGTCAGGAAAGCTTTTAAATTAAGTGCCAGAGCATAATAAAATCCAAATCAAGTGTTTATTAACTTTCTTTGCACTGAAAATAAACAGATCATCATTGATTGTACATTTGGCAGGCCCCAAAAAATTTATAGAACATTTTAACATGAACGATTGGGAAGAATTTTATTGTCTGTACTTGAAATGGGAGTCTTTGAAGTACATTTTCTTCAAGGAAATGAATTGGGAATTTGCATGGGTATTTCAGGAATGGAAAGATACTAAGACTTAGTCAGAAGAAAACATTTTTTTCCATTGTATGGTTTATTTATTTTATGTGAAAATATGTCATGCATTTTCTATAAATTGTTTTGCATTTCCAGAAAAATAGCATGATGCATTAAGAATTTTTTTTTAGGACTTGGACAATGATGAATTGCTCCTTAGGATTTTCTGGAAAGTCTTGGAAAGAAAAATATATATTCTTTGAGTGATTTATATAAAAAATGGAGACACATTATGAAGCAGTAACCAATGTGTGGGTTTTGTGCAATATTTTTTTTCTTTGTTTGATTTGAAATGCACCAGATGGGATTGGTAATGCCTCTTGATAAATCTTTAACTAGTAAAATACTTGATGAGTGTCAAAGCTAATTTATATTTCAATATAGAATAATCTGAGGTTGTGTAACTCATTGGGAATCCCACCCAAAGTCAAGCCGGCAAAATGGAATCTATGATAAACTTCCTCTGATTTACAGTTGTTGTATTGTTCAGCTCCCAATCTGGATGTCACCAAAGTCACATTTATTTAGTTTTGGTCATGAATTATGTCCGAGCAGTTGCTGGGTTCTGCAGTTATTTGTGCTACAAAATAGGTTGTTAGTGGTAAGATTGATCCCCTGTACCCTTTAATATTGTCCAATATGCATTGCAGAATCCAATATTTTTCCTTGCAGTATGGTTTTACTCATGCTGATTGTCTAATGTAAGATCTTACTAAGACAGGCATACCATTATTCATAACTTGCCCCCATGCTGAGTTAGGATTCTTCCTGATGGGTTTGTATGGAAAAGAAAATGAGTATCTTTCATACATCATATGCATCTCTTGTTGACATGATATGTATTGGTATCTTTTTTTTCTCCACTGTGTATTCATTACTCATTAAGTAATTGTGTATTCAGCTGCCAGAGACAATCAGGGTCATTCTGAATGCTAGAAGTGGAAGAAAAAAAATCAATTTTCTTAAGCCATCTGAAAATACACAAAGCTGTGCTTAATCTCAGCTGGTAGCAAAATGTCACTTAAAATAATTGACCTTTTTTAGATGCGTAAATTGTGTGAATTTACTACATAGTAATTGGACGAGGAGTGTTCCCATCAATGTTATAATACATGTATGTGCTATTAGAAGTGACCTTTATAGAGGATTACATGAAATCATGTGTTTTCACAATGCCCCTCTTTCCTGTTCTTTTTGAGCATTGTTGCATCTGTTCATTACTTTGTGATAAAATAAGTTGACATTAAAGGTTGAAATGATATGATAGGGCAGGCTCTTCTTTTAGCAGACTTTCTCATCAAATGGGTGAATGACAAAATGTATGTTTTCATTTTTGATTATACTAAGTGATAAATCGAGATGCTGTGAAGTTTCTCACGTAATTTGCAGATAGTGGTTTCATGTAAATATAAAGGTGGAATCATGTAAAACATAAAGTTATCTCAAACTTATGCAGAGGAATTTGTATGCACATTTTTTATCCATACATATCAGTTGTATCTTATATGTTTGCATGAGGTTGAATCATCAAACAAGATTTCAGTGAACAAAGAGTACTTAAGTGTCCAAGACCTAAAAATAAAATGCAAAGTTTCAGCTGTTTGATTTAAACCTACCTCCTCCACTATAGTTGATGGTGGTGGGTGCAATAAATTTGTCTCTTCTGCACACATCCACTTCCTTCATGAGCAAGTAAAGGTCAAAGTGGCATTATTGTTCTATGTATTACTTGTAAATCATGCTCAAAAAAGTCAATTGAAATTTGGCTATGTTAAGAAGAAACACAACTCATTGAAAAATCACTTCAGATAAATTTTTATTTTAGATTGAGCAACAAATCCTTTGCTGTTATTTCTTTCATTAAAAAAGACAATGAAAAATCTTATTCTCTCTAGGAAATGGAAAGGCACTGTTGAACCTGGACTTTGCTATGAAAAACATCACCAAATACAAGGGAGAAAATGTTCGTATTCGCTGTGAAATTTCTGGAAATCCTCTGCCACGCTACAAGTGGTACAAAGATGATGTACTTATTGGAGAAAATGAGGACCGCATCAATAGTAAACTTACTCCCTGGGGAGCGAGGTATTCATCCTCTTTCATCTAAACTCCTTTTACTTTCTGAGATGCTTAGTACAAGTAAATTCTTTGTTTTAATTATGATGCCTGAAATGTTTTTCAGGGTTCATTGAATTTCAAATAAGAGAGATAACTCTAACTTGGATCATCGACTGTTATTGATCCTTATAAAATGTTCAAGTTAAAAAGCCATTTCTGTAAAGTTTTGCTCTAATTTTGTGCATTTTAATTGTGAATTTTATTTTTTTTTGTACACCTTATTGTTTTGAAAAAAAAAATTATGTGAGTGATGGAGGGGTAAGGAATTTGAATTTATTTGAAAGAAATATATGACAACAATTACAAAAAAGAAGAGTATTAAGTTTTACACGATGTTGGAAGTTTTTCCCCTTTAAAATTGTAGGAGAGACATAAGTCAGTCAATACTAGCTCAAACAACAAGAAAATGTTCTCTTTTTATTTTATTCTTGCATTTAGAATTTTCTTACTGAGATATTTAATAGCAAAGTACATCTGTGGATTACATCAGAGAAGTTTTTCATAGTCCAATATGTCTGCCAAGCAGATGTGGGTGACATTAAAATATCTCTATTTTTTTGCTGTTAAGCTTTGTGATACCTCTCCATCTTCAGAATAAATGCATCCAACATCATTGTGTAATAGAAAAAAAAAAGAAATGAATTTTAATGGGATTTTGAAATATGTTTTTATTAAACAAAAAGTGACACTAGACATAAGAACTTTTTATTTTATGCTGTCAGGTTGAAGATAGCCAATGCTGATGTGTTTGACAGTGGATGGTATATGTGTAAAGCCTCAAACAATGCGGGAGAGGTCAATACAACAGGATATCTACTGATTAAAAATGGTATGTTAATATTGTATAGTAGGACTTTTTTGATAGTTATTTCATAATACCCTGTCACTCTTGCACATTTCTACTACTTTAAGAAATCGTTACGCCACTTACTTCACAATTTATTATAATAAAAAAAGTGATCTGAAGAATTGTAATAAAAGTACAAGTAGACTTGGTGAAAGAAAAACAGTTCATTGTAGGTAAAAAAGATAATTTTTAACAGAAAGCTCTTTATAAATTTTGATGTATCTGACAGAGTATCCTCCTAAAGCTAAGAATGATGACAAAGGTCACGGACTGCCGGACATAATCCCTGACGACACAGAAATGTATGTATATAAAACTCGCTGTGAAAAAAACTGGTTCTCTGACATGGATTCTTTGTCCATTGTCAGAATTTTGTGTTAAAAAAAATTGAACTGAATTTAAAAGTTTTGCATAATTTACTATATTTAAACTTAGAATTACTTGCTGTATTGTAAAGCGATGAGAAATTGGGCAGAGAACCAGTTTTTTAGCGTACATGATCCACCTGTCATGACTGCATGTATGTAGATATGAAATAAGGGGGCAACACTTCAAAAATATACATTTATCATGAATGGGTGGAAAAGTTCTGATACATGAATATATTCCTTGGTATTTGATAATGAAATGTTATTTTAGACATTGCTTCATATGCCCAGTAGGGGACATCAAACTGTATTGAAAAATTGATCACTATCAATCAAAATTTTTATCTTATTTCTACATTCTTCATCAAAGTACTCATTCACGTAGATTGATAAGTGAATTTGTTAGCATTTTGATAAAAAATGTACAGAAAGCAAATGTTGCTACGATATTGCTAAGAGAGAAATGATAATTGGACTGTTTTATGTTTTCTGATGTATATCTTTTTGGTGAGTGCATTTTCACACTTCTCAATAAACTGTATGTGATGTTAATGTTTTTACCTTGTGCCATGAATTGAGCTCATCAACAAGGTAGTAGTCAGAGCTAGGCTACTGATACTATCTACTGTAAGCTGAGTGACAGAGCCAAACTCAACACACACTTCAGCTTTTATTCCGTATCTAATTTTGGGGATAGAGGGGAATACTATAATATTGTCAATGGATTAAACTGATAGTCGTTAAAGTACAATTCTTACAGATTTATACGTATTTTATATTTTTTTGCTCTAAAACAAATTGGTTTTATTTGGTATAAAAATTCAATTCCTTTCTTTCAAAAGCTTTTCTGGGAAATACAATAAAGATGTATATGAGACGTGAGTATAGCTGTATCTTGCTTGGAGGTTGTATTCCTACATCCTTTTGTGCTTCATCTATAAGCTTTAGTCCAATATACCTGCATTTTGATGATACTTTCATTGAATTGCATTCTGCAAATCCTCCAACCTTAAGTGAAAGGGAGATAACTCTATTTTGCAAAATGAAATTGATAACAAAATATGTAATCGACATGCATTTGCCTTTTTATTGTGGCTTTTGTGTTATATTGTTGTCTGGAGTATTTAGCATTTTTTAATTTATTTTATTATTTTCAATACACTTATTTAAAAAAATGTTCAAAAAAAAGAACAACAAAAAAGATTGAAACAGTTTCTCCCAATTTCTCGCTATCCAGTAAATTTAATAATTACAGAAAACATAGTTTTTCTTCATCCAGTTATATAGAGGATAAGTTTAGCTTCCTTTTTAGCTCACCTGAGCTGAAAGCTCAAGTGAGCTTTTCTGATCACCCGTTGTCCGTGGTCCGTCCGTCCGTCTGTAAACTTTTCACATTTTCAACTTCTTCTCAAGAACCACTGGGCCAATTTTAACCAAACTTGGTACAAAGCATCCTTGGGTAAAGGGAAATTTAAATTGTTAAAATCAAGGGCCAAGACCCCTTCCAAGGGGAGATAATCAAGAAAATTTAAAAATAGGGTGGGGTCATTAAAAAATCTTCTTCTCAAGAACCACTGGGCCAGAAAAGCTGAAACTTGTGTGGAAGCATCCTTGGGTAGTGTAGATTCTAAATTGTGTAAGACATGACCCCCGGGGGTAGGGCGGGCCACAATAGGGAATCCAAGTTTTACATAGAAATATATAGGAAAAAACTTTAAAAATCTTCTTCTCAACAACCACTGGGCCAGAAAAGCTGAAACTTATTTTGAAGTATCCTGGGGTAGTGTAGATTCTAAATTGTTCAAATCATGACCCCCTGGGGTAGGGCGGGGCCACAATAGGGAATCCAAGTTTTACATAGAAATATATAGTTTAAAAATCTTCTTCTCAAGAACCACTGGACCAGAAATATATATGAAAGCAAAAAACTCATGACCCCTGGGGGTAACAATAGGGAATCCAATTTTTACATAGAAATATATAGGAAAAAACTTTTAAAAATCTTCTCAAGAACCACTGGGCCAGAAAAGCCAAAACTTATGTGGAAGCATCCTTGGGTAGTGTAGATTCTAAATTGTTCAAATCATGACCCCTGGGGGAAGGGTGGGGACACAATAGGGAATCCAAATTTTACATAGAAATATATAGGAAAAATCTTTGAAAATCTTCTTCTCAAGAACCATTGGGCCAGAAAAGCTGAAACTTATATGAAAGCATCTTGGGGTAGTGTAGATTATAAATTATCCAAATCATGACCCCTGGTGGGAGGAAATCTGTTAAAGAACAGCATGGCCAAAGTTTCTCAGGTGAGCGATGTGGCCCATGGGCCTCTTGTTTATGAATGTAGAGATAACATACAAAATATGCTTCTAAGTAGCTTGCTTGATGGTGGGGAAAACTTCATTTTAGGTGTGTTTGTGTGTAGTGTCTACTAAGTCTTGTGCCTTTGTGTGTTTTTTTTTCTATCATTCCTCCTCTCCATTATATCTATATAAGTGTGTGTGTGTATTTTTATTTGGACAACTGTATATTATAATTTATTACATTTTCAACATTGATATAGTTTAATTTATCAGTGAAATAAATGCATGTGATATATTTTCAATGTATGAAAAAATATCAAATGTGCCGCAAAATTGGAAGAAAAAAATTCCATTCACAAAGAGTGCAATAAAACAATACTACATTTACCTACCCTATGGTAAGATTGTAGTGAGAGTTACACTTCTGACACTACTTTACAAAAAGACAATTAAGGCAAAAAGAAAATCCATGAAAATGTAATAAATAGAAAGTTCAATGTTTGAAGTTGATTATTTAGAATTATTTTCTCTCTCAAGACATGATTTTCGAAATTATTCACTCATGCTTTGCAGTCTTAAAGATTTAAAAAAAGACTTGTTCCATTCGTGAAATAATTCCATAATCAACTACCAAACATTGAATATCCTTTATGTATCTTTCCTTCACTAACAAATGATAGTGCTTTTTTATCTCATAATCATCAAGTATCTGTATTTATTCATTTTGAGCAATACATTTTTTTTCAAAGAGTAAAAATATCAGGAAGAAAAGCAAAATTAACAAAATTTAAGCTAGAATAAAGTAATTTTGATTTGCATACTCTGAGAACTTACATTACATCCAGCAAGACTTTTTCCTCTTTTCTTCTTTCGTGTGTTCTTTGTAGCATAAAAAGGCAAATGTATTTTTAATTGGCTTTTTAACACGGTATATTGTACTCAGAAAATATATATGCCCTTCAGTATAAGGTAGTGATATAAAAAAAATTCTATAATGCAAGCACATTTTGGGTCGCTGTTTTTCAGTGAATATATACGATAGCAAAGAAGGATGAATATAAAATGTTTTTTGTTTGAAAGAATGTGTATTCAAAACAACAATCGCAAAGAAAAACTAAATAAAATAAAAAGTTTTTAAAAAATATTTAAAGAAGGTCGAGGATTGAAAGTATATCTCATTTAAAAATGAAAAAGTTTAAGAATTATATTTCACTATGGGGCCAAAGAAGTTGCAATCTGCACTTACATGTGTAATAAATTGAGAATAGTTACTGACTGAATATGTCTAAAATTTTGTTGCCATTTTTTGATCACAGGTATCAGGAGAAAGACAAGAAATCCAAGGAAAGAGGGGATGGATTTTGTCAGACCTTTAGGGGAAACACCTGTGCCAAGTTCTTTGGCAATCAGAGCATCTATGTAACATCTGAATATTCACAAGGAATCAAAGAAAATAACTTTATCAGTACGTAAATGTATCATAGATAACATATCAACTGAAGTTAAAGATCAATTTGTTGCCAAGTTAATCTTAATTTTCCTTTGAAATATTGAATTGCCTGATTTTTTTATACACAGAATAAAAGATAAATTTATGAGCATCAAAGTAGATTTTGAAGACAATGTATTTTTCATTTCTTCCTTTCTTTAAAATGAATGTTTACTCTCTTCTTTAGATGCTCTAAAAAAATTTTATCTATTTTATATTGCATTACTTATTTTAAATGTTTCTGGACATCAAAAGGATGTAAATGATATTTTTTGGTAGATTTACCATAACTTTAAATCCTTTCAATACATTAAATTACTAGTTTTAAGTTGATTTGCCATAAGAACAATTTCTAATGATAAAATACCATTTTTAGGTGGCTTTACCATAATTGCATCTTCTAGTGAGATGTCTACCACTTGTCACCAGTACGCTATACCGTTTCTGTGTTACTATACATTCCCACCGTGTGACCACACATCAGACGAGCCTCGCCCGCGACAGGTGTGTCGTGACGAGTGTGAAGAACTAGAACAGAATATCTGTATCAAGGAATATAAACTGGGAATGATCCATCCAGAAATTGGTAAAGATTTCAACAGAAAGGAAATTTTTACTAAAAAATTCCAATATTCATTATTATGTGCTCACTGCTTATTACCTTAGTACATGTATGTTTACTAGTCTAATGTGTTTACCACTGATAAGTGATGCTTTATTGTCTTAGTCTACTGATAATTTGTTGATGCCTTGTGTTTCTAGGTAAGCAGCTTCTTCCTGTTTGTAAGGACTTGCCTCCCATAGGAACTCCAGAGGGAAACAACTGTGTAAGGATAGGAGTACCATCCCGGACAAAATCAGGTCAGACATTTGTAATAGGAACAGTGAGTGAAGTGATCAAGAGGTTGTCAAGAAATGAATTTCCCTGGCTTTATTTCCCTCTGTTCTGTATTGTCTTATGCATGAGGCTATGTATGTCTCTATTAATTTATTTCATATAGTGGACATGCATACAAATCCAGTACAAAGAGTAATTTTGTCTTTCTTTCTACAAAGTTAAGTAGCTACTGTATAAAGGGAAATTATTACTGCCCTCATGATCGCAGGGCATATTCAAAACTAAACAAAAATAAAGCGACAGAGTTATCTTTCTTTCTAACAGAACTTTGGCTGAAATGATATGAAATAACTGTGTAAATAGTATTTCAAACCACCAAGAGTAGAAAAAACACATTAAAAAAAAAATTAAAATAGTAGTAAACGTTTGACTTTCCATTTCTGGTCAAAATTTGTTCGAATTATGTACCGGAAGTGATATTTGAATACTAAACTACGAAACAAATGAGGTTAACTTTTTATTTTATCAAAAATACAATAAAATCGGCAATGTACCGCGCGGGCCTGGTTGAATGCCCTTGCATAGAAGCTTTGAATTATTTCTATATGGACTACTTTTTTAGGGGGGGGGGAGAACAATGTATAAATTTTTGTGTATTTTTAGCATTAAGTATTATAGTGTTTTATCAATAGGCTCTCTCACCTCTGATCTACTTTGGGAACACAACCTAACAAATGCACACATAAAACATTTGTAGAATATTTTGTTATGTCTGTTTTTCTTTTTACTATGTGGTCATGCATCTTGATAGAAAATAATTGTGTCCATGTTTAAGCTGTTCTTTGTCATGATATGTCTTAAATTGTTGCTTTCTAACAGTCAGTGCTTACTATGATGTTGTTAATTAACAGTGTGGTATGGACAAAACGAAGGCAATCAAATCCATGGTGGATATGATATCCCAGGTAAGTGTTATCTGTTCTATAGTTTTTAGAGACAAATATGATATAATTTTCTTTGTAATGGACTTTATAGGGTAGAAGATATGTGCAAGTTTGCATGGATTTTTAGTAACATTTACTATATATAAACAAATTCTTCTTCCATGGCAGTTTTAATTATATAGACCATTTGTAGCTAGAGCACATCAATAGTGATACAGAGGTTCCAGGTTCAAGTCCAGCCATATTTTCATATACTTTCTTTATGCATTCCCCCTTTTCTACTACAGTCTAAAAGAAAATAGACAGTGCAGTGATGAATTTTGAATAAAACTAGTTTCAAAAGTTCTTAATTATAAGATATTGTAAAAAAAAAAAAATTCTATTTCAGAGCGCAGTTGTTATACGGGGAAGGGAGAATACTACAAAGGAACTCACCATAGAACTCTGACAGGGAAAACGTGTGTCAACTGGCAAAACAATCCAAAGTTCCCAGACCATAAATTACTGGGTGAGAATACACTAAGATGATTCAGGATTTATCACATCTCTTCTTATATTGAAAGAAACATCTTATATATATATAAAGAAAAAGAAATTTCTTTGTTCATTTTTAGTAAAGTGTAAGAAGTGACTGGGTTAAACAGGTTTAAACAAAATCATGGAATTCATTATACAGCATTAAAAATTTTCTAAAAATTTTATTAATTAAAATAAGAATGATAGATAAATTAAACCGTAAAAAAGAAAAAATCCATTCAAATATTCTTACAGGAAACCACAACCAATGCAGAAATCCTAATCACGACCCGAGAGGTCCCTGGTGCTATATTGACCATAACTTTAGGCACAATGAAACCTGTGAAATCCCACGCTGCAGTAAGTGTAAATCTGATGTTTAAATTAAATGAATTATACATATCTTGTGAAGACAAGACTGAAGTATGTAATACGTATGCTACTTTAAAGCTTATATCTTTAGGGGTCTGTTGTGTATCTGTCCTTATTTGAGAAAAATGTGTATTAGTATGATGGCATTGAATCTTCATATTGTTTTTCTACAACCTGATTCTGCAAAACATTTTTGGAACAAATATGTACAACATAACATACATACACACAAGGACTTTGCAAAGCAGAGCATACCCATTTAAAAGAGGACTTCAATCCCAATGTAAATTACTGCCATTACAAAAGATAATCACCGAATATATCTATATCCCCTCCAAAAATAAAATAATGGATTGCCCTTGGTTATGATATTTCCATTGATTTGATTGGTAACGGTTTTCTCTTCCAGCCAGTGGAGCTGAGCCTGTCAACAAACTAATGTACATTCTGGTGCCAGGGATAATTGTTCCATTGGCTCTCATCATCCTAATCGCTGTTGTCTGTCTGTGTCAGAAAAAGAATGAAAAGGGTGCTAATAGCAAGGGAACAAACTCTTCCCAGAATTCCACTGTGGAAACTGTGCCATTAACTGGAAAAAATCCAGGATGCAGAATAAGAGAATTCCCATTGTCCTCTATAAGATTCCTACAAGAACTGGGCGAAGGAGCATTCGGAAAAGTGTACAAAGGAGAAGTGATGGGATTATATGGGGATAGTACTGTGTCCAAAGTTGCCATTAAAACTCTGAAGGAAAATGCCTCGCCAAAAGTCAAGAATGACTTCCGAAGGGAAGTGGATCTGATGACCGAACTTCGCCATCCTAACATTGTGTGTTTGTTGGGAGTTTCGATGAAGCAAGAACCCATGTGTATGTTGTTTGAATTCATGCCCTATGGAGATTTACATGAGTATCTTCTCACTCACTCACCAAATTCTGACATGTCTAGTGTGGATGATGAAAGTGGCAAAAGAATCATTCTGGAATATCCAGAAATGTTGTTCATTGCAATTCAAATTGCAGCAGGAATGGAGTATCTTGCAAGTCACCATTTTGTTCACCGAGATCTTGCAGCCAGGAACATCCTGGTGGGAGATAATTTATCAGTGAAGATTTCAGACTTTGGTTTATCCAGAGACATATACTCATCAGACTATTACCGTGTGCAGAGTAAATCCTTGCTACCTGTTAGGTGGATGCCTTTGGAGGCTATTTTGTATGGAAAGTTCACCACAGAAAGTGATATGTGGTCTTATGGAGTGGTTCTGTGGGAAATTTTCAGTTATGGACTCCAGCCTTACTATGGCTACACTAACCAAGAAGTGATAGATGTAGTAAGATCTCGCCAAATCCTACCCAATCCTGAGGATTGCCCCCCTCGCATGTATGGCCTCATGGTTGAATGCTGGCATGAAAACCC
The DNA here is from genome assembly GCF_032062105.1 of Saccostrea cuccullata. NCBI lineage: Eukaryota > Metazoa > Mollusca > Bivalvia > Ostreida > Ostreidae > Saccostrea > Saccostrea cuccullata. Next base: position 63,410 of record NW_026928947.1, on the reverse strand, counting down.
AACAAGGAGGCCAACATTTAGAGAAATTCATGCTCGATTGCGTGCCTGGAAGACTGAAGTCCTCATGCAGAATCCTCACTGGAGCTTGAGTCAGACTCACTCAGCTCACAGTGGAAGTACTCACCAGAGCTCACAGAGTGGACCTAGTCACCACAGCAGTACTGGGCCCAGTAATACCACAGCATTGACGGGACTCACAGGAAGTAGTGGGGGGTCCGAGACCCCAGCCCAACATCCACAGGTCCAAATGATGGACCCTCGTTACACAGACTTACCAAGAGTGCATTACACCCCAGCTCAAGCTGGGCCCATCCAATCCCCAATGATGCAGTCCCCTGTCCCACCTAATTACCCACTGGCACATCCTCCCATTGGTAACCATCAGAAATTACAGCAACAACCCTTGTATCCAGTGGTAGGCCAAAATGGCCCTCAGAAAATCTCTCCTGCAGAATCTGTGGCTTCCAGTCACAAGTCGTCTGCTAGTTCTGGGTCACAGGACTCCACTGCAAACTACAAATTGGTTGGCCCTGGCACTATCCCACACACGCAGGTGTTGGGTATGAATAGTGTCCCCAATGGGTCAGCGGTGGTCAATGGACCATCAGACTGTCAGAGGTTCAATAACTTGATGGCACAAAATGTGTACATTCCTGACCAGAGGACGGCGGACTATCATGAGTGAACAGCAGTGCATTTTGTGGTGTAAACTTTTTTTGTACATTTATACTCACTGAATCAAAATTGTTGTGATGAACAGGAATAAACTGCAGTTCTAAACTGCACCAGCTTCAGCAGATGTTGATGCTATGTCTGTGTGCTTATAAACTTGTGAAAACCAAGAATCTGTAATTAAGAGTCATTCTGTTGTTCATTGCCAGACACAAATTTTGTAGAAGCATAGCATTTGCAAGATCCATGGACACCAATAGGCATTTTTTGAAAGCCAGACATTATATGTGTAATTTAATGTCTTTCTTCTGTTGTGTTGTCAGTATTGTTTGACATTATACATAATTTCAGGTGTTTTGTCAATACTGACTAAACAACTGACATTATAGATAATTTAATGTCTTTCTAGTATTTTTCAGTATTTTTTTAAAGGAAAACAATGGGTATTTGTGTTTGTCTGAATGTTTCTTTGAAGATATACCAAAGCAAATAATTTTTCTAGTCATAGCCTTAAGATATTGAGGCACTCTGCATAATTATACTACTGTGAAAATTGTTAAGGATGTAGTATTTGTTCTAAAAAAAAATTGCATTCTTTTGTACTTGTCAATTATGTGAAATTTGTTGATGGGTCCAGTAGAGAGATTGGTCAAAGTGCCATGAACTGTTGAATATTTTTCTTGCCATTATTTTTATGGAATTTAAACCAATATTTTATACAAGCAACTTAAATCTTCAAATGTAATAACTAAAGGTAGACCAGCATGTCTGATGACTCGGAGTAAATGATTTTTCAAATTAATTGCTGATATTTTTTTTCCCGGAGATTCCCACAAACAGCAAGCATTTTTAAACAATTTATTTTGTCGTTTTTACTGCAGAATCACTTAAAATCTCCACTTTCTTGTCATAATGTAACATTTAACAATATTTTAATTCGAAATTCTGAGATAAATGGGAATCAAACATGAGTGGCAACAGAAATATCTGTAAATTTATGTATTATATATAATAAAGGATCCTCTTTCCAAATTTCTATCAGTTTTAGTCAGCATATTTTAAACCTGCAAGCATCAAATTCTGTTTATCATTAGACTTTATAAATCTGGGTGCTTAGTTTACATTCAGACTGAATCTGTATAGTTGTTATGAGACCGATTTTGAGTGTGGAAGTGGAGTGAGCAAGGGAGAGGAGACAAACATGACAAAATTAAGGGTATTTTTCAATGGTGCTTATGTCAATGTTGTTGTCATGGTAACCATTATATATATTTAAACATAAATCTTCTAAGCTTGTATTGAGGAAGGATTTAATTCAATGTCTGTTGTGACTTAAAAACTGGGAGTCTAGTGTCCGTCCATATTGCAATTTTTTCATTTCTTTACAAACGATTAAATTTATTCAGAAAGTAATTCACCTATCAATGGCTATTGATTTTCGTAAAAACTTTGTAGTGTGTAGATTGATTCTGTTGAAATCCTTTAAAAACTTGCCAAATAAAATCCAAATATATTACAATGCTAAAAATGATGTCTTCAGTTTAGTCATTATAAAAATTTTACATAGTCTTGGTTTTTCTAACGAACTGCAAAATTATTAAAAGTAACAATTTAGGTAATGTTTTAATTGCTAGTGTTAGATCTATGTTTAAGTTCACACAAAGAATTTATATGTCAGGTCACAAGAAAAATATAATGGATTGCCAAAGAAAATTTAATGCTTCAAGTACCATGCTACTAAAGTTATCTCCCATGATACTGATTTCTTGTCAATATGCATTCTAAAACTGTACAATATTCTGCGTCTCTTCTGATGTCACGTAAATTCATTTTTTTGTTTGTGTGTTGTAAAATGGTTTTTAGCATACATTTCATATAAAATGGAAACTGAACACATGATGATATCATAATAAATCACCAGACAATCAAAGGTATTTACCAAATGCTAGACTCAGCCATTATCACCACTGTGAGGAATTATAAATTCTGTTGAATGTATCTTTAGTCTATGTTTGAAGAAGTGCAACATAAAAACGTGTATAATTCTGTATTCTGATTATTTTTTCAAATGGTGCATTATTTTATTGCTTTTGTAAGCTTCTCATAGACAAGTATACCAGATAGATGCTACATCCATCATTATATCTGTATATAGGTCATCCAGACATCAGCTATACTAGGTGCTAAATGTTAGCTTCTGTGGTTAGACTAGCTGAAGATTTTGTAACATTTTTCAATCAGCCCAAGCTGCCTATCTGCTGGCATGTTGAATGATAATGTATGCGAGATTTATCATTTTCACAGCCAAATAAAAATGTTTGATAATCTCATTACTGTTTTGTGTTTATACTGTGCAAGAAGGACATGATAAGGAGGTAATAGTGAGTATCATTCAAGTAGCAGCATGCAACTCAATATAAAATAAGTCAACTTTGAATGAAATTTTATCTCTTTATTTCAATCATAAGTAAAATAACAATTACGTTGCTAATTGATCCATAAAGAAATATCAGTGTAGAAAATTCATCAGTCAGTCAAAATATGAAGTGCATATGTGCAAGAACAATTGGTAGACATTTGATCAAGATTCGGAATGCATTTGTTCTTGTAAAGTTTTATTTAGTCTGGTCCCCATGCATAAATACTGACAGTAGTCACAGTACATTGAAATAAATAATGATGTATTTCCCTCAAAATGAACAAAAAATTATCCAGTTTGTTATACATGTAACATGGCTTCTTATTAATTGTTACATGAAAACAGTCGTAATTATGATTTAACTCTTTATAAATAATTAAGCTTTTATAAAAAGCATTTATATGCAATATTCAACAAAAAAAGTCTTGTACTTAAAGAAAGGAACTAATATACATAGTATAAGGAAAACAAATATCATATTATCTGATATGAGGTTTAACAGAAAAAACAAAACAAAAAATCAACTCAAAAAAATCCTTTCGATAATGAACTCAAAACATACACATGGAATGCAATGTAATGCTAGTATGTTGGCCGGAGCCTAAATCAAAAATAAATCTTTCATTGCAATGAAAAAGAATTTAAGGATTTTATAGAAATAATATTTGACATGCATGCATACAGCTGATGTTTCTTGCTATGTTATATCTTTTAAAGAGCAAAAATAAAATTTCACACATACACACTTATCTCCCTTACAAAATTTCCCCTTTTGTGGTAAAATGTTTGGGAAAATGAAACAAAAACACTTTAAAAAATTAATATACAAACTAAGATGAAGTTATGACTGATTAAGAGACTAATTACAGGTAAACTCAGAATTACTTACAAAAAAGGCAAAACATTCTCTAAAAATGACATAAAATGTTCCTAAAATTATCTTTCTCCTTCATTCATTTTCATTGCTTAATTTACAATGGTGGATGTTACCAAGGATGTCGCTTGGCAAAAGAAACTCGAAGTGAGGCTCCGCAGTGGGGACATTTAGGGTATGTCTTGATGTCCTTTGATGTCCAACAGGCACTTCTTATGGAATGAAAATATTATTTAAGCCCCAAAGGGCTTTAGGCACTGATACCTTATTACTTATATTTACATTTGTGACTTATTCATACTTTAAATTTGCCTGATTGTGACTTTTAACGTGTGAAATGCATTATTTTTCAAACCCACTTCGACCGTTTACCTGAAAATATTATTTATAAAAACGCTTGCTTTCAGTTTATGTAAAGGAAAACATTTGCAAAAATTATTCAGTTTCAAAAAGTAAAATTAATTTGTTGCAACTTGAAATATATTTTTGTGAATATGATATTTAGGATAGATATACTTTAAATGATCAAGCCAGCCCTGGCAATGTTTTGGGGATATTTAATGATACAACTGTAATAGGAGATGGTGAAAAAAGCTATAAAGAAGAGTTGAATCTCATTTCCAGTAATCTCCATACCAATAATCCAGTACCTTCACTTACAGTGCAATGGATAAAATTTGCTTAGGAACAAGCATTTAAATTAGAGATGTTCAAATGTCCATGTGCTTCATGAACTATGATGGCAGAGATTTAAATTATACAATTTCAAAAGTCTTGTAGTAAAGAAGAGGGAAATAGTCTCACCTGATTCCACAAGCATTACAGAGGGGTGTTCCATCATCAGCGTCTCTCCAGAGGGGGGTTCTATGGGTCCCACAGGAGGCACAGATCTTACCTGTAATATTGTTCAACAATGGTCATAATACTTTTAACAAGATGCAACATAATGGAGATGATGAACCAGAAAAGAATTTAAGTGTATTTATTAATAAACCAGAAGTCTCTGTCGAGACTGTAGCTCTACTGGTTTGTACTTATCAAAAACCATTGCACTATTTTATGTATCTTTGTGTAGTCTACTTGTGTGCCAACCTATTTTGAAATCAAACTAGAACTGTAGAAGGAGTAGCGTTTTTAAGGAATTTCACAGAAAATTACCGTTAATCGAAATCAGAAACAGATGCACTATTCTATGTATCTTAGTGTAGTCTACTTGTGTGCCAAGTTATATTGAAATCAGACCAGAACTGTAGAAGGAGTAAAAGAATTTCACAGAAAATTCTATTTTTAGTAACCATGGCAAAACCGTTGTTAAAAACTGATGCACTATTCTATGTATCTTTGTGTAGTCTACTTGTGTGCCAAGTTATATTGAATTCAGACCAAAACTGTAGAAGTGTTTTTAAGGAATTTCACAGAAAATTCTATTTTTAGTAACCATGGCAACACCGTTCAACAAAATCAAAAACCGATGCACTATTCTACGTATCTTAGTGTAGTCTACTTGTGTGCCAAGTTATATTGAAATCAGACCAAAACTGTAGAAGGAGTCTTTTAAAGGAATTTCACATAAAATTCTATTTTTAGTAACCATGGCAACAAAGTTCATCGAAATCAAAAACCGATGCACTATACTATGTATCTTAGTGTAGTCTACTTGTGTGCCAAGTTATATTGAAATCAGACCAAAACTGTAGAAGGAGTAGTGTTTTTAAAGAATTTCACAGAAAATTCTATTTTTAGTAACCATGAACACCGTTCATCAAAATTAGGTGTTTCTTTGTGTAGTCTAAAGTTATATTGAAATCAGACCAAAACTGTAGAAGGAGTAGCGTTTTTAAGGAATTTCACAGAAAATTCTATTTTTAGTAACCATGGCAACACCATTCATCGAAATCAAAAACTGATGCACTATTCTATGTATAGTGTATCCTTGTGTGCCAAGTTATATTGAAATCAGACCAAAACTGTAGAAGGAGTCGTTTTTAAGGAATTTCACAGAAAATTCTATTTTTAGTAACCATGGCAACACCGTTCATCGAAATCAAAAACTGATGCACTATTCTATGTCAGTGTAGTCTACTTGTGTGCCAAGTTATATTGAAAACAGACCAAAACTGTGGAATTTCACAGAAAATTCTATTTTTAGTAACCATGGCAACACCGTTCATCGAAATCAAAAACCGATGCACTATTCTATGTATCTTAATGTAGTCTACTTGTGTGCCAAGTAATATTGAAATCAGACTAAAAATGTAGGAGGATATATACGGTCAAACATAAGCTCTTCTGGTCTCTGACCAGTAGAGCTAAAAATGATGACAACAGCTTAAACTTAGAATAATCCTAAGTTTTAAAGCAATGCATGGTTCTAATCACAAATGTTGTAAGATAAACACAGTTTTGTAAGGGAAAACAGGTGTAAGATTTTTTGTGTATGGTGATACCCAGGCTCCCTGAACACCTCTGAACATCTGGCACTGACAAATGAACCTGCTTCACTAACTCTCTTTTAAATATGAATTTCATATACTTTCTATGCTTTTTTAGACCAATTTATTTAGATCATTACTTTGTCTTTACACAATTCAGAAGATTGCAGGTGAAAAATATTCAGAAAATCACCCGAGTAATGGGTATCCTTTGGGAATGGAATTGTATTTTCCTCATCAGAGCCACTCACAGAGTCCGCGTTGGAGTAGGAACCACTGTGCTTCCGTTTTCTGCAGGGCTGCTGCTTGTAGATCTTTACATTACTGAAAATATATACAGTCAAATCTCATTATATTTTCTTGATGGGATGAACAATAAACTTAAAGAAATCTGAAGATTCAACATACCAAGTTTGAATTAAGGTTGAACTGGATTTCCTTCTGATTTTGACGTATTCATGGTATTCTAGATATTTATGTTTGAGATACCAAAGTTATGATATATGTAACCTATAACTTATACCATGTAGTAACATATGATATAATATATATACGGTATATGTAAAAATATTTTGTATACCTGTTGTTTTATGATATGGAAAACAGACTCATTTTTACCAATGTTTTCTATCTACTCACCTGAAATGAGCTGATAGAGTGAGACTACAGTTTTTATTCTTTATTTCTGTGTGCAGTATTACAGTGGCCCCTCTGAAGTTTGGATCCAATCTTTGGGCACTTTTGACCGGTATTTGAAGTTTCCTTGATCTTTTTACCCTCCTTTCCTGACCTTCTGAGGTCTTTGGAAATTCTCTATCTGTCATAGGTTTCTCCTCTTCCTCTTCTAAATCACTTTGAGTGTTTTGGGAATCAAAAACAGATTTCCATAAAACAGGTAAATATTTGGAGAGAGGTACCCTGCTCAGATTTTCTCTTTCATTTTGGCTGTTCTCCTTTGACCTTCCAGTATCAAATGACTCTAAGACATTGGTCATATCAACAAGAGGTTGTCGCAAAGGTAATGAAAGCTGGGGGTTATTCTGAAGGTATCTTGAAGGAACATCAGAACTATTTGATTTCTCAGCCATGGGGAGTTGTAATATACTGCTTCCCAAATCTCTAATATTAACTGTAGGAAACTCATTGGGTTCCAACTTAATTGGTGGAAATTTGGCCACTGGGGGATTGACTTGCACATATTCACTTGCCACTTCTGTACTTGTTGCATATTCATATGGTTCTGTCTTTATGTTGCATGGATCCTGATTAACTGTTGAAAGATTTGTTGGTGGGAATTGAAGATGATCTAGCTGAAGTTTGGGGAAAACATTAGGCTTTGTTTCAGCAAAATCTGGAGGACTCTGACTGCTGAGTCTGAAAGAAAATACAATTTTATCTTAAGATTTTCTACATTGGATTTGTCTGCTTATCCTGTTGTGTAACCTGTCTATCCTATTGCCTAGTTATCTGTCCCACCGCCTACTTATCTGTCCCATTGCCTAGATATCTGTCCTGTCCCATTGCCTAGTTATCTGTCCCATTGCCTAGTCATCTGTCCCATTGCCTAGTTTTCTGTCCTACTGCCTAGTTATCTACCCCATTGCCTAGTTATCTGTCCTATTGCCTAGTTATCTGTCCCATTGCCTAGTTATCTGTCCCATTGCTTAGTTATTGGTCATATTGCCTAGATATCTGTCCTGTCCCATTGCCTAGTTATTTGTCCCACTGCCTAGTTATCTGTCCTCTTGCCTAGTTATCTGTCCTTTTGCCTAGTTATCTCTCCTATTGCCTAGTTAACTGTCCTCTTCCGTAGTTATCTGTCCTAGTTATCTGTCATATTGCCTTGTTATCTGTACTATTGCCTAGTTATCTGTCCCACTGCCTAGTTATCTGTCCCATTGCCTAGTTATCTGTCCCATTGCCTAGTTATCTGTCCCATTGCCTAGTTATCTGTCCCATTGCCTAGTTATCTGTCCTATTGCCTAGTTATCTGTCCCACTGTCATCTGTCTATTGCTTATTATCTGTCCCATTGCCTAGTTATCTGTCATATTGCCTAGTTATCTGTCCTATTGTCTAGTTATCTTTCCTATTGCCTAGTTATCTGTCTAGTTATTTGTCCTATTGCCTTGTTATCTTTCCCACTGCCTAGTTATCTGTCCCATTGCCTAATTATCTGTCATATTGCCTTGTTATCTGTCCTCTTGCCTAGTTATCTGTCCTATTGCCTAGTAATCTGTCCTATTGCCTAGTTATATGTCCTATTGCCTAGTTATCTGTCCTCACTATTGCCTTATCTGTCCTCTTGCCTTATTGTCCCATTATTATCTGTGTATTTAGTTATCTGTCCCACTGCCTATTTGCCTAGTTATCTGTCCATTGCCCAGTTATCTGTTTATATGCCTTATTGCATAGTTATCTGTCATATTGCTTAGTTATCTGTCCTATTGCCTAGTTATCTGCCTGTCCTATTGCCTAATTATTTGCCTGTCCCATTGCCTAGTTATCTGTCTTTTTGCCTAGTTATCTGTCATATTGCCTAGTTATCTGTCTTTTTGCCTTGTTATCTGTCTTATTGCCTAGTTATCTGGCTTATTGCCTAGTTATCTTTCCTATGGCCCAGTTATTTGTCTATCCTATTTTCTGTTCATCTGTCTGTCTTATAGTCTAGTTATTTGTCAGTCTACCTATCTTATTTGGTTTTTTGTCTGTCAGCCTGACTAATTATTTGTCTGTCTTATTGTGTAGTTATTACATGTACCTGCGTATTTAGTCTGTCTTATTGCACATTCATCTGTTTATACGTCTGTCTTATTCACTAGTCATCTGTTTATTGGTCTGTCTTATTCCCTAATTATCTGTCTGTATTCCTGTCTTAATTATTGACTAATTAAGCGGCTTAGTCCCCCTTCCTGATTTTTTTTTCAAATATATACATAATACACAATGAAATTTGGGGCTTATCTTTTTTGATTTAGCCCCTCCCTCTTTCAATTTGCTACCGACGCCCATGCATAGGAAAAATTTTTAAAATGGGGCTTAGATAAGGCTAGGGTAAATCAATTCATATTAATTAATAACAAATTAATGCTCTCTATTTCTCAAATCTAAGTCTATAATTTTTGTTTTATACATATTTTTTCAAAGTGTGTTAAGTGTCTTCATGGTAAATAAAAAATGTTGATATACACTCTAAACGCAATTGGATTTTTTTTTTTAGAAATGCGTTGTATTTGTCCTAAATCCGGCGCACTTTGAAAAAAAAAACATTCAAAGTGTGTTGCCACATCGCAAGTTCGAATCCCATAGAATACCCATCCCTCGGATTAGATCCCATGTTGCAGTAGGTACTGGCCCTGAGTGCCAAATGCTAAGATCTAAAGCAACCTTCGATCTAAAAGTGAACTCAATTTGAGTGAAAAATCCTCGAAAAGAACATATAACAAACAGACAGACAAACAAACAAATCCTGTATTTCTTTTAGTTAACTGTCTGTCTACGTGTTTTCGTCGTTTTGTCTAATTACCTAATTACCTGTTTATCTGTCTCTCTCATATATAGTCTACTAATCTGTCTACCCTTTTTTTAAGTATCTGTCTGTTTGCCTGATCTTATTAACAATGTTTAACTTTAAAAAACTCGAAATTTCAGTAATTTTGATTAAACATTGAGCATTCACGTAGGTTTAGATATTTCTATTAGAAACAATTCCTCACCGATATAGAAAAAAGTGTTTATTTAAGGGACTGTCGTAACTCATACCCGCCAAAAAAAGGCACGTTTTTTTTTTACTTTTTTTATTTTTTTAAATAAATTATTTTGATTTGCTGAATTAAGTGATTTTCCTTTAGTAATATGTGGTGACCAACGAACGCAATTCCCGTGTTAATGAAATGAGGTACCCAGTATTCGTAACTCCGGGTGTGTCCAAACGATTACAATTACCTGGAATGAGCGTGCTGATCCCCGAACCACGTGTGACGAAGTGAGTAGTTGTAAGTGTAATCTTGTAGATACGCCCTGATTGGAGTCACCTCCGGGAAATCGCTCAAGATGTCTTGTAACTTCTCACTCCCTGCCATTTCGAATCCGAAATCACACCATCTTCGTGGCGATGAAAGCATTGAATGAATACAATCAAACGCGATGAATGGGCTTTGGATCACAGTTTATTCATATGCTAATTCTAGTGTTCGTGGTATGGAGGAAGTGTTCCAAAAATAGGTTATTCATGCTTCAGCGATTCTTTCGAACCTACATGTTGTTTCTATAAATGCCAATTTCGTCAACTAAAAAGTAGGGGGAATGGGTTTTATTTCGAAATCTTTTTACATATTGTGAAATGAAAACCAGAATAGTACGGGTAGATATTGAATGAGATTCCAGCGTTAGGTCTTGTTGGATAAATCGAACACCCTTACTGTACATGTAGTCCTAAGTTCTCACAAATAATCACCAGTGCAGCCAACTTAATTACCATCAATGCTAATCGCAGAATTGAAATTGAAATTCTGGTAGATGATAATGTTTATCAAAACAAGGTGTTGCCATTCACTTTTCAAGTACCAGCATTACCTATTCGCGTTATGGTTTATATGATTAAAGGCAAAGTGCATGGACCACTGTTAATTTATAATTAATTCTACTGTTTTAAGAGACTGGTAGAAAGCCTCCCCGTAGTATACTAATGTTCCCATGTTTTTATACCCTGCTTGAAAAGTGAGAGGTAATATAGTGCTCGGGATGCCGTCCGTTTGTATGTGCGTCCTTCTGTTACGCTTTGGGATACCCATCTCTTATCCTCACCTCCTCTACCTCTTATACTTCTGAATGAGACTTTCAGAAAATCTTTGTTACATTGTGCCTTCGTGCACCTCCTATTTTACTTTTTGATCTGACACTTATTTCGGGTCCCCCAGAGCAAAACATGGAATTTACCACTTTAATCAAATGGGAGGCGGGGGGTATCATTCAGTGAGCTCGGTGCATGCTCACAGCACCTCTAGTTTCTTTCTTTCTAACTTGTTTCATTTCATATAGAGAGTGGCTTCATTTAGAATGTGTTCAATATTGCTAAAAGTAGAACTTTGAGATATATACCCCGGAATACGTATACGAGGGGTTATCAAAAAGTTCGTGGACTAGCGTCATAAACTTAAAACCGCTTTAGGCACATCAATGAAATTTTAAATATCAAGTTAACACCATCTTTTCTATCTAAAGAATAAACCATCAATCATAAAATTTATTTTTAAATAAATAAGTAATGTTTTTATAAGCAATGGTATGTCCAGGCGGCGCAACCTCGAACACGACGTTTTTTCGACCTAAGTGTATCTGAGAAAAACTCTTCTGATATGATCATTTGACATCCAAAAATCCTGTTCATTCTGGTATGTGTCGGGACACAATTGTTCCATAAAATATAAAATTTTCACTTATTCTGGATATTCTATGAAATTTTATCGTAAATTTTACACGGAATGTCCAAACAAAGGAGGCCTTGAAAGTGACGTCAAAAGTGGGGAGGGGTTTCCGTTTCCAACATTCTCTGAAGTTTTGCCACAGAAAATACTGATATAGACCAAAAATATGTTGAAACTGGCTAGGAAGAAATAATATGCATCCAGAATACTTGTCTTTTAATGTCAAAATAGATTCAGAGAGAAAAAGGATACACAGTTAAGGCCGATTTGCAGTCAAGGTGTGAAAAATCAATCACGTCAAAAAATGACGTTGATCATGTGTTGTAGATATTGAACAATATGCCAGCACAATCAAGCGCAGATCTCTCCCAATATATTAATCCATTTGGAATATTATATTCATTGAAGGCCACTGTTCATGACATTGTAAATTCATATAAACAAGGCGGGTTTAAATCCTTACTCAGCTCCAGGGAATCTCATCAAAAAAAGTGTATGAGGTAGAAGAAGCGGACATTGAAAAAACAATGACGTTATCGGACGTCATGAAAATAAACGACGACAGCGCCGGGTGATCATATAATGTCGTTTTCATTTTATAATAATTTGGCAAATAATGAACGTACCAGGCTAAATTTTTCAACATTTCTTTTTTTTTGTTTTGTTTTATGTCCTATATAAATTTTAAATGCACAGACTACATAGTTCTTATTTTATAGCCTCAGTCCACGAACTTTTTGATAACCCCTCGTACATGTATGTGTTTGTAAATGATATTTATATTCGTGGTATTTTTTATGACAGAGTGCTTTTCTTTCATGATGTTTTGTTCAGATTATTTGTAAATACCGGGTATGTGCTAAAAGAACACATAGAATCGATGAAACAGAGCAAAAAAAAATTCTTGCACTGGGGGTGCGGTTGTTAGTTAGAAAATATTCGACAAGAGAGGGGGGTGTCCACAATCATTTTTAATGGATGTAAAATTTCTCTTAATATTACAACATGAATTTCGTGTTATTTTGTGACATATTTTTTCCTACTGTTTATATCTAATTTATATAAGATCTTATACAAAGAACATCATATCAGATTCTTACTTCTCCCTCCCACCAAGTGACTCGAAAACCAATTTAATGGAACCATAGTATTGAAAGACAGTTTGCTTTTTAAGAACTACACTTTAAAAAAAAATCTATCTAGGATAATCATAGTATACATTCCACTGTTCTGTTTATGATAAAAAAAAAAACATCTTTGAACCACAGTATTCAGGGGCGGATCCAGGAATTTAAATCCTAACGGGGGGGGGGGGGGGATCTGGGTATTGCATTGAAGTCCTTACTTATGCAGCACTATACCTTCAACACCTGCATACGGAGTTTATATACTAGTATCTCAGTTGATTCGATACGCAAGAGCATGGTCTATGTATGAACAACTTCTCAAACGATGTAAATTACTGACAAATGAATTGATGAAACAAGAATATCATCAGTCTCGTTTAAAGTTATTTCGTTAGTTCTATGGTCGACCTTGTCATCAAATACAATTTATCATTGCGTCAACTGCTGACTGACGTTTTTCATACTAATTCTTAGTCCATTATCTATACACTGAATTGACGAGGGATTTTTCCGTTATTTCCCGATCATGACAAGGAGCACACGGCGAGTGTAACCGGTCGGCAATTTATCAGATGTTTTGGAGGTATTTGTATTTGCTCTGCTCCTATTTTGTATTGTTTTATGGACTTTTGATCTTGACACTGTTCGTTATCTCCATATGTTTCATTTCTATCCTAAATGTTTCGAATCAATAGCAGAGTTTTTAAATACGTGATGTTTATGTATGGATAGAGATGTATGTCTCTTTACAGGAAAGAAACCTTTATATCAGTGGAGGGTGAAACTGAATTTTATTTTAAAATATTTAGCCCACCCACCAAAAAACAATACTCATCTGCCAATCAACAAGTATATGCATGTAGAAAGCATGATGATTCTTAAAAAAAATCTCGCAACTTATTAAACCTTCACACTGTCTTTTTAGCTCATGACAAGGCTCAGGAGCACAACTACTGGGCCAATTTTGACCAAACTTGGTACAAAGCATCCTTACATAAAGGGGACTTTAAATTATGAAAATGAAGGGCCAAGTCCCCTCACAAGGGGAGATAATCAAGAAAAGACAAAAATAGGGTGAGGTCATTAAAAAATCTTCTTCTCAAGAACCACTGGGCCAGAAAAGCTGAAACTTATGTGGAAGCATTCTGGCAGTGTAGATTCTAAATTGTTAAAATCATGACCCCCGGGGATAGGGCGGGGCCACAATGGGGAATCAAACTTTTACATAGAAATATATAGGAAAAATCTTTTAAAATCTTATAATAAAGAACCACAGGGACAGGAAATAAGAAACTTATGTGAAAGCACCCTTAGGTAGTGCAGATTCTAAATTGTTAAAATCATGACCCCCGGGGATAGGGCGGGGCCACAATTTTGTGGGCCAGAAAAGCTGTTTTAGTGCAGATTCTAAATTGTTAAAATCATAACCCCCGGGGATAGGGCGGGGCCACAACGGGGAATCAAACTTTTACATAGAAATATATAGGAAAAATCTTTAAAAATCTTCTTCTCAAGATCCACTGGGCCAGAAAAGCTGAAACTTAGGTGAAAGCATTCTTAGGTAGTGCAGATTCTAAATTATAAAAATCATGACCCCCGGGGATATGGCGGGGCCACAATGGGGAATCAAACTTTTACATAGAAATATATAGGAAAAATCTTTTAAAATCTTCTTCTCAAGAACCACTGGGCCAGAAAAACTGAAACTTATGTGGAAGCATCCTGGGGAAGTGTAGATTTTAAATTGTTATAATCATGACAACCCGGGGATAGGGCGGGGCCACAATTGGGAATCAAACTTTTACATAGCAATATATTGGAAAAATCTTTAGAAATCTTCTTCTCAAGAACCACTGGGCCAGAAAAGCTGAAACTTATGTGGAAGCTTTATATCGTATCTAAATTGTAAAAGTCATGACCCCCGGGGGTTGGGCAGGGCCGCATTGGGGAATCAAAGTTTTACATAGAAATATATTGGAAAAATCTTTAAAAATCTTCTTCTCAAGAACCACTGGGCCAGAAAAGCTGAAACTTATGTGGAAGCATCCCAGGGTAGTGTAGATTCCAAATTGTCAAAGTCATGACCCCCAGGGGTTGGGCAGGGCCATAATGGGGGATCAAAGTTTTACATAGCAATATATAGGAAAAATCTTTGAAAATCTTTTTCTCAAGAACCACTGAGCCAAAAAAGCTGAAACTTAAGTGGAAGCATCCTGGGGTAGTGTAGATTCTAAATTGTAAAAATCATGATCCCCGGGGGTTGGGCGGGGCCACAATGGGGAATCAAAGTTTTACATAGAAATATATAGGAAAAATCTTTTTTGCAAGAACCACTGGGCCAGAAAAGCAGAAACTTATGTGGAAGAATCCTGGGATAGTGTAGATTCTAAATTGTTCTAATCATGTCACCCCCGGGGGTAGGGTGGGGCCACAATGGGGAATCAAAGTTTTACTATGTTAAATCAAAGCATCCTATGGTAGTGTAGATTTCAAATTGTTTAAATTATCATCAGTTGGGTAGGGTGGGGTCACAACATGTATAACAAGGGGGAATTCTGGTAAAGAACGGAAGTTCAAAGCTTCTCAGGTGAGCGATGTGGCCCATGGGCCTCTTGTTTGACATGGACTGTGTTTTTTTCTTCTCCAGAGGCTCTGGCCACTGTATGTGACTAAACACTAAACAACGGGATATTGTGTCCATAACATCAGTCTTTGACCGTGACTTTTGGACTCTAAAATTACATTGGTCAATTTCCTTTCACATCAAATAACTATCTCTGCTGGGGAATATGGACTGAAAAATAATTTTTTACACTATGTACCCTAAGCACAACACAGTTATAAACTCATCATTTTTCCCCCATGACCTTTTGACCCTCAAATAAATAGGATTCATCCTGGTCAAATCCATTGCTTTTGATAATTTGTGACAGAAATGTCAAACCAGATCCATCTGTACAGAAAGTTAAATATAAATGGACATACTGTGTTAAAAACAACACTGTTGATATGCTATCCTTGACCTCTGGATCCTCAAGCAAGCAGGGTTGTAGCCCTAGCTATCTGCCATCTCTAGCAAGTTAGAGATTAAAAAAGATAAAATAATGTTCCATATATTGTATGCCTAACATTGTCAGGGATATAAAGGTGGGGCAAGAAAGTAAACAAAGAAACAAGTAGCTTAAAACTTTTTAATATATTCAGTAGTACACATTTCTCACAATTAAAACATCATTCATCACTTTGACCACCACACAAGCAGAAACTGTTATCAATACAGTCCTCGATCAAACAATTCAGTCTCACAACATCTCGTTGCAAAATAATTTTAACATCTTATTTTGTTTAATGACTTTCGTAAAAATATTCATTGCATTGTGGAACAGAATAATTTGTACCATTGATACTCATTTGCATGATGTTTTTTTTTTAAAGAGTTTATTTAAAATATTTTATTCTCTACAAAAGAACTGTGGAATGAATGTTAAATAAATAGTGCATATTAGTACATGTACTTGCACATGAAGTATATTTACATAGACTATTATCTTCATGAAACATGATCAGTGTTTTTTCATCTTACAGGGTCAATATGAACAGAATGCCAGAAAAAGACAAAGACTCATTTCGCAAAAATGATGCTCATCATTCCATAAAACTACTACAGTGTAGTATATATAAAATGTCTTACACACTTTACCACAATTCTGAATTTCCCTTTCAATAAAACCTTGTCATTCAATAAATTATATTGTATGAGATTCAAAATATACCATGTTCCTTTTTCTAATGACTTAACTTCATTTAAAATGATTTCACTCCATTCTGCAATACCAAATTACTTGCATTAAAACCTTCTTTCACAAGACCACCCCCCTCCCTTAAAATTAAAATAATAAGTCTAATGTGAATAAAATTTGTTTAAAAATATATGCATATCTACTTTGTGGACATACACAATATAGCTTTGAATTTAATTGACTTATTCTGTGTACAATTTACAACCTCCAATGACTAAACCTTTTTGCAATGCAGAACATCTCCTTAAAAAAATGAGAAAATGCCTGCTTAAACTATGTTTTTGTCAAATTTTTCTAGGAATCAAAAAGATTTTCATCATTTGATATCTGCTTGAAACTCCTAGTAATGTATACATTTTTTGTTGAAAAAAATCTGATGATATGTAGGCTGCATACTTCTTTACACACTTTTTTTCGATTCAGTTAAAAAACTTTTATGTGAAAACTTTATGTGAATGTTGAAGTAGTTGTGCATTTCAATATGACAGTGTCTTTTGTCATGGTTATACATATAAATTTTGGATTAAGGGTAATTTGAAATAGATCACTTTGATCATTTCAAAGCAAGGACCTTGAGAGCCATACTTATCTATTAGAAAAGTTACTAAGGATCACCAATATTTGTGCAATCTTATTTTTGTGAGATTATCATTTGATATTTATGAATTAGACTTTTCACAAATTTTGGTTATTGCTGAATATAATCTTTCATAATGGGAATATAGACCGCAATAGAATTTTCACGAGCAAACAATCACTGGTAATTATGTAAAAAAAATTCTCACGAATGAAAAGTGATTCACAGTATATCAGTAAAAAGACACCCTGTTTAGATACCTTTTTCTGAAAAATGATTGATAGAACTATATGTTTATCCACAGATAAATCCCTTGTGAAAAAAAAAAAAAATAAACAAACAAAATCATCTCTCCCATAAGTTTGGCATCATATTCACCATTTCTGCTTCATTCAGTCACACTATGAGGTTGTTATCAGACAAGTCACACAGAGTTTAGAAGGTCCAATGCAGTCATGGTGACAAAATGCCCCACATTTCTTACACATGATCATTGCTTTCAAACTACAAGCACAGCTAGCATTTTCACCCCCTGCCAAAGCACTGGTCAAGATTGCAGTAGGCAGAACAATTTTCGTTGTGCCGTTTCCTGTTGATGAAGGAACTGTGACAACTGAGGCCTGGTTGGTCAAAGTTTTCCCCAGTTGTGCCTCCTTTTTCATCTGACTGACCAGTTGACTCGCGCTACTGACAATGACCCTTGACACTGTTGCTGCAGGTGCTTGTGGGGGTTTAGCAGATGATGATTCAGGAGCAGCAGTTACTGGTGTTTGTTGAACCATGACTGAGTTACCCTCTGTACTGCTGGCCTCAGGGGTTGTTGAGGAGTCTGCAACTTTTGACTGAGAAGTGCTGGGCTCACCAGACATTGGTTGTTGGACTCGGACAATCTTCTGCCTTTGCTGATTCTGGTGTTGTTGTTGCAGCAAGTAATGGAGATGCTGCTGAGAAGAGCCGGCTTCTACTCTGTTACTACTTAATCCCACACTAGCTGATCTGGATACAGCTTGTACTTGAACACTTGCTGGGTTAATTTCATTCTGGGGAGGAGCACTGGAGGCTCTTGAGGGCTGAAGTGATTGCATAGTCACTAAATTGCTTCCAGGAGCAGAGTTCAAAATCTGTACAATACTAGAATTACCAACTGCTGTGGTTGGAATTCCAGAGGGAATAAGAAATTTGGCATTTGATCCTGGAACCGTTACCACCCTAGCTGTTGTTAGCTGGGGCTGTAATGTAGTCGGGGGTTTCGTCACACGCACAACAAACTGTTCTGATGCTTCTGAATTACTAGAAGCCAAAGTCTGTAAACTGGAGGAAACTGGGAGAATACCAGAGATTGAAGGAAGAGTTGTCATATTTTCAGAAGCAGGAGGGTTGGCAAATACAACTTTTGAGGCACTTTTTGCACTCTGAGTCAACAATGCAGGGGCTGGTGGCTTTGGATCTTGTTTTAAAATAGCAACAGGTTCTGTAGTGGACACAGGAGTATTGATTTTAACTTTGCCATCTGCATTGACTTGATATGAGAGTCCTCCTGTTTTCTTTATCACATCTTTACAAATCTGTAAAGATCTTTTCAATTTGATCCCGTCTTTTGTTTCCTCGGGAGGTTCAGGAACATTGGGATTGGGAGGAGAAGACGGTGCCTTGCTGGGGATACTTCGCTGTCGGCCATGAAGGATGTTAGGGACCTGTCTTGCCACTGTTGCACTTGGGAATGTCAATTTTTTCACAGTTGTGGGAGCATTTACTTCTTGTGGTTTTCCTTGATTTCTCATCTGAATTTTAGCTCTGGTCTCAGCTTTTATTTGGGCAAGAGTTCTAGTCTGTCTCTCGATTTGTACAGGTGCACCTCTCACTGCATTTGTCTGGACTTTGATTTGTGCGAGAGTTCTAGTTTGGGATGACATATCTTGGGATGTTTTGGGGGGAGAAATGTGTGTTTGGGATCTCGGAGCGGAGTAAATAGTTTGTTGCATCTGTGAAAGAACAGGTGAGGTAGCCGTGCTTAAGAGGGAGACTTGTTTTGGCTGGTTCACACCTGGACTGGTATCTATTGTCACAGGCCTGGTGATTTTTGCCATCTGATTTGCTGTACACACTTGAATAACAGTCTTCAGAGGAGAGTGTACTGGGGTTACACGGTTTTTCTTTGAGGGACTCTCACCTCCATCCTCATTCTTAATATCACCCGATAGAGATCTTTTCAATGTTTGATGACGCATCACACTTTTGTCACTGCGACTCATCACAAATTCGGATTTATCATGAGAAATTTTCAACAAGAGTCCACTTTGAGATGAAGTTTCACTAACATATGTACTGTTAACCACAGGTTGTGACACAGTCTGTGATATCTTCTCCTGTTTGATTAATGTAGACACCTTTGTTGTGGATTTTTTCAGTGCTGGCTTGATTTTCATTTTGGGGATAGGAGGTTGGGGAGGGGGAGATGGAATATCAGCCTTTGGGACAGCCTGACCACTGAACCTGTTTTCAAAGAAAATATTGTAAGAAAGCTGCTTAGGAAATTTGAAAGAGAAATTATACAATTTCAGGTATCCAGTTTTATCAATTCATTTTACAATTTAAATAAACCAAATTTTAATAGTGCATGAGTTTGTTCCATAACTAAAACTCAAATGACTCTCACAGAAATAAAAATGATTTTTTTTATTTACCTCTTTCCCCACACTGGTTCAAAGTGCTTGGCCTGAAAAATCATAATGGTCATTTATTAAATGAATAACATTGTCAGAATTGATCTTCATTTATTCAGTCTTGTGCCATTTTTTCAGAATGAAACAAATCATAAATTGATTACTAAATTATGACTCACCTTCCAAGGATCTAGTTTTGTTTGTTCCTTTTCTTCATCTTGTTTCAATCGTAATTGATTTTCTGGAGTAAATTCACCTAAGAAAAGAAAATAATTCTTATTTGATTACCTTAAAATTGAAAGTGTTTGGAAAACTTGGTTCAACTGGACAATTTGGCATATTTTGTGGTCTTGCAGGGGTTCTTTAATAGCATATGAAATCTAGGGCATTGCTCTTAGTTTATTACTGGGGTGTCAATGTGTTTTTACAGATCTTACAATAAAAAGTTAGATAAGTGACAAGTACACATATACTGACACGCAAAAGAAACGCAACACCCGACTTTATGGAGAAAAAATATGTAAAGTGAAAAATTTTGTATCTTAAAATTATGAATATCTTCAATTTGGTAAACATCGGTAATTTAACGGTTGAACAATTTCCATACCATAACCGGAAGTAAATTTTGAGTCTGCTTAACAGAAATCAAAAATTGCATGTTTAACAAAACATTTGGCAATATTATGGAGTTTTAAGGTTTTTTTACTGTTCATCATAAGTAATGCAGCAATATTTCAAAAAATAAACTCTCCTTTCATTTCCCGTAACGATGCTAAGGCTACTTGAAAATGGCTTGTGTACGCAATTCCATTGCTCTAGCTGGAAAATTTCAATGTACAAGTGATGGAGAGTTGCTGATGCGAAATTTCACTACATTATGCCTCAACAGGGTCTTACGTATCATATACATTAAGGACATTTTTGTACCCGAAGTCCAAGGGTCGCCACGCTGCTCTAAATTAGAGAAAATTCGACCTAATCATCTGAAACACGGGCATTTAAAAATGCCAAAGGATAATTCCCTCGCTCAGATCTCGATATTAATTAAACTATTGTATCGTAGAAATTAAACTGCAATTGTTGTTTAGGGCAGTCTAGTGCGTTTAACTTGAATGGCTGGGAGGGGGGTGTTTTAACAGTCATCATATTTTACTTAGTAAAGTAAACAGATAAACATTTATGATTTTTATCAAATCTATGATGTTCTGAAAAGTGAGTTAAGACTTACTTTATTCGCATTTGAAAATCATTGAGATAAAAAATCAAACATTTGTAGATTACTGCTAGTTGCGTTTCTTTTGCGTGTCAGTATATATACAGGTAAAGATCCCCAATAAATAACATTTCAGTTTCCCCAAAAAACACTTTGATGAAAACTGTTCCAGTAAAACATAACTGATTCCTAGTATAAGTGTACAAACCTTCTGATAACCTCTCCCTCCATTCTTCACAAGCCTTATTGAAGAATTCATTGTTAAAAGCAGTTGTGCTCATCCTAAAACAAACACAATAACAATGAATAAGCTAACTTTAAGAACACTGGGAAGAGTTTGATAACAAGACATTCAAGGCTAAACATTAGGGCATGTCTGACCAATCCAGACTAATGTTTGGTCTCGTTTAGTTAATTTTTAAAATATTTCATTTCAAACGCAATGCTAATAAGACTAATACAAACTTCAACACATAGTGACTTTGTTTGCACTTTGTAAAAGAGAAACTAATCAAATTGATGTCACATTATTTAACCTCAAGCTCGTGTACAGAAATTTACACCTGACTTGCTACAAGGTTCAGGTCTTGAGAATTTTTTTTCTAATTTAGTCTGATGTAAAAATTTGATCCCTTGTTATGGCAACATCTAGCCCCCAGGAGCACGGTTTGAACAAGTGAAGTAAAGTAGTTGTCAGTAACTGTATCAACTGATTTAATTCATTTCAAATTTAAAAGTTGAGGCCTGACTTCTTAGCCATAAAACTTTGGTGAGCTCACTTTTGAACTCTCAATTTTCCACAATAAAATCCTTTTGTAAAGGTGAAAATGAAATCAAAAGTATCATCTAAGTATTTATGGCCCTGGAGCCATACTGGACATACTTCATGAATTACCCAACTCTGAATTTCTGAAACTTGGAAGAAATTTATATGGCCTTTGATTTATTTTCCATTCCACAATATTCTTAATGCTTGAAACCCACCTGAATTTGCTTTCCGTTTCCAGAATTCTGTCACATTCTGGAAGGAGTTGAAGAAGTTTGTACTGGTAATGTACAGGTAACAGATTAAAAGTAGATCTACCAAACAGAGCCTGCAAACAGATAGACACATCTGATGGTAATGTACTGATAACACATTAAACGTGGAGGTATCAAATAGAGCCTATATACAAAGAACAAGTGCTTGTATATCTCACTTTTTAAAAACTCAAATACACCAAGAATCAAAAATCCTCGTACCCGAAGGTTGGTGTTGACCAGAATGGAGTCAGGAGTCTCCAGATCTATACACCCCTCCTTGGTTTGGGCAATCTGTGCTGCATGACTAAGCTTTCTGTTTCTACTTTTTCTTGGCTAGTGAAGAAAAAATGAAATGCATCTATAAATTAATTCATTCATTAAAACTTACTGCATAAAGTATGCATGAGACTCACAGGCCTCGACAATCATCCCTAGTAAGATGTCTGAATACTGTCCAACAGACTTAAATTTTACAATTTTCAAAAGTGCTCTGGCATTTTTTAAAAATAATCATGCAAACATTTCTTAAATGTTGTCTACATAACCATTAGTTGGGTTGCAGTTTTCGTTTTTTTTCAAGAGAAAAGGGACATAAAAATAACAGTCATTGGTTAAAATCACACTTGAACAGATACATAATTCAAAACAATGATAACATAGACCTTTTAAGGCAGATACATGTATTTTAGCAAAATCACAACACAATTCCGAGTGTCACTTGTGTACCTTCATACTTATGCCGGGGATACCAGCTAACATTTCCCTCATGGTTTGAGTTTTCTGGAAGCCTGACAATCCTGGAGATCTCTCAGACGAGTCACTCTGGTTGTCATCAGAACTGTGGTTCACACCATTTTCTACCCTTGTAAAAGTCACCTTTGTTGTTTCCTTTGCCTTTTCATCTGCCAAAAATTAAGTTTGGTATTGCTTTATTTTAACATTAAAAAGACATGGATTAAACATTTCTGCAAAGTAAAAAATGAAAGAATGTTGCAAATAAGCTTCTAAAAGCTCATTTGTACATTTTATAAAAAGTTAACATTTTGTTTAACCACCAGTGATTTTTATAACTATTTCACTGCTATATTTTACATCTTGGGATTGTCCGTTATTTCATGTACCCCTGTGGTTAGTGTCCACTTAGCTTATGTTATGTTATGTTATTGTAACATTAGTCATGAAATAATTTATAAATTAGTTTGTTTTACCTTCTTTAGGAGGTGGTATAGGTTTAATGATAATCCTGGGGAAGTCAGGTCTCTTCTTTTTCTGTTGCCTCATGCTCCTCCTGAGAGATGTGCTCTCCGTCGAGGAGTTTGTTCCGTTGTCCAGGGTCTCAGAAGACATGGCTGAACTGCTCTGGTCTTTTTCGTCCACTACTGATAGTATCTCCTCTTCATCCGATTCAGTCTGGGGTATTGTCTTGGAGCCTTTTGGTAGCTTTACATACATCACTGAGAGAAAAAGAATGAACATTAGATACATGTAATGGTTTATTCGTAACTGGATAGCCACAGTGATGTCATAAAGAAGAAGAAATGATGGCAGCCATTAGCTAGTCATGCATATTAATTTTATGTGTATTTGGTATTCAACATTTTATTTAGGCTATCTAAATTTAATTAACTGGTTCTCAGGCCAATTTTCTCCAAAACAGATGCGGGAGGGCGGCATTTTATTTATCATTTTATTGGCAATAAAGTAGATGAAGGAGGTATTTTTTTTAATTTTAATTTTCGAATTTTCTTTAACATAAAGATAATTTTTTTAATCACAGATATACTTTTCATTTCTGGTCAAAATTTCTGCTTTATCCATTGCTTAACAGCGTTTAAACATCGTAGGTAATGTCCTCGAATGTATTTTCAAACGAAGTAGCCAAAATCTCATTGCAAATAGCTACCGGAAGTGTTATTTGAATACTAAACTACGAAACAAATGAGGTCGAAATTTTTTTTCCCGGATTGGTCTCCACAATACCAACTTTTTATTTTATCAAAAATACAATAAAATCGGCAATGCGGCTACCTCAAAACGGATGCGCGCGGGCCTGAGAACCAGGATTTCAATTTTATATGGCCTTAATTGTGGTGCATATTTCTAAATGAAAATAGCTGTTTTTTAAGAAAGAGTTGATCAATCTTATTTTTTCTAAAAACTAATAATGTCTCTTAATCCTGATGAATATTTGTCTTTATTTTAAAATGAGTAATTTAACCTCCTGGGCATTTACCATTTTCCTTTCTTCTTTCCTTAAAAGGTTTTTCCTTGTCACTTTCTTCTCCTATATCCTCTGTAACCTCTTGTACACTTGAGCCAGCTGGCCTATCGCTCTGTTAAGAGTAACAATACATTTTTTTATAACATTACATGTACCAATAAGTGTATATTTCAATTTAAAAGCAATCAATGTACAGTGTATAAAGTTTTATAAATCAAAATTTCATATGCATGTTAATAGAAATATAGAACATAATTTTACAGACTGTCCTTTTTATGCTAGTTTAAAACTGACTTTTCTCAATACTATATATATTTTGTAGAAAATAAAGCATTTTTCTGGCAATCAATAGAAATTAATTTTAAAAGTAATCTTCATGGTCATGTACATACCATTAATCCATACACACCAGATCTTCCTTCAACTTTGTAAAATACAGCCTCCTTACCGCGGGAATAGGCATGTAAACAGGAATTAAGGCAAGCTAAAGGAACGGAACCACTGTAATGTAAGAATCTATGTATTAACACCAGTAATTCACTTTTTCACATATTTTAATTTGTTGTCCCTCCCAAAGAGCATAACGAGAAATTAAAAGTTGTAATAAACTAGAGGTTTCTGATAAGACAGTCAGTCAAACAACTTGAAGTAGTAAAAGAAATCTAAGAAAACAGTTGTATTTTAACTAATTCCACCCAGAAGAAGTACATGTAGTATGACTGATGTGCGACTGCTATGTTTTCATTAAGCTAAAATTATTTACGCTGAAATAGCCTTTATGTATATACATGCCTGTTATCAGCTTACAGAAATTAAATTAAAACCGCAGGAGTAGTATCCAAGTAGCAATCTGAATACAGACTCTTATCAAACAGCAGGATAGATGGACACAGTCACAATATCAATAGCTCCTTCGAAATCTGATGATGTATACTTTATCATATACTTTTACTTATTATACCTAGATACTTTGTTGCAGCTTGGAATTTGGATAATCTAGGCAAAAATAGCATTTTCATGTTAAATACACAAGTTTCATGTAATTTTAGTAAAATATCCAAATTCTTGTACTCTGAGAATACAAACCTCATAAGAACTCTTTGAAAATTTACCTTATATCTTTTAAATTGTCTTCTTGAATTGATTTTAGTATTGCCTTATGGCTCATAGGTGTCTGTTTATATTTCTCCAAGACCTGAAATTATACATATACAGCATACTTTAAATGTCTGTGTCCATGTTGATTGAGGCAAATTTTGTACTTCAAACAATTGAAAACTTTTCCCTCAAGATCATAAATGGACTATCAGGTTTAAGTGAAGTATATGTAAAATGAGAGAGATTGCTAACTGAACTATAACAAAGTTTTCATCTGCCTGAGAAAGACATACTTTGGATTAACCAATAAATTTTCAATACAATGGACAGCGGAAGGGGGGGGGGGGGCGGTTACAGATCTAAAGATCACACTTTCTGTCCACATTGCTGCCTGCCTAAAAATGAAATAAAGGAATGCTATGCCGTGTGGCACAACCTGCAAACCTTCACCAAATTTTCATACCATAAGGCCATCCTTAAAAAATTGTTTTTTTGCGACCGACTCACCAAAATCCACCCTACTGGATTTTTTTTATAGGTTCAAATTTTTTTTTTTTTTTTTACATATCCATTTTTAATTTTATCCTATTACATTTTTACGGTGTGCACTTGTAGACGCCGTTTTTAAAAAAGAACTGATGTGTTCTGATATTTGAACAATAAAAGATTGGATTCAAGACAAATGCCTTAATTCTCTTGTTTGATAAGTAAGTTAAAGTGAAATCTAAGACATAGTTAATACCTCTATATAATCAAAATTTAATTCTGACTTTTTGTCTCCAAAAAAAAAAAATAAGCCTACCTACCTACCCACGCCTAAAATGATGAGGCGCGTTACCGCAAAATAAAATATTTTTAAGGATGGCCTAACAACAACTAAGATAAACACTTACTTAAAAAAAATCTGATTCAAATGATTACAGTAATGTTTAATGAGTAGTTATTTATAGGGTATGGATTATCAATTTATTAATATGTTTTACGGTGTGACCATTGGGGCGAGCGCAGTCCTATACACAGCTTACAGTTGAATGTCAATCCGCACGAGACAAAGTGTAGACTGTGACGTCACATAACGTCAGAATTTACAGAGACAGCTAAGCACCTGGTTAAACAAGACTACAAGTCTGGTGCAATATTTTAATAATAAAATAAGGTGTAGAGTAGATGAAAATATTTTTTGTTAAGTTTAAGCTTTGTGGAAATAAAGAAAAGTAAACATATCTTGGTATAGAACAATTATTCTTGGTCTTTTGTATGTTTGAAAATAAATTCACATTGAACCTTGGGAGCGAAGGGATTCTTGGAATGTTGCACAGGAAAATTTGCCTGACGTATGTACAGATTTCATTCCAAATTTCCCCTGTTCTTACACGCCAGTCTATTAAGCTCGCTTAATCTTGAGCTTTAAGTCATTTGACCACAAGAAATTGAACAAAAATTTTGACATTTTTTTTTTGTTTGAGGAAAAACAAAATAAAACACTGTCAAATTTAAATGTACAAAATAAATCAGAGTCACCCTTGCTATAATGGTTGCATTATCCAACATATTTATTAGAAGATACAATTTGGCAAATTACAAAAGAAGTGACACAAATTAAATCTTCATTAGTAGTACCATTGATATGATGATTTGATTACGACATATTTTCATCATTGTCCTTTGAATTTATATATTACTTCATGCAAAATGTGTATGCAATACAAAATATTTCATTTTTGTCCAGGAACAATAATTTCTTCCTACCAATGATAAACAAGTATCATTGCAAACCAAATTACTGAAGCGATGCACAAAATCAATATCATGCATATATCTAAATTTTTCGATAACATGAGAATTATGCATAATTATGATTTGACTAACTGGCACATCCACCACGCACCTACATTGACCAATTATAGCATTCATCCACCTGACATTAAAAAAATTGGCATACGCCTAATGTAATCAATATATGGGGGATTTTCATCTTACAAGTTTAGCTGCTTCAGCCCATGTTCTTGACTTCTTCTTTACTTGCTTATCTGTCTGCATTATTTAAGAGATTTCATATTTATCAAATTTATAAACATTCAGTACAAAAGATTTTTTTTATCAACATCAAGCGCCATTTTGGAAATTAATCGTTCAGAACGAGACAGTCATAACCGGATAAAAACGGAATGTTCGAAATATGAAAAATACTTTGATGATTAAATCACAGAAATACAGAAATATTTTATCATCGTTTTGTTTTTATTTTTAAAAAAGAAAAATTTTAAAATCATTTTAACTGACATCCAATCCATGTAGCTTTTTTCAATCATTTATCTACATTCTGGAATAATCACCTATTTTCTCTCTCGCAACTGTACTCCATTTTTAGCAGCAGTCCAATGAAATTCAACGATACTAAAACTGCTTGGAAACTAAAATATGGAGGACAAGATGGCATAAACAATGAAATTAATGAATTTTTAGTTTGGAAATAATGTAAAGTACGTGGTAAAAGAAATGTATTTTAATTCAAAATGACAGTCCATATATATCTTTTGTATTTACCCAAGTACAGTTGTGCATGGATAAAATATTTTAAAAATAAAAACCCTTTTAATAGCATATTTTATGATATGATGGCGTCATACTCATGATGCTGTAGCTTTTTGTTGTCAGACCTGGAGTGTCATTTCTTATTGGCAAAGAAATAAGCTACATATCATAAAACATCATTTATTTATGTTATGTTACACTTGTTACTTTTAAGATTAGATTACATGATGTCCACACCAAAAACAAATAGTGGCTGCAAGAATCTTATTTTGTGGACAATAGTTACATGTAATTACTGTATGTGTACTTATTATAGTGGGCTTCATATTTTAGCAGCTTTGGTGTGGATAGCGATGAGCTAATTCATGAAAACCGCTCGGGATTCTTTAATATGTTTTACGGCGTGACCGTTGGGGTGAGCATAGTTGTACCATCAAAAACACTTGAAAAATTGATCAACCACTTCAAACATCAAACCGCACGAGACATCTCGACTAGCTGTGACGTCAAACGACGTCACGGAGCTCGTCGGAGCTTACGGAGACAGCCGAGCATCTGATTGAAATTTGAAACTAAAGACCTTGTGCAATTTTGGTTGAAAAACATTGCAGATTTATTTTTTGTTTCTTCGAGAGATTTCTACAAAATGAAAGCCTTTTATGCTTTACGTTATTATTTATTTGTTCGCGCAAAGGACATTGGGTAGTAAAGGAATTCTGGGAATGTTTCGGAGAAAAATTTGCCTGACGTATGTACAGATTTCAATCCAAATTTCCTCTGTTCTTACACGTTAGTCTATTGAGCTCGCTGCGCTCGCTATAAATACACCACACAGAACATCCTTGCAAGCCAGGGGTCCTAAGTCAACATGTTGCCGTTAATTACCCCTGGCATATTTCATTCAATATTTGTGGGCTGATTTTAGAAACATCTTTCGGAAAATTTGCAAAACTTGATTGTTTTTCTTATCTCTCAAGCAATTACATTAAGCCATTCTATGATAAACAACTTGTAACATGTGCATTTTAGGTGCCAGCTGAATCCTTATCTGACTATTTTTGAAAGCTTTAATTTGATTAATGCTTCTCAGTAAGAGAAGCAAGCCCATGGATATTGAATGAAATACAGCAACGTTGACTCAGGACCCCTGGCATGTGAGGATGAACACAGAAAGGAGTAGCGCTAATTCATGATTATGCAAACGTCCCTACACCAAGTATTTGTGTTAAATTTGTGCTAGATTTTAAATACATCAATTTATGTACACATACAGTATGTGGTGATTGCACTAATAACTTTTTTCTCTGAAATTATTACAGGTGGTAAGCAATAACTTGGATTATTCCTGTCAAATATGTCAACTGTAAAAGTTGTACGTGTTGAGGATATTGAGAGGTCCAATACTGAAGATTTCCCTAAAGGAGGTTCAGAAGAGCATCTCTCTCAAAGTAAGAAAATATTACAGATACACTGATCATAAGCCAACAAGTTAGCTTATAATGAATTAATTCTTATAGCAAACTGGGATTTTACATTCCAGATACAGTTATTTTGAAGCAACATTCATCTTCATTGACTTCCGTATTAATTAGTATGTTTAACTAAAAAACTTTAAAATGCGGAAAATTACCGGTATTTTTTTTTCCAGAAAAAAAATTAACATTTAAAACACCTTTAACCTTGTAGATGCAGAATACCTAAATACAACTGAGCTGGATGAACCAGATAATGAAGCAGAAGAAATCCAAGGTATGTGTTTTACAGAAATCAAAAAGTCTTTAGAATTTATAAAATGCATGTAATACACTTATCATTTAGCTTTACTGAATAAGTTATGCATTCATGAATTTTTATTTGTGATGTAAATTATCTGGCACCCCAATTCTAGTCATTAAATGTGTCAGTGAGTTCCTAGGACAGTAGACATCAGATAATTTTTAAATGCTCAGTTTGAAGAACTGACAATTTTGTATTCAGATAAAGTCTACCCATTGCCACAAGACTGGCCCAAGATACCACAGATTTTCAGGAGGAAAAGTTGTGAATTAACAAACAACACAACACCATGCGTGAACAAGGCAGTCTCTCACTTGGAATTGATTCAGGGAATCATTGAGGAATGGTTCAAAGAGCGAGAGGAAGAATGTAAAGAGCAAGTTCTACCAATGAGACCAGGTATATTTTGTAGCATATTCAATATATTTTGGTTTTGTCTTAATTTTGAAAATTTATTTGCTTGTTTAAAACTATTTTTATCTTTTTAGACATTAAAATGAAGAAGAAAACAGGAATGCATTATTTATTGCAGAAAATGTTTCACTGAATATGTTTATTTCAAAGTTTAACAAAATACATTTGTTTACAATATTGTAGCTCTTACATTGCAGACTAAATCCAGAATTGCATAGTCTATACAAAATGATTTTACATAAAAATTAAAGTAAAACTTTTCAAAGCTGGCATCTGTGCAATCTGTTTCATTGTAAATTTTAACCTATATTTTCATCCCCACTTTAAATTCTTCTGTACAATCAAAAATCCTGTTTTTTCTAAAACAACTTTTCACCCAAGTGTATATTGGATTAGACAGCTTTCACTGTTTAAAGAAAATTCCAAATTAAAGGTATTTTTGTATTTCAGTGGGCAGCAAAAAACAGCTAAGGTTTTCCAAGTCGTCAGAGGATGATGTGAGGAAGGGAAGTGGAGACAAGCGTGGTACGAGTGCATTATCTCGTAAGTCTGGATCCACCGATCGATCGAGTCTTCCCTCTACTCCTCTGTCCATTCATGGAGTGGGAGCTGTCAAGGGTAAGGAAAGTACAGTCAGTAAAAAACTTTAAGGCTGTGTTGTCTTATTTATGAGGCATTGCTTTCAAATATAGAGAAAGCATGTATCTTCGTCTGCATTATCTAATTGTTACATTACAGGTAGAAATATTTGTATAATAGAGAATATTTTTAAAATGGTTCAACTCTGAATAGTACACATTTAACAGCACATAGTGATACACCCTTTATTAGTTTAAGTACATTCAAGTGCTAAAAGTCAGGATTTTTTCAGAGTGTACTGTTTTAGTTTATTGCCATACTTTTATTAGACACAGAAGAAAAACCAGAAGGAGGATTGGAGATTCCCTATCTTGGTGCTGAAGATGTGATTGAGGAAGTGATAACGCTGCTAGCTCGACTAGAAAATGACAAAATAGAAACGGAAAAATTCCTTAGGAACGAGGAGGAGAGAGTAGAGCGGCTCAGTAATAAAATCGACAATCTCTGTCTGCGTAGGATGACAGAACTTCCCGCTATTGTTCAAAGAGGTAATTAGAATTAACTTCCACAGGATTCATTTTCTTTAAAGTACTGCGCTTATAAGTAACATTAATCAAAAACTGACAGTTATATACATATATATGTTATATGATAACAAGTCTTTTTGTTGTACATGTTTTCATCCAACATAAAACAGTTTGAGATTCTGATGAGAATAAATTCCAATTACATGCATTATTACTTTTTTTCAGAGCATGAAGCTTGTATTATGGATTTGAATGAACTCACCTGGCATTGTAATTATGGAGGCAGAAATGAACAGAGAGTTAAAAACAAAACAAGTGCTGCAGAACTGCTTAATAAAAGACTAAAAGATGACATTGCTTTTGTGAAAAAGCATATGTAAGTAAATGCTATGATTATAACAGTGAAATGGCTAGTTTTGAATATTCTAGTACAATATACCATACATTTAAGATATAAAAACTGAGTAAAATCTTAATGCATCTTTCCTTCTAGACCTTTAGTAGAAGAAAAGTTAGAATTGGAAAAGCTTGCCATGGAGAAAATAAAAAATGCACAATCCTCAGTAAGTACAGTACTGCAGTACATTCTTGGAGGTGTGGTATACATATATATGAATTCACAGATTTATTAGTTCAGACTTCTTTAATACTAAAAAATATTTTCTTTTCTGAGTAAAACTTAAGTTAAGTCAGTATCATTTTATAATTTAGACAACAACAGAGTTAGATAATACCAAGGAGAGACAGGAGAAGACCAAGTCCAAATCACAAGAAGCAGAGAAGAAAGCCCAGTCTGAGAGGGGTCATATCAAGAAGGAACTGGACACTGTTAGGGATGCACTGTCTGCCATCAGGTATGGTAAAAGCCAAGACTATAGGTCTGGTGGGATGAAAAAATTATAAACCACTTGTAATACTGAATGAAATTGTGATTAATTTGTCTTCAGAAATTTTTTAAAATTTATTTTAGTGCTATTCTCAATTATGAAAAAGTATATAATATTGTACCTGTAACTGAAAATGTCATTTTTTTAATTTCAGTGAGGAGTACTCCCAGGCTAAAATGACCTTTAATGCCTACATCCACCAGGTGAACGACATGCAGCAGCAGCTAAAGGATAATGACGAGGAACTTAAAGTTCTGGACGTCAAGAACGAGAACGCCAAAGTAGCCGAGGAAATGCAAGCCGCAAAAGTAAACATGATTCTTGATTAACTTATCCCATGTATTGGTTGTTAGGAGAGAACCGTTGTTCTCACTCGTGTCTTAAGTGTAAGAAAAGGTTTGCTCACTCTTTTTTATGGTGTCATTTTGCTGTAGGTGAGAGAAATCCAGACCAAAATTGCTGAAGCTGAATTTGAACATAACAGGCTGGAAAATGAAAACATTCAGCTACAACAGGAGCTTGTGGCAAAGGTATGAAATGCCTTTAACTTTTGTTGAAGCATTGTGCTTTTGGGGTCTTAGAAAAGGAAACTATTATAGGCATCATTTCTGATTAGCAATGGGTTTAAATATTGGTGCATTTGTTTAATTCAAACCATATGATTATAAACAGAAACAGAAGAATGATAGCAGAATCCGAGATCTGGAAAACAAAGTGAAAGCCAAGGATGGCAAGCTGAGGACAATATTGTTGAAAAATCAAGAAGCTGAAATGGAAGTTCAAGATTTTTACGACAAAATTTCTGATTGGTAAGGAATATTTATACAGAATAAAATGGTTTCTATTCACTAACATTTTTTTGTTGTTGAAAAATTGAATTAAAAAAAATATAGTGAGAAGCATTAAAAAAAAATTGCATATGGTTTAAGTATAAAACTTCCCTTGCTGATTTCAGTCAAAGACAGAAGGTGGCTGATGAGAAGAACATCACTCGTATTAAGAAGGAGATGATGAAGCTAGGTCAGCAGATGGCTGTCACAATGGAGGAATATAACAAAGTCCTGGCCATCAACCAGTCCATCCGAGAGCAGCTACAGACCGAGGAGGAAAAGGCATTCAAGATGGAAGAGAGTTTGAAGGTAGGGGGAGAGAGTGCTACCACAAGACTGATCAATACATGTACATGTATCTGCTTCTGTTTAAATTGAGGAGAAAATTTCTCATTAAATTTCTACATTCTTACATAGCTTCATTTAAATTATTGCCACACTTTTATATTGAAGATCGTTAGTTGTAAAGAAACAAGGGGGAAAAGTACAGATAAGGATCCAAGATTTACTGGAAATTTTTTTTAAAAAGTTTGGTTTGTTTTAACAGGGTACAGCAGACACACTGAGAAGGCAGGTCAAGGATGAGGTTCACACCAGAACTGTCCTGGTGGCCAGGATCTCTAACGACACAACTGATTTATCCAAATACAAAACTGACACACAGGTCAAAAATCAGAAGGTACAGTATGATTAAAGATTAAATGTTTCTTTATACAATGAAACTTTTACAGCATCATTAGGTTACACGAATGTCATCTTTATTTCATCTTGTAAATACAATAAATAGTGTAGGTTCAATATTATAAACTTTTAGTCATCAGAGGTAGTAAAGCTTTCAATTTTTTTTTTTTTTTTAAATGACTGACTTGGAGTAAATAAGTATACTGTGATGGTCATTATTTTATGCATATAAATGTTGTATATTTTTCAGGCCAAGAAAGTTGCTGATGATGTTGTCAATGTGGTGAATGAGGTCAAGACAAAAGTAGAAAAATTGAGATCTGCTAAACGAGATAGACTAAAGGTAAATTGTTTGTTAGATTCCTCACCATAAATGTAGGATCTTCCTTGATTTATTGTGTTGGGAATGATTTGTATCCAACAGTTGTGTTTTCTATCCCCTAGCCTTATTGATGTCATATGACCTTTTTCAATTGTATTATGAAAGGCATAAAATTTTGATATTTTATCTATGTCGCAGCTAGAATAAGGCTGTCCGTAAAATATCAAACAATGCAGACTGTAGTAACTTCTCTGAACTACCTTGATATGACGTCATAATAGAACATGACGTCAAGTCACTGCATACTTGAGCTAACATGACGGGGAAAGTGTCATAATTTGTACATCGCATGTAGATTTATTTTGGGGCCTTTTTGATTATTTCAATTGTTAGGATTGTTTTTAAGCTCCAATGTTCAGTTATGAAGTTGAATATTTGAAATTTAAATATTCCTATTCCTTTTGCTTGTCCGATATGCACATATTCAAACAAAAGAGAAAAATTATGCGTGAAACGCTCCCCTTACACGTCCGTAGACAGAGTTAGAATTTAACAA
Source organism: Saccostrea cuccullata (assembly GCF_032062105.1). Classification (NCBI taxonomy): domain Eukaryota; kingdom Metazoa; phylum Mollusca; class Bivalvia; order Ostreida; family Ostreidae; genus Saccostrea; species Saccostrea cuccullata. The sequence goes on along the minus strand of NW_026928947.1, from coordinate 28,759 downwards.
ACTTGTTTATATTGGACTGGCACAAGTGATAAACATGCATAGATTGAAGATATTCTGTGTGAATCTACAAGAGAAGTATGTCCTCTAACTGAATTTTGCTGGGGGATTGTGTGTAGTTCATCCATTTTTGTATAAATCGCGATAAAGAGTGGAAAATACCCCCTCTTATAGTGGTAATTTGAATTTCTCATAAAATATTTTCTTAATGAGTAATAATTAAACCTGCCCCCAGCACTTTCTATGTACCAGAGATCGCGCTGAATTTATCTATGTAACAAACTTTGCACAATATTCTTGTTTTGCACTTGTGCCGAAGTGATTTTTGTGCAACATTTAGAAATATCATAAATATCCGTCACGTGATCAACACAGCCATGTGACATCACGAAAATGCTTTATTTTGATACCTGATTAAACTATGATGTCAAATTGATTGTAATTCAAACAAGGATTACATATTGAAATTAAAATCTACCACAAGATAGAATGTATATTTTAAGGCATTTTAAGCCTTCAGACAGCCTTATCATAACTGTGGTTATCACCAAATTCAGATATTTATAACATTTTGTTCCCTTTGTAAACAGAAAAAGTCCACCCTACAAGATCAACTAAAGGAGACAGAGAAACAGGAAGAAGAATCTAAACAGAGATTTAAAGAGAAGCTGGGAAACATTGAACCTCATCACAAGCAACTCAAGGTTTGTCAACCATTTTTAAACATCTTATATTTCTTTGATGAGGATTTTATTTCAGCGAATCGTTTTATTTCTTTTAACTGTCAGATTATCAAATTTTTCACTTTTGACCTTAATCCTTTCTTTCTATTCAAGTTCTTTGAGAGTATTTGTAAATTGTAAATGTTTTATCTTTGTCAACAGGAAAATGTGCTAGCCCTAGACAAGCGTCTGGATCACATGGAGTGGAAGACGGAACAGATGGAGAGACAGATGGATGACTGGGACCGCGAGGCAGGAACCATGGAGAGGCTGACCAGTAATACCCAGAAGGCCATCGATGAATTAACGTCAGTATAAATCATCTTTTTTTTGCCTATTTCTAGATATCTGCATTGTAAACATTTTGCACTTTTGATATCTCTTGGATGTCTTTAACTATTGGTCAAACTTTGCACAGAGCATTGCTCAAAGCAATTATATACTTTTTGTCCAAAAGTCTTCAAAGGTAGATAGGGATAAGATCATTTTTTTTTAATCTTTATTTTCAAGCACATTGGCCAATAAATCAACATATAAAGAAAGTTTCCTCACATTTTGTCACAATAGACTCAAAATCTTTCAAATTAAAATGTTGAAAGGGTTCAGATGTTCTTTAAAAAAAAAAAGAGGGATGGATTTTCCAATTCTTCTTTTACACAGGAAAAAAGACAGATTCATAGTTGACACATTCATATGCAGCCATCTAATTACTTTTTATCACACTTAAAGAATACTGAGGAATTGAGTAACTCTTTTTGTTGATTACAGAGAAGTATTGGAGGAGTTGACTCTTCAGTTGGAGTCTGCTAAGAAGATAGAGGAGGGACTGAGGAACACTTATAATCAGTCTCTAGGTACATACTTCTGTCATAATCACTTATACATTGAATCAATTATGATTTGAACAGTTCAGCCAAAATATACCGAATACCCTTTATCTATATGTGGTCTTGCATGTATCATTACAGATAGATACAAAATCAATGAACAGAATCACAGAAAATTCAAGGATGAGAGGGCAAAATTCCTAAAGAAAACAGAGGTAGTTTTGATTTAAATCACCATTCAGTCAAAAAATGTCAGACATTGATGTTACAGATTATGCTTTGAGTATGCTTTAAATGAATTTATTTTTTTATTTAGCTGGTCTGTTATTTAATTCAAATATATTTTATTTATTGACAGCTTGAAATGGCACATAAGTTGGCTGTCAATAAAGAATTAGCCTCCAAGTACAGACAAGCTCAGAACGAGTACCTCACTCTGAAGGATAAACTCCTCAATAACTTTGATGACAGAGTCAAACTAGAGGCTGCCATCAAGGACTGCAGACAGGTATATGATCTAAACACTTCTAAAATGTTGCTGAATACTGAATGGGTTTAAAATCACATTTTAAAGGTAACAATGTTTAAAAAATATTACCTTATCACCATGTGTTACTTTTTTCTTGCAGTTACAATCCTTACAGAAGAGAATGCATGCTGCCATGATGGAGTACTTCAAATACCGAGGCCTGTACAACCAATCAGAGCTTGGGAAATTGGAGAGTGAGTCAATGCAGAACACGGACAAGGTCATAGAACTACAGGAGGAGATGAATACGGCATTACAGAAAATCTCAGAATTTCTAGAGACCCAAATGGATGGAAAGACTGCTCGTAAAATTGCCTGGGATGCCATAAAGAAACAGCAGCAACAACAACAACAAAGACAGATGGGGTCACTTCCTGTTATCCCACCAATTAGACAGGAATCCATGGCCCTGGCCTGATCTGTAGGGTGCAAAACTTATAGAATTTCTGCTGTATGATGCCTGTGATACTTGTTTTGACTATGAAAGTTGACTTATTTTCAAGATTTTGTTTATGTATGTCCAGTACTATATGGTTTATGTTTGTCAATAAAACTGTTTGTTTTTATTGTAATAGTCTATTATTTAATAAATATACATGTAATACAACATTCTTTCTTGTGTGTAAAAGAAAGCAGAGATGATGAAATAAACTGTTTAAAGAGACTATTATCAGGATGTATACATGTAAATGTCCCTGGTTGTTTGATGGCAACTGTGTGATTCAGACAATTAAATGCATTTTTTGGCATTTCCATTCAAGAAAATTTAATAAACATGTAGTTTTACCACAGTTATGCTAATTTTTATGTAAGCCTTTAACATGTTTTCAAAACCTAAAAAATGATGAGGAAGGTGATTTGATGTTTATACCAACATTTTTGCAGTTTTTTAGTTTACCATTTGCAAAAATATTTTTCTTAAAAATAAATTACCAATAAGAAAATGTAAACAAAACAGTTCATGCCCTTTTTTAATGGTAAAAATTTCCTAAAATGACTAAAAAGCACCAAGAGACGAGGGAGGGCCTAAACCTTTTTTTTTTTGCCTTATGCTAATTTATATGTGAGCCTTTAACAGTTTTCTAAACCAACATGCAGTTTGTTTATCCCTGGTATTTGCCTTTTTTTTAATGGTAAACCTAAAATGACTGCACCATAAACCGAACTGGTATTATTATTACTAGGTGAGGTATTTTTTGTTTCTTTTTTTCATTTGTATACTGTAAACATATAACATTTGGCTGTGTATTCTTTTTAGCGTTTTTGGCGGAAAGCAATATCCACTAATTCAAGTACGTACAACGCTAAATGTCTGGCACATATACCTATAAAGAAGAACATTTAAAATATTGCGCTAAATCAAATCCATGCTAACTTGTTCAAAATCCAATTTCCGCCAAATATCGTACACGCTAAATATAATACATTTACAGTATTCATTTAATTAAACTTGTATTTTTCAAAATTTCCTTATAATTTATTTTTTATAATTCAGATATTTTGTTAATTAATCAATCTATTACAAGGTTTAAAAGATTTAAATTAAAATTTTAATTTTACTTTTTCCTGCACAATAGATTTATTATTCATTTTAAAAACCGAAACAGTCTATGGCCATTAGCTAGAACTTTTCAGTATATGCATCGGGATCGATATACACTTAACAAAAATAAGTGTTTACATCAATTTGATCAAAGCACGTGTACGTTGTTGGGCTGACTGGTTATTTAGTGCTGAGGTAAAAAATTCACATGGTAAGCAACTGGCAAGATTAAGACTATAAAACTAATTTAATGAAAATTCTGCATCTCGATTTTTAAAGCATGATCACGTCGCAATTCAGCCTTAATCACAGGGGCTTGTCACGAAATATTTATTAGCTGTTTATCTTCCTAGTAGTAGGGGTAACTATATTAAAAGAAGATAAATATTTTTATAGTAGGGGTAAATATATTAAAAACAGATAAGTATTTCCTGACAAGACCCTGTGCCTTAATGTTCTCTTTGACGAGTACTGTACTCCGAGTCAGGTTGTCAATACTCTTATTTTCTGTATTGTTTATGATGCTCTTTTCTGCATTATTTCGAGTTTCTTTAAATAATAACTTTTATTGGTTATTGCCTCAGTCTAATTTTTTTTACTTTTTACATCATAGGTTATAAACAGCTAGGTTATAAATAATGAGTGGGAACAAAATGCACAATACTTGATCACTGTGACATGAATCTATATGCTGACAACCATTAAACATTTAAGGAATTGGACTCTTTTATCTTCTTAAAGAGTATATTCCTGAAAGGAATTTTCAAGTTGTGATTTCAATTCAATGAAGTCAAAAAAGAAAGGAAAAGAGAAAAGCAGAAGCACCAAACCAGTGCTTGAGGCAGCCAGTATAGAAACAAAAGACACTGAAACATTACCTGAAAATGACAGTAAAACTCATAAACCAAGAAAGAGAAAGACAGGAGATCCTGGACCAATTGCAAATGAAGCCTTGCAATTTAATGATGAGAATGAAAGTAAAAATGTGTTGGATGTAGTGTCATCTGGCAAACAAAAATCGGACCAGTTATCAAAAAAGAAACAAAAGAAGACAAGAAAAGATGAAACAGAATCAGAGACTAAAGAAATTGCAGAGAGTATGTCATCTGAAATAGCAAAAGAAGATAAAAAGGGTCAAACAACGAAGGACAAAAAATCAAAGAAATCAAAATTCACACAAAAAGAAACTAGTCTCGAAAGTACGATTGAAATGAAGGAAAACATGGGATCAGAGGAAGATGACAGTGGTAAAGAAATCAAACAAAAGAAAAACAATGCAATAAAATCCAAGAGGGGATCAGAAATTGTCACAGGAGAAAGGATGGAAGGAGATGAATTAGACAAAAACCTGACAAGGACAAAAAGCAAAAAGAAAAGGAAAAGAAAGTCAGTGAATGAAGCAGAAAATGAACTTGTTGAGAGTGATAGTGGGGGAAATATAGAACCTAATCAAAGTGAAGAACCTAAATCAAAGAAGAAAAAGAAGAGAAAGCTTCAAAATATGGAGGAAGAGGCAGTGGATGAGGAAAACCAGACAGTGTCAAGTGAAGGAGGAGAGAGCAGTGAAAAGGAAAAGAAACAACCCACAGAGAGTAAAAAGAGCAAGAAGAAAAAGAAGAAACAGAAGAATAAAGAAACTGACCAGACAGATGAGGCCACATCAGACACGGAGCAAAAGGCTGAAAAACTGGCATCTGAATACCTGCATCAGTGGGCAAACAACAGGGAAAGCTGGAAATTCCAAAAAGTCAGACAAGTGTGGCTGTTGAAACATATGTACAGTGAAAATAAGGTATATTACAGTTCTTCTGATGAATTGACAAGTTTATAAATTACCAATACTTGATATCGCGATTACTTAACTTAGTGGAACTCTTTCGCGATGGAGGTAGGAAACGTCTGTTAGGTGTTATGTGCTATTTAATACAATGGAAGATCGATCATTGTAGCATTTATAATGACAGATAAGTAAAAAATCCTGGTGGAATACCTTGCTGAACAATCGCTGAACCAGCGTGATAAATTTTTGAGAGGAGCCAATCCTAAATTGTTACATTTGTAACGAATATTTTTAATTAAGCTTACTCTTCTCTTTAATTTTTCATTGAAAATTGTCACATTTTAAAGCAGATAAAATATTCAAAACTTTCCTTGTTTGACAATCTACTATTTGGAATTCAATATCTTGCAAAACATTTTGATTTTGGCATTAAATTGTTTGAATCAGTGGATTGTCACTACTGTAAACAATGTAATGTGCCCCAGAAATTTATACCTTTCTCGACTCCCCCGCAAAAGAGCAGTAGTAAGTTAGATAACTGCGAGGTACTTATTGGTGGTCGCGATATTACGTATTATAAAAATATTACACATGTATATATTCCTTGTGACTCCATCTTTTCCAAATACAATGTATTTTCAATTTGATTTAATAAAATAAAAATAAAATATGCTTGTAAAATCCCTTGGAACAACTCGAATTTTACAAAATCTTTAGTGGTCTATTTATAGGTAATCAATGAGGACTTTGCAGTGCTGTTGTCATACCTGGATGGAATGAAAGGAAGGTCAAGGGAGGTCACTGTGGAACAAGCAGAAAAAATCATAGAGGAGGATGGAGACAAAGATGGTCAAGTTCTTTTTAATTCTTGCATACTATTAAATGTATATATTCTCCAAAAAGACTAGAGCCCATTATTTTAGCTCAGTTGGTAGAGCAGTCACTCCAGGACATGTAGGTGGTAGGTTCAAACCCTAGTAGCAACCGACCTAAGTCGATAAGAAATTGAAAACAGCTGTTCCTAGGCCAAGCTCTCAGCACTTTGAATGGAAAGTTGCAGGTCTTTTGGATGAGATTTTAAAACCTGAGGCCTGTGTCATGGCAGGCATTCAGACACAATAAAGATCCTCACTGCTTAATGGCCCTTAGTGCCGAGTATAGGTCTAGATTTGAAGCCTTTCACCAGTGCAGTGGCTTCTCTATGAGTGAGAAGTCCTCGAACAGGAAGTAAAGTGACATATAATTAATCAACCAATCAATAAGACTAGGAATATCAAAATACATTTACCAGTATCGTCAAAATTTAATATTATAGGAAATCTGTCAAACTAACCATCTGTATTGAGCCATTCCTGTCATATGCTACAGTCAATTTTCCTTCCGAAAATTTTTCAATATATTTTATCTGCATTCAACAACCCTCTGTCAAATGCATCATGCCATCATCATTTTCTGTTCTAAAGTTTTTTCCTTGTCCTTAACATTTTGCAGTAAGACATTTTAAAAGATGCACTCAAAATGCAATACTTGTATTCCAAAGTTTTTGATAAAGTATCAATAGAAAGAAGCAAATTAGAAGTAAATATTAATAGTCTTCAGCTTCAAAGGTTACCTGCCAAATGTGATCATTTCAGAATTATCCTTGATAGATCTTTTAGTGCAGGTTTGACTGTATTTTTCTCTTACACTGAATACAAGATTGACTGTATTTTATTCTTGCACTAAATTGTTCTTTTTTTTCTTTTCTTCTTTTTTTTTTTTTTGATAACTCATTTAAAATACAATACTTACATGGTGCTGGAAGGAAGATTGATAAGTAAATGAGGCATAGTTATCTTTTATCAAATATTATGGGAGTAAAATAAACTTAACTTGTGTGATTAAGTTTAACAATTCATTTACCAGTAATTTTCTTTTTCTTTTTTACAGAGTTAGACCAAGTGAAGAATGAAAGAGCAAGACAGATTGTCCAGTTATTGACTTGAAATTTTCATTTAGTGCTAGAAAGACAGAAAAAGATATTTGCTTCTTATGAATTAAATATATAATTGAAGAGGATTCAATTCTGTATTCAGGATATAGAGAGTGCTAGGTTACATGAACCACACCTATTTAAAACATTTCTGGAATACAGTAATCCAAAATTGTTTTTCAACTTTGTAGGTAAAAAAAAATATGCTCTTTTTGAAAAAAAAAAATAGAATTGCTATTTTGGATTTAAGGGTTTATGACATTTAATCATTTCACTCTTTTAGATAAATGATTTAACTGAATACAAAATGCATGTAAAAGAAAAATCTGAACAGTATACACAATGCAATTGTCTCAAAACTATACCCTTGATATATCAATCCTTGAATAACGTTAAGTTTTTAGATTTGTCTGGCTTTGATCTGTCTTAAAAATTTTCACATTTTTAACTTCTTAAATTTTCAGGAACTGGCCAGTAAGCCAGTTTTACCAAACTTGTTACAAAGTATCGTTGGGAAAGAGAGATTCAAGTTTATTCAAATGAAAGACCATGCCCTTCCCCAAGGGTCATGATTTGAATAAACTTTAAATCAACACTACCTGAGGATGCTTCCAGATGAAAATGACCAATCATGGCTATGCCATTTTTAAAGGATTTTCCCAAGATAAACTTTGATTGCCCATTGTGGTCCCATCCTACCCCCAAGGGTCATGATTTGAACAAATTTTAATCTACACTAACTATCATGATTCCACATAATTTCATATTTTTATAGTCCAGTGGTTCTTGAGACTTGGAGAAAGCATTGCCCTTCATTTGAGCAAATCTGATCCCTTCACCCAAAGATACTTTGTGGCAAGTTTGGTTGATATTGGTCCAGAAGATAAAAATGTGAAAAGTTAACTGACAATGATGACGACGGACAAAGAACAAATTTCCATCAGAAAAGCTCGCATGAAGGCTCCAGTGAGGGAAAGAAAAATCACAAAAAACATAGGTTATCAAAGATTTTAAAGCTCACCTCGATGAATGTCATTTATAAGTAAGGCAAATATCACATCATATTTTTTCTACTAAGTGTGCATTCCAAGTTCAATATCCAAGCAATTTTGGTTTCAATGGGCCAGTTATTTAGAAATGGATTTGCTCCAAAAACTATAACTTGTTTACTATCTAAGAAAATGTCGGTTATAAGTTTTAAAATCTGGATCAATAGAGGTATAAACGATGTAAGTTTGGTCAAGATAGGGCATATACATGTAGTTACTTAGAAATGGAACTGCTCCAAAATCTATAACCTGACCACTCATCTGAAAAATGTAGGTCAGATCCAGCATCCAAAGCAAGTTTTGTCCATCCCTGGATGGGTCATCCATGCAAGTTTGGTCCTGGTTGGGCAAATAATTACTTGGGAATAGACCTGCTCAAAAAACTAAAACCTGGTCACTCATTTGGAAAATGTAGGTCAGATCCAGCATCCAAAGCAATTCTAGTAGTGTCCATTCCTAGATGCATCATCCATGCAAGTTAATTGGTCCAGGTAGGGCTTAAAGTTACTTGGGAATGGACCTGCACCTAAAACTTTAACTGAGACACTGACAGTATAGCATAACTTCAACTTCACTATGTTGAGGTGCCCCCCCCCCCCCCCAAAAAAAATTGTTGGGTAACAAGCAGTATTAAGGGGAAAAACATAATGTTGCCAGCAACAATCTGTACAATTATAATTTTTGGATGGCCATAATATTTGGTCCACAATACATGAATGTTCAGTGAGGATAGGTGCATATTGTCATCAGTGACTGTATACAAAACAACAATAAATGCATTTACTGTCACACGATTCTTAAGATATTCTGGGAAATAATTTGATTTTGGCAAACTTGTATGTGTACAAGAAAACCTAGTGACCTGAAATCAATATATTTAACCTGTGTATAAAGTGTGAAAATTGTCAAACAAAGAATGCTCAAGATATTGCTTGGAAATCGGGGTTCAAAATGACCATAAGAAACCTCTAAGCTGTGTATGTGAAGCTGTAAACAAAAGATAACAAGACTGTCCAATTGCTTGAAATCACATTTATTTCCCTCAAATATCAAATCCTGCTAAAAATATAAAAACCTCTGCTGTGCAATAAAGCTTAGTGGTTCTTTGACATTGCACAGCAATTCAATATGATTTAATAATAAAAAATATGAGGCTCACTTTGGTTTATATATATCTGGTACATAGTTATTGTAATACATGTTATCAATTACTGCTCAAGTAAAATAGGTTCATTCAGAACTGAATGCCTAAGCATGTTACTTAATTAAAATAGTGAGTTGTTTTAAATTTTATTTGTCGTGAAAAAGTATATGTCTATTACATTCTATTAAACATTCAATCATAAAAAAAGTGATTTGATAATTGTACATGTATATTCAATAAAAAAAAATAACTTAACATGTAACTTACAAAATTTGCTCACTGATTATAAATCTACAACAAATTCTACAACTGTAATACAAAAACATAAAGCATTATCCTTATTTGGTAGCAATGAATTGCACATAGATGAAAGGCTCCCAAGTATTGGTCATTTTAAATTTAACCATCAATAAAACTTGCCTTAACAAGTCAATGGGCTTAAAAAATCACCAGGTTTGAAAATATCTGGATTAAATAGGCTAATGTTTTATAAAAATTAAGAAAATGTTTCGGGACTACAAAATTCTGTGATAATGCACAACACCTTGATTTGTTTCACTACATGCAGCAGAACGACAGATTCTTATTTTTCTTATATATTCTAAATATGTTTTTTTTTTTTTTTTTATTGAAATACACAGTAACCCTAGAAATTGTACTTAAATTTTTCCCACAAATTAACAAATACAAAAAATACATTTAAAAAAACAAAGAGATATTTAAAGAGTTTTTTTAACAGCCTCCGCACTAAAACAAACAGTAAATTACACCTACCCTAGCAATAATCAATTGATTAATATTAAAAAAAAAATGAAAAAAAAAATTAATCAAGACAGTTGTAAAATTGTTTTTAAAAATTTCTCAATAAATCAATTTTATGATCTAGCTCTTAAAAGAAGCATGTACATAATTTAGAAAATCATTAATACAAGCATGAAAAGATTTTTAGTTGTGTCACAAAATTCCTGAGGCGAGCATGGCAGAATACCAAGAGCAGAGTTGTGTGCAGTCACAGTACTAACTCAGTGTGGAGATCAATTTAATTCATTCAGAACTTTCTTAACTTCCTCAAACACCTGTAAGAAAATAAATGCATTTATTGTCCTTAATTTTCTTTCTTACATCTATACTAATTACGTTTTCACATGTTACTCCTAACTCAGAAAATAAAACAAACCTGTCGCTCTTTGGGTACAGTTTTTTTCTAACACTTTCAAGCCCTGTTTTCCATTGACTTTATAAAAAATGTTTTGTTTTAACAATATCTGTTCCACATATTAGTTTCTCATATTGACAGACAGCAGATATTCTGATTTTATGCAGGTACCCCCGACCCCTTACTCATCAAAATTGTTCTTTGCAGCTTGCTATGTTGTAGGAAATTTTCTCGTGATTTTTTCGCTATTTTACACTAGTACTTTCTTTAAACACTTACCTCTTCTGGGCTTTTTTCAGCATGTATTTCACTAACTAAGTTCAACTTTCTAAATTGTTCTATGATCTCCATTGTGGATTCAGTGTAAGTCTTTATTCTGAAAAAAAACAACAAACTATTACTGAGCATATAGGTAACATGTGTAAAATAGCCTTCATTGTGGAAAACTTGGCATCCACAAGGACATCTGGTGACTAATTTTACAATGAACATAGAAAAAACATGAAAGTGATGAATATTGTGATTTCTTCTTAGCTTTTTCTTAACATTCAGACAAAAGCTTGAGAGTGTAATTAGAAATATTTTGGAAATTTTTGAATAAAATTTTATCACCCCAATTCCTTCATTACCTCTTCTTCAGACTCTCTTCATTGTCATCTGTTCTGCCGCTGGTCTTCCCTCGAGACAAACACCTCTCAACACAAACCTAACAGTTAGTACAAGAGACTGAAGTAGTTATTGAGATATAAACAAGAAAAAAATCAAACTAGTCTATTGTGATTTCCCATTATTCAATATCTCAATCCTGGTAGAGTACCATAATACCTCGAGTGTAACTAAATCTTTACTACTCATTCCTACAATTTAATATTAATAGGGTTCATTCAAGCTAGAAGGCACCATTTTGTATGTTTTAGCTTAATTCATTTTTGCATACAATGAACTTTTGGTTTCTCTAACATCAATGTCTTGAATATCATGGATATGTTTGAGTTCAAAGGCTTAACCAATTTTAACCTCTTATATTCTTGTAGAACTCAAATTTTTCTCTTAAGATAACTAGAATTGACTGTACACATTGTTTTGTAGATACCAAGTAATTAATTTTAGACATATAAACAACCTATCAATAATCGTACATAAACCTATTATGTGCATAATCACTATATTCATTACACATCCAATATATTGATCTATTTATAATGATTTTAAAGGATCTTTTAATATTAGAGTAATGTTTAAAAAAAAAAGAAATTTTTTTCAAAAGAATATTACACACCTGTTCTGAACAGTTAAAAAACAGCACTCGTATAACTTTGGCAACATCACTCATTTCCTTATTCCAGCCATCTAAGTTGTCACGGTTCCTTGGAAACCCATCAATTAAAAATCTGTCCTTGCCACTTTTTTCCATGGCCTAAGATTTGATATAAAAAGTGGTACATTATATATACATGTGTCAAAACAAATACTTATAAACTTTTTAAGTATGTGCTTTCTTGAATTTTTTTTTTTTAATTCAATTTTCAAATTTTCCTTAAAAGAGCATTTGCCTTGTAAATAAAACACAAATTACAAAATAATTGTTGTAAGATTTTAAATGTACTTTTAATATAACACACACTATACTCACTCTTTTCAGTAGAGAGCAGGTGATCTGGACAGGGACTATGGTACCGTTTTTTATGTGGCCTTCTATCTCCTCCCCGAACTGTGACCCTGGACGTTGTCTCTCCTCCCTCAAAAGGTCACCTGCTGATAAATGCACATAACCAAAGTCCTGGAAAAAACAAACATCAAAGTTAAAAGCTTTTTAACATGTTTATAAAACCTCCTGAATCCAAGCATTTACAAAAATATATCCCAAAAAGGATAGGAATCTTAGAATATCAATATCTTGTTTCCAGCAATGACTTTATCGACAAAAAGATGACTGCAATGTTAGCTAAAGTTAATAAAGTCAATAACTTTTACTCTGACTCAACTTACAATAACTAAATCTCAGAAACAGCATTTAGCAAAGCTGAACTAAAAATTGACTATATATAACAATATGTTCACACTCTTCTATACAACTGAACTAAGAACTTACCCTGACAATATATTCATGCTGTGTATTTATTACTAGAGTAAGAACTTACCCTGACAATATATTCACACTGTGTTCCCTTCCCTGCTCCCGGTCCTCCTAGTACAAATATCACATTATATTTTGTCATGCTGTAAATACCCCGACTGAGGAAAGATCGCTGGGTTTGACAAAATGTATTAATTGTACTCAGGAGGGGGCTTTGCAATACTCTTAGAAGTCCAATTTTGAAGCCTGCAGTTTAAATCTGAAATAAAATCAACTTTGAAAGTCATGGCAAAAAAAAGGACCTAGGGTCTGCCTTCAATATGTGTGCCAGTCACTTAAATCACATATCAAGATTATACAATGCTTTTAAATTTAAAATTCTGTTTTATTTCTATTTTATCTGATTGTAAACTGTAAATATAGCTCTTCATAACAAATTCCATCCATTTTCTGAATTTAAAAATGTGCAGTCAGAACGCCAGAGCTGATATGAAGCCAGTGAACATGGAGAAGGGGTGGGATTTTTTGTTTTGTGTTAAATCTATGGTCTCTCTGGAAATCAAATATTGATATAATTCAGATGCCTGCGTTTTAATCAATATGTAAATTTTGAACACTCTGTAAAATTACTTTGAAGTACATTAAAAAATCATACCAAGATACGAGACAGTACGTGCTGAACTTGAAATTTAAATATTTCAGGTTTTGTTACACGAGTAAACGTAAACTTTGCAACAACAACTTCCGGTTTATTGTAGATACGGCAACTCGTTCGTGGCTTGTTTCTTTTCATATTTTATTTAGTACTTTTACATTTTCTAAAGGTCTGTTAGATTTACACAAAAAACAAGATAAAAATGAAAAAAATATATATGGAGCAGTGCTAAGAGGTAAAAGGTTAAGCACTAGCACAGTACATACAGTAATGATTAAGGACGTTCTCCACACAACACACTAAAGAGTTCCATTTCCAATGTAATGCAGCGACAAACCATTGATAAAAAATGAATTAAAATTAAAAATCTACAGTATTAAAAACCATTAGTAGTCAATTTTAACATCCTCCACATTATAATTACGTTAATATGCAGGGGCGTTACTTATTTTACACTATAGGAAATGTTACATGTAATTCAAAGTCTGTTTGGCCCCCCCACTTTTAGAAATGTACCGAAAATGTAGTATAATAATTGGTACTAAAAGTAGTTGACACTGAAAAGAAGTGAAATAGGATTTTCCTCACCTTTTTTTTTTCTTTCTTTCTTTTTTTTTTTTTTTGCTTGTCAACTAAAAAAATTTTTCTCTGGGTGGCCCCCCCACTTTCAAAAACGATGCTACGCCACTGATATGCTTACTTATTTTGTAGATACCTTACAGCTAGTGCGATGAAATACCTAGTATTTTAGATTTTTTTTTAGTGATTTTTTTTCCAGTGCACACAGTCGCCATAAATGTCATCTTATACATAAATCTTACTTTTTTGTAATTATAATGAAAATGAACAGTGATCGATAAAAAATCTTTTTTACAAAATGGATTCATTCAGTTTTTTTTTTACACAGCATAAAATGCAGACCCTGGAAATTTCGTTGGAGGAGTTAGAAATATAAGGTTTAATCCTATAGTTTCAAATAAAGAAAAACAATTGATTAATAGATTAAACGCAACTGACAAACGATTTAAAACGATTTGAAAAAAAACCCACTAAATTGGTGCGCCATATGAGAAGTCGGATTGAACCCCAGAATTATGTAAATCCCCTCTGTGTATTATTTGATTACAATAAGACTTCAAATACTAGTCTTATAATGCATGCACTTAATTGAATTTGTCAGAAACCAGACAGGAACCCCCTACTCAGTTAAGATGTAAATAGAGAGATGTATGACAAGAAATTTGACGGACTGACAGATGGATGCACGGGCACTGGAAGTTAATGTAAATATATAGTATGTGCTTGTATAAAAAAAGACGGATGGGGATATAAAGGTTACTTAGTATACGTGTATGTGAATGTACTCGCAAATTTTTTACACACGTAATTATTTTTCTCAGTCTCATTTAATTAAGTTGGTTATCTATTGGATGTAACGTAAAGACATAAGTCCATGTATGGATGTATATGCTGTTTTGCGAACTTCTATGTCAAAGATGGGATACCGTAGTAGTAGTCAGTATGCACCGGTAAAACGTGCATATGCCAAACATAAATCGAAAGTAAGAGAAGTCAAACCAAAAGATGGCTTCCGAACCTTTGAGCGCAGAATACGCCAAATCAGGGAAAGCAGGCTGCAAAGGATGCGGAAAATCCATCAACAAGGGTGAACTGCGTGTAGGATTTGTGGGTAAAGCAAACTTCGGTGCTACTGCATGGTACCATTACGACTGCATCTGGAGAGACGAGGAAAACCTAAAATCTATCGACGCCAAAAAGGGCGCGAAGCTTCTGGTCCAAAATTACGACGAATTAAAGGACGACGATAAGAAGAGGCTTGATGGTGATTTACCAAAATACTGCAAACAAGCCGCTGAGAAAGCCAGCAAGGCGGAACCAAAACCCAAGAGTGATATGGCAGCAGAATATGCTCCGTCTGCGAAATCGAATTGTAAAGGATGTTCGAAAGCCATAGAAAAAGGCGCGCTCCGTGTTGGATTCCCGGGAAAGGCCAACTTTGGAGCCACGGCATGGTACCATTACGAATGCATATGGAATGAAACATCGTATTTGGCACCGATAAATACTTCTAAAAGTTTGGAAAAAATTGTGGATGGATTCAAAAATCTGAAAAAGGAAGACCAAACAAAACTACAAAAAGATCTGAAGAAACAGTGCGAAACGGCAGTGAAGAAAGAATCTGAGCCCAAGCCGCCGTCCCTGAAAATGGCTGCCGAGTATGCAAAATCGGACAAATCAGAATGCAAAGGATGTTCCAGCAAAATCAGCAAAAACACCCTAAGGGTGGGTTTTACTGGAAAGGCTAACTATGGCGCCGTGGCATGGTATCACTTAAACTGTCTGAAGAAATGTCAGAAGGAATATTTAGAAGGCATAAAAGCAGGAGAGCCAATGAAAAGTATAGTGGAAGGATTCGACAAACTGAACAAAGATGACCAAAAGAACATTGAGAGTGAAGTAAAGGCATTGTTACCAGGAGCACCAAAACGAAAGTCAGAAGGTATAATTTTAATTCATCAATAATTATTTTTGCTCATAAAATGTATCTTTGATATTGATTTAAAAAAAAAACAACTTCAAACTCATGTCACTGAAGTCCGGTTTTTCAATGTAAGTTCTTATTAAAGAGAATTCAAAAATCTGTCAAACTTATTTATTGAATCTTGGCATTTTCTCCTTTTTTTTTAATAAATAAATTAATTGTTCATATGTAGTTAATGTACTTATGTATATGAATGACTATTTAAGACATTATATTTTTTAGGTGGTGAAAAGTCTGTTCCTGCCAAGAAGGGGAAAAAGTAGAAGAATGTTGACTTTTTTTTTTTTTATCAGAGATGCGTTCTCTTTACATTCTGTTCACATGTGTGCAATAAAAAGTTTCAAAAATAAAATACACAAGTAGAACTTGAGTTTATATATATTTTAAATGCAAAGTTTATTTATGCATCTTTGTCACGAGTAACGTTTTCTCCAATTAGATTGCGTTTTCTCAGACACTACTCAAGAAAATTTCAATTGACAAAATAAAAAAAAAATATATACATAGCATGTAAAGTGATAAATATTAACTGACGATGACTTTTGATACACATTTTAATGGGATTTGGAAAGACACAAGGAGCTTAATTTTGGACACGAACAGTTTTTAAAATTTTTTATTTAAGATTTATTTAAAAAAAAAAGGGGGGGGGGGGTAAATTGTCCTATGTCATGTAAATTTTGAATTTACCGGGTGGCAGTAAATACAAAATTTACAACATGAGTAAATTATGTATTTACTGCCACCCGGTAAATTCAAAATTTACAACATGACACCTATACCTGGAATTTTTGGTTTATCTTCAAGAATTTGGATGCCTACATTACAGTAAATATGTAGTTGCGAATGACTTGAGATCTCTAGAAGATGGGCGAAAATGGCAAGTATGATGTCCAATATGGGACGAATAAGAAAGCAAGAAAATATATTTCAAATTATAGCAATTTCTTATAACATGTTTGTAAAATCTGCAATTTACAAGAATCTCACAGAATATGTTTTGGGCTATTAAAAAGAATATACATGTACATACTAAAACAGGCAAAAATGATTAATACCTCATACTTGATCTAGACTGGCCTTGCTACCTTTGATGTTAAAAGGTCACGGTCGTAAATTCATAAATTATGTTTGTGCAACACACTCGTTTCCAGACAATGTCCCGAGAAGCTTTTGAGTTTTTGCAATAAAATGTTATACCATAACTCCCTTTGGCCCCGCCCGCCCTTGTTTAAGTGCTCCACCACCTCAATTCCCGTAAAGTCCATAAAAATGTACATTCACTTTCATTTATGTACGAACAGCGAATTTGCCGTAAATGTAAATTGTTGCCCATTCCTCATGTAATCATAGTCCATGTCAACCATCTGTTTTACTGCAATTGGGGAAAAATGTCAGAATGTTAATTTTATTGATGTTTTGCGTAATCGTGAAATTCATGAGACACATGGGTCCTAACAGTCACCGAGAATAATTCCACTATTTTCTTCAGACAATTTATCTGTTTTTTTTCTTTAAAAAATATTCGCAAGACTTTCAGTTTTGTTACAAATATACATGTGTATCACACTTAGAACTACATGGATATCGGCCAATTAGAAATGGAAATAGTTTTTTACCTGAAATGTTATATATGTACATGTATTCAAATTACTTTTATTAAATAAAAGTGGTCCACATCTTGAT
This sequence comes from Saccostrea cuccullata, assembly GCF_032062105.1. Classification (NCBI taxonomy): domain Eukaryota; kingdom Metazoa; phylum Mollusca; class Bivalvia; order Ostreida; family Ostreidae; genus Saccostrea; species Saccostrea cuccullata. Next base: position 11,059 of record NW_026928947.1, on the reverse strand, counting down.
CTTAACATCCAAATAAATCATAGCTGCATTGCTGTAATATTTTTAAGAGAGAGACAGAGAGTTTATCAGTGGTCTTAAGGAACACAATTAAAAAAAAACTGATCCATTTTATTTGCAAGGATGGGCTCAGAATTAAATAAATTCTACATATATCCATGTAGAGTAAACTCATTAAAAAAATCTCCAATTGAACATTTAATTAATAAGGGTAATGAATGCAATAAAAGACCATCATTAATCTTGAATGATTAATAACTTAAAAGTTTGTACTGAAAATGATCTTGCACGTGTCTTGCACGTTTGCTGTTATAAAACAAAATATCAAACGTTGTCTATATAAAAAGAAAATTGAAAACGAAGTTTATAAGCACCGAGGTCTTTCTAAACGTAAAAGGTAAGGATGTTTGTTTTCATTTTGTATAATGATGCTCCAAACTATCCGCATGTACCAAAATAAAAATAATGTTATTTCCAAAGAAATGTTAGAATAAAATAGAATTCTTATATCAATCAGATGTGTATTATTTTTTTTGTTGAGTAAACAGTAAACAAAGCGTATTCTTATAATGATAGAAAGTTGATCCAGAATAATAAAGAAATGGAGCTTTCATGTTTGATAGACTCACTTTCTCTGATTCACCTTAATTTCATATCATAAAATTATGTACATAAAAAACCTCATAAGAACCTATGGACATTCAAATGTATTGTTTTGTTTACAGTTAATGTAATACATAATGTATACATGTATCTTACAATGCATTTTTCCCATTGGTATTTTTTTTTTAATTCTCTTGACTGACAATGATAGTACCAAATATAGTGCAAAATTTATGAAAAACACAATTTATAACCATAATCATGATAATACAAGCTACATAGAGGCCCTTCTAACACTGGAAGTCTTATGAGGCGCTATTTAGGTATTTACTGCCAAAAAGCGATATCACCAAATCAAATAGGTGACATCGCCTTTTGGCAGTAAATACCAAAACGGCGCCTCATAAACTCTTAAATCATATAAATTATCTCCACAATTTCTGAAAGAATATCATCAAATACAATTTATTTTAATTCATTTTCGATACATCTCTTTTAAATTTTTCATTCATTGAATTCTGTTTCCATAAATTTATAATCAGCTAACACAATGTTTCGACTGACTGTACTGGCATCTCTTCTTGTCCTGGTCACACCCAGATACCCTCAGCCTTGTGAGAGAGAGCTCGACTGTCCAAAGTATAGAGTCATAGAAAGATATAATGTAAGTTCCCTGCATGGCCCTAATTTTGTAACACATCCGTGAGAGCAAGCATTTTATTTACACGTGTATATTTATTCATTTTATTTTATTCTTTTTTTTTTGGCGTGTTACTTTTTTCCTCGATTCTATATATTTTTTTTACTTCTGTTAAGCATTTACACATTATTTGTGCTTTCAATTTTATCGAAAATTACATAGAAATATATTTGTGGAAGTGATCTAAAGTGTTTTATGCTTCAACCATTATTTTAGCATACTACTTGTATTACATGTATATTTCATAATTGTAATTTTACGTTCACAATTTATTCAAACTGTGCACATTATGAAAAGTTGGCGCAAGTTAAGTATCAATATCAAATAATTTATGAATACCCGAATAAATAACTAGAAATATTTTCTTTTGTTTAATTAGGGATATGAGCTGAGGAGGTACGAGCCGTCGCTGTGGGTCGGGACACGGAATGTGATGTCCTCTTCCCGGAGAGACTCGGCTTTCTCTAAGTTGTTCTCCTATATTTCCGGGAACAATGAAAGAGGTACATAATTATAAAATACGAGAAAAAAAAATCAGCAAGTCACAAAACAGCCGAAACATTTCATTTGTTTAAATTCGTAACATGAACAATTTTCTGCAGGGTTGAAGATTCCAATGACTGCTCCCGTGCTCAGTACATATACCCCTGAGAGAGGGATGTATAATAACCAATGGACCATGAAGGAAATGTTGTTTATGGTCCCCCATAACATGAAGCGATACGCCCCTCAACCAAACGACCCCACAGTTTACCTCAAGATGCTTCCTCAAATGGACGTCTACGTTAAGTAAGTACGATAAAACTTACAAGCCTAAATCGTGAGATTGAATTGCTTTTAAATTGAACAAAGGAAAATGGGAAGTGAAAAGGGCAACATCAAAAATGAAGTGGACCTATGTTTTTATGAAATATGACACACAAATTTTATTTTTAATTGAAAATGTAATAATTAAATCAGCACTACTTTAAAATAAATGATAAAGACATACCCAGTCTCTGTAGCAGCTGATGGATTATCTCCTCAAATTGGAGAGTCGGTGTCAAAGGTCTTTAAATGTATCCTGTTCATTTATTACTTCTGTATGATTGTTTCAGGAAGAGAAATAGTTGATGAGTTTCCTCCAATTTTCCGTAATACACCAAGAATACAAATCTATATTACCATGATATGTATTTGTGGGGGGAAATTCCATTCAAACTAATTTAATAAATTTTTAATATTTTTTTGTTCAAGATCTTATGGTGGATACTCGAATTACAGAACAAAGCTTGCTAAAGTCAGAGAACTGAAGAGTGACATTAATAACAGATATTTATATGATAACAATGCCTTCCTCTCTGCTGGGTACAATGGTCCTTCAGAACCCTACAACATGAGGCACAACGAAGTATGGCTGGTAGCCAGGCGTTGATATGCAACGTTATATCAAACTGTCACAGATCTGTAATCCATGCAGTGTGAAACAGGACTGTAGCTGAATAAAGAAAATGGCAATGATGATTACTTGATTAATTGATAAAATAAAGATATATTGTACTGTATTGTACTGAATAAGTGTCTTTTATATTGTATTGTATACAGTATACATGTATGTATGTTGTCTGTTTAAGAAGATAAACTAACTAAAGCTAAGGGTCTCTCAGTTTCAGCTATAGGGCTGCTTGACACTGCAGATTTGTGGCCTTTTTCTTTGATCTTTCTGTTGTGATACATCCCATATCACATTCCATGTCCCCCATGAATGATGTTGCAGGAGGCACTTATCGTAGAAAAAAATGTTACAAATATTTCAACACTTCGTCATTGATTACGGTTCAAGTATTATACCAGAGACATGAATAAGTGTTTTCCTTTAATATCTCTGATATAATACACACTAGAAATCAAAGCTTATTAAAGGGAATTTTCTTTTAAACAACGTTCTTGATTGTCGACTGATCATTTTATTAGTTTCAAGAAATTTTACTAACCTTGACTGTGCCTCATCCCTCTCACCAACTAAAATGGTTTAAAATTGGAACGATCAAATTTAAATACATCTATAGAATTACATACCTTTTAGTTTCCACTTTGTAGTTAACTCAACAGACAAAAAATATTTACCGTTTAGGTAAAAAGTTAGATCCGCCAATTAAAACTTCCGAATGAAAATGGGTTACCAAGGAAGCATTCAACGTGGTAACCAAAGAGTTACACAGCGCGAAAGTTTGTGGATTGTGAAAAAGAGCAGAGTAAGAACTTGCAAAATACACAAAGAAGAAAACATCCATAGAGGTTTGTTCCATATAAATATGTTTGATGTTGGCTTCAACTTCATTAAAATATTTATTTTGAAAAAATAGACATGAAACAAGAGAGATATCTTTTTATAGTACTGTAGATCTTATAAGGTTCAAAGGCTAACATCATAGTCGTTAGGTGGTTGACTTGGACAGAAAAGGTACCAACAAGGAAATTATCTTAGTCAAAATGCAGATCGCTAACTAGGCCTATATAATTATTGTCTAACTATGTATTAGATTTAACAGGTGTAGGACAAAATGTTCTGTTCAAGTATAGGCCTAATACAGTATAAATACAGACATTACTTGTAATTTTCAAAGCAAAACAGCATTTCGAAAGTTATACCGTAAATTGTTCAGAGCAATTTAGTCTAAGTTTTCATTCTTTTTTAATTTGAAGATGTTAAACACCCCTCCCTACCTCTAATATATTTTTAATTCCCGGATTTTACACCGTATCTGCTTTGAGCCTTACAATTACAAGGAACCCGGATATGGTTACCATGACTTCACACGAGTTGTAGGCCGCGGATGATTTGGATGCACGAAAATAGGAGAGATTAAAAAAAGACGTGTATTGGGAAAAAAGAAACAAAAATCAGGTATAGAGATTTTCTTGCGTTTAATGGCAATGTCCAGAGTTTAAATTTACGATTTTAGAGCTAAGTAACACGTGAAAATGTATCGTATTGAATTTTGTTTACCATCTTCGCAATGACAGGGGTTAAGAGTCAATACGATGCCGTTGAACCAACTTCGGCGTGTTGACTCAGGACCCCTGGTATTGCAAGCATTTTCTTTACAAGCAGAAAACTGTGTTTTAGTTTTAAAACTGTATTGTTATTAAGTTCCAAAATTTTCAAACTCTATAGACAAACCCAGTGGATTAAAAAATACTGTTTTGAGCCACTCACTCATAAAACTTCAGAATGTGACTTGTATATAGTCTTGGTTGTAATAAAAGCCAAGGATACAGCAGTGCTTGATATCCACATGTTGCAGGACAGACACAATACACTGAAAAAAGGGAAAATTTTCTTTCCCCTTCATATGTTTTTATATATGCTGTATCTGCAAGTCTCAGTTAATTTCTATTTACATTAGAATCTATGGAGCATGCACAATGCAGATAAGAACTGAAGTGACATTGCTGATACATGCAAGTCACATTCTGAATGAATAATGTAAGTGGTACCAATTGCCAATGTCCCTGGTTTTGTCTATGCTATAGACAAACCCAGTGGATTAAAAACTGTTTTGAGCCACTCACTCCTAAAACTTCAGAATGTGACTTGTACATAGCCTTGGTTGTGATAGAATCCAAGAAACAACAATGCTTCGTGTGCACTTGCTTGCCGCATAAACACATTGAAGAAGGTAAGTTCATTTTATTTTTTCAATTTTCATGTTTTGACATTCTTACGATGCTTTTTTATCTCAGCTACAAGTCTATTATTATTTTTTCCAGAAGAATATAAGGAGAACTGGCATGGAGTCAAGTGTGAATTCAGCTTCGTTCAAGTCACATTCTGAATGATTAGTGTAAGTGTTACCAGTTGCCAATGTCCCTGGTTTTGTCTCTACTATAGACAAACCCAGTGGATTAAAAAACTGTTTTGAGCCACTCACTCATAAAACTTCAGAATGTGACTTGTACATAGCCTTGGTTGTGATAGAATCCAAGAAACAACAGTGCTTCGTGTGCACTTCCTTGCAGCAAAAACACATTGAAGAAGGTTAGTTCATTTTCTTTTTTCAACTTTCATGTTTTGACATTCTTACCATCCCTTTTTATCTCAGCCACAAGTCTAAGTATTATTTTTTTCCCAGAAGAATATAAGGAGCATTGGCATGGAGTCAAGTGTGCATCCAGTTGTACTCAAGTAACATTCTGAATGAGTAGTGTAAGTGGTACCAGTTGCCAATGTCCCTGGTTTTGTTTATGCTATAGACAAACCCAGTGGATTAAAAACTGTTTTGAGCCACTCACTCATAAAACTTCATAATGTGACTTGTACATAGCCTTAGTTGTGATAGAATTCAAGAAACAACAGTGCTTGATGTGCACTTTGCTTCCCGTACAAACACATTGAAGAAGGTTAGTTCATTTTATTTTTTCAATTTCATGTTTTGACATTCTTACAATGCCATTTTATCTGAGGTACAAGTCTATGTATTATTTTTTTCCAGAAGAATATAAGGAGCATTGGCATGGAGTCATGTGTATCCATTTATACTCAAGTCACATTCTGAATGAGTAGTGTAAGTGGTACCAGTTGCCAATGTCCCTGGTTTTGTCCATGCTATAGACAAACCCAGTGGAATAAAAAACTGTTTTGAGCTACTCACTCCTAAAACTTCAGAATGTGACTTGTACATAGCCTTGGTTGTGATAGAATCCAAGAAACAACATTCCTTGGTGCGCACTTGCTTGCTGCACAAACACATTGAAGAAGGTAAGTTCATTTTATTTTTTCAATTTTCATGTTTTGACATTCTTTCCATCTCTTTTTATTTCAGCTACAAGTTTATGTATTATTTTTCCCAGAAGAATATAAGGAGCATTAGCATGGAGTCAAGTGTGAATTCAGCTTTATACAAGTCACATTCTGAATGAGTAGTGTAAGTGGTACCAGTTGCCAATGTCCCTGGTTTTGTCTATGCTATAGACAAACCCAGTGGATTAAAAAACTGTTTTGAACCACTCACTCCTAAAACTTCAGAATGTGACTTGCACATAGCCTTGGTTGTGATAGAATCCAAGAAATAACAGTGCTTGGTGTGCACTTGCTTGCTGCACAAACACATTGAAGAAGGTTAGTTCATTTTATTTTTTCACTTTCATGTTTTGACATTCTGACCATATCTTTTTATTTCAGCTACAAGTCTATGTATTATTTTCCCCAGAAGAATATAAGGAGCATTGGCATGGAATCAGGTGTGCATTCAGCTGCACTCAAGACATACTCTGAATGAGTAGTGTATGTGGTCCCAGTTGCCAATGTCTGTGGTTTTGTGTATGCTACAGACAAACCCAGTGGATAAGAAAAACTGTTTTGAGCCACTCACTCATAAAACTTCAGAATGTGACTTATACATAGCCCTGGTTGTGATAGAATTCAAGAAACAACAGTTCTTGGTGAGCACTTGCTTGCAGCAGAAAAGCATTCAGAAGGTCAGCTCATTTTATATTTTCAATTTCATGTTTTGACATTCTTACCATCTCTTTCTATTTCAGCTACAAGTCTATGTATTATTCTTTTTCCAGAAGCACATAAGGAGCACTGGCATTGAGTCATGTGTGCATTCAATTGTACTCTAGTCAAATTCTGAATGAAAAATATGGATGGTACCAGTTGCCAATGTCCCTGGTTTTGTCTATGCTACGGAAAAACCCGATTGATGATTAAAAAGCTGTTTGAGCCACTCACTCATAAAACTTCAGAATGTGACTTAGTATCCAAGAAACAACAGTGCTTCGTGTGCTCTTGCTTGCAGCAAAAACACATTGAAGAAGGTAAGTTCATTTTCTTTTCTCAATTTTCATGTTTTGACATTCTTTCCATCCCTTTTTATTTCAGCTACAAGTCTATGTATTATTTTTTATCCCAGAAGAATATAAGGAGCATTGGCATGGAGTCATGTGTGCATCCAGTTGTACTCAAGTCACATTCTGAATGAGTAGTGCAAGTGGTACCAGTTGCCAATGTCCCTGGTTTTGTCTATGCTATAGACAAACCCAGTGGATTAAAAAACTGTTTTGAGCCACTCACTCATGAAACTTCAGAATGTGACTTGTATATAGTCGTGGTAGTAATAAAAGCCAAGGGTACAGCAGTGCTTGATGTTCACATGTTGCAGGACAGACACAATACACTGAAAAAAGGGAAAATTTTCATTCTCCCCTTCATATGTTTTTATATACTGTATAGGGGATTAATTTCACGGGTTGTAATTTTCACGGTTTTCTCTCATCGTACAGGATCGCTGTTTCTTTAATTCGCGGAATTCTTATTTTATAGAAGTCACCTCCCTTGTCTTTATCCGTTTAATCCATACCATAGCTACATGTTAACGACATTAATCAGCGTTATGTCTTAATTTCAGGAACAGCAAGGTAGTTTAATACAAAATAGACTTCATAAATAATGACGATTAATTAAATCAGGTACAGTTACAAAATATCCTTGACTATAAACGTCAAATGACTTTTCTGTATGCTGTTACAATGAGTGCTTGTACATCCTAAGATTTTCAAAACAACGCGGCGAAAAAAACCACTGGACGGTAATAACTGTGTTAATGAAGGTAATTATGGAAATAATATCCTCCCAAATCTTCAGTTAGTTCGATACTTATTTGAATGATTTTTTTTTAAAAATCAAAATGTCGATAAAAACTATGATATGCATGATAATCGTGCGTGGTAACATTTGTTACGCACTGGTAATCAAAACTCATGGCCCACGTGTTTTGATTGATGAAACATGTAGCGTTGGCTATTAAAAAGCATTTTATCAAATACAGATAATTAACTGTTGATGTAAGCCTGCTAATTAAACTAATTGAATGTGAAGCACTACTCGTAATTACTGAAATGACCATGTACTGTGGTACATGTTTTTAAACCTGTCGTAGTTTATTCTCAAATTTCCAAATAAAACGTGGAGATTATTGAAAAATTATTCACTGTTTCTTGAATTCGCGGATTTATTATCACCGTGAATATAGCGAATATTAACACCGCGAGTTATTTTCCCCCTATACAGTATGCTGTATCTGCAAGTCTCAGTTAATTTCTATTTACATTAGAATCTATGGAGCATGCACAATGCAGATAAGAACTGAAGTGACATTGCTGATACATGCAAGTCACATTCTGAATGAATAATGTAAGTGGTACCAATTGCCAATGTCCCTGGTTTTGTCTATGCTATAGACAAACCCAGTGGATTAAAAACTGTTTTGAGCCACTCACTCCTAAAACTTCAGAATGTGACTTGTACATAGCCTTGGTTGTGATAGAATCCAAGAAACAACAATGCTTCGTGTGCACTTGCTTGCCGCATAAACACATTGAAGAAGGTAAGTTCATTTTATTTTTTCAATTTTCATGTTTTGACATTCTTACGATGCTTTTTTATCTCAGCTACAAGTCTATTATTATTTTTTTTCCAGAAGAATATAAGGAGCATTGGCATGGAGTCAAGTGTGAATTCAGCTTCGTTCAAGTCACATTCTGAATGATTAGTGTAAGTGGTACCAGTTGCCAATGTCCCTGGTTTTGTCTATACTATAGACAAACCCAGTGGATTAAAAAACTGTTTTGAGCCACTCACTCATAAAACTTCAGAATGTGATTTGTACATAGCCTTGGTTGTGATAGAATCCAAGAAACAACAGTGCTTCGTGTGCACTTCCTTGCAGCAAAAACACATTGAAGAAGGTAAGTTCATTTTATTCTTTTAATTTTCATGTTTTGACATTCTTATCATCTCTTTTTATCTCAGCTACAAGTCTATGTATTATTTTTTTCCCAAAAGAATATGAGGAGCATTGGCATGGAGTCATATGTGCATCCAGTTGTACTCAAGTCACATTCTGAATGAATAGTGTAAGTGGTACCAGTTGTCAATGTCCCTGGTTTTGTCTATGCTATAGACAAACCCAGTGGATTAAAAAACTGTTTTGAGCCACTCACTCATAAAACTTCAGAATGTGACTTGTACATAGCCTTGGTTGTGATAGAATCCAAGAAACAACAGTTCTTGGTGTGCACTTGCTTGCCGCACAAACACATTGAAGAGGGTAAGTTCATTTTATTTTTTCAATTTCATGTTTTGACATTCTTACCATGCCTTTTTATCTCAGCTACAAGTCTATGTATTATTTTTTTCCCAGAAGAATATAAGGAGCATTGGCATGGAGTCATGTGTATCCATTTGTACTCAAGTCACATTCTGAATGAGTAGTGTAAGTGGTACCAGTTGCCAATGTCCCTGGTTTTGTCTATGCTATAGACAAACCCAGTGGATTAAAAAACTGTTTTGAGCCACTCACTCATAAAACTTCAGAATGTGACTTGTACATAGCCTTGGTTGTGATAGAATCCAAGAAACAACAGTTCTTGGTTTGCACTTGCTTGCAGCACAAACACATTGAAGAAGGTAAGTTCATTTTATTTTTTTTCAATTTTCATGTTTTGACATTCTTTCCATCTCTTTTTATCTCAGCTACAAGTCTATGTATTATTTTTCCCAGAAGAATATAAGGAGCATTAGCATGGAGTCAAGTGTGAATTCAGCTTTATACAAGTCACATTCTGAATGAGTAGTGTAAGTGGTACCAGTTGCCAATGTCCCTGGTTTTGTCTATGCTATAGACAAACCCAGTGGATTAAAAAACTGTTTTGAACCACTCACTCCTAAAACTTCAGAATGTGACTTGCACATAGCCTTGGTTGTGATAGAATCCAAGAAATAACAGTGCTTGGTGTGCACTTGCTTGCTGCACAAACACATTGAAGAAGGTTAGTTCATTTTATTTTTTCACTTTCATGTTTTGACATTCTGACCATATCTTTTTATTTCAGCTACAAGTCTATGTATTATTTTTCCCAGACGAATATAAGGAGCATTGGCATAGAATCAGGTGTGCATTCAGCTGCACTCAAGACATACTCTGAATGAGTAGTGTAAGTGGTCCCAGTTGGCAATGTCTGTGGTTTTGTGTATGCTACAGACAAACCCAGTGGATAAGAAAAACTGTTTTGAGCCACTCACTCATAAAACTTCAGAATGTGACTTATACATAGCCCTGGTTGTGATAGAATTCAAAAAACAACAGTTCTTGGTGTGCACTTGCTTGCGGCACAAACGCATTGAGAAGGTCAGTTCATTTTTTATTTTCAATTTCGTGTTTTGACATTCTTACCATCTCTTTTTATCTCAGCTACAAGTCTATGTATTATTCTTTTTCCAGAAGAATATGAGGAGCGTTGGCATGGAGTCAAGTGTGCATTCAATTGTACTCTAGTCAAATTCTGAATGAAAAATGTGAGTGGTACCAGTTGCCAATGTCCCTGGCTTTGTCTACGCTATGGACAAACCCGATTGATGATTAAAAAGCTGTTTGAGCCACTCACTCATAAAACTTCAGAATGTGACTTGTACATAGCCTTGGTTGTGATAGAATCCAAGAAACAACAGTGCTTCGTGTGCACTTGCTTGCAGCAAAAACACATTGAAGAAGGTAAGTTCATTTTCTTTTTTCAATTTTCATGTTTTGACATTCTTACCATCCCTTTTTATCTCAGCTACAAGTCTATGTATTATTTTTTTCCCAGAAGAATATAAGGAGCATTGGCATGGAGTCATGTGTGCATCCAGTTGTACTCAAGTCACATTCTGAATGAGTAGTGTAAGTGGTACCAGTTGCCAATGTCCCTGGTTTTGTCTATGCTATAGACAAACCC